>NC_058131.1:139789277-139974540 GCF_016433145.1 Gracilinanus agilis | reverse complement strand
ACTGGTCAATCTAATTAAAAAAAAGGAAAGAAGAAAACCAAATTGACAGCATCAAAGATGAAAAGGGAGACCTCACCTCTAATGAAGGGGAAATTAAGGCAATCATTAAAAACTATTTTGCCCAATTATATGGCAATAAATACAGCAATCTAAGAGATATGGATGAATATTTACAGAAATATAAATTGCCTAGATTAACAGCAGAAGAAATAGAATACCTAAATAATCCCATATCAGAAAAAGAAATTGAACGAGCCATCAAAGAACTCCCTAAGAAAAAATCACCAGGGTCTGATGGATTCACAAGTGAATTCTATCAGACATTCAAAGAACAACTAATCCCAATACTACACAAATTATTTGATATAATAAGCAAAGAAGGAGTTCTACCAAATTCTTTTTATGACACAAATATGGTACTGATTCCAAAGCCAGGTAGATTAAAAACAGAGAAAGAAAACTATAGACCAATCTCCCTAATGAACATAGATGAAAAAATCTTAAATAGAATACTAGCAAAGAGACTACAGTAAATGATCAAGAGGATCATCCACCATGATCAGGTGGGATTTATACCAGGAATGCAAGGATGGTTCAACATTAGGAAAACCATCCACATTATTGACCATATCAACAATCTAACAAACAAAAATCACATGATTATCTCAATAGATGCTGAAAAAGCCTCTGATAAAATACAGCACCCATTCCTATTGAAAACACTGGAAAATATAGGAATAGAAGGACCTTTCCTAAAAACAATAAACAGTATATACCTAAAACCATCAACAAGCATCATATGCAATGGGGATAAATTAGAAGCCTTCACAATAAGACCAGGAGTGAAACAAGGATGCCCATTATTTCCTCTATTATTCAACATAGTACTAGAAACACTAGCATTAGCAATTAGAGAAGAAAAAGAAATTGAGGGTATTAAAATAGAAATGAGGAGACTAAGCTATCACTCTTTGCAGATATGTTGGTCTACTTAAAAAATCCTAGAGAATCAACTAAGAAGCTTGTAGAAATAATCAACAACTTTAGCAAAGTTGCAGGATACAAAATAAATGCACATAAATCATCAGCATTTCTATATATTTCCAACACATCACAGCAGCAAGAGGTAGAGAGAGAAACACCATTTAAAATCACCCTAGATAACATAAAATTCTTAGGAATCTATCTATCAAAACAAACACAGGAATTATACGAAAACAACTAGAAAACACTTTCCAAACAAAACTAGATCTAAACAATTGGAAAAACATTGATTGCTCATGGGTAGGACGAGCTAACATAATAAAAATGACCATTCTACCCAAATTAATTTACCTTTTTAGCCCCATACCTATCAAACTACCAAAAAACTTTTTCACTGAATTAGGAAAAACTATAACAAATTTCATTTGAATAACAAAAGATCAAGAATATCAAGGGAAATAATGAAAAAAAAATGTGAAGGAAGGGGGCCTAGCAGTACCCGATATTAAATTATACTATAAAGCAGTAGTCATCAAAACGGTATGTTACTGGCTAAGAGACAGAAGGGAGGATCAGTGGAAAAGACTTGGGGTAAGTGACAACAGCAAGACAGTGTATGATAAACCCAAAGAGTCCAATTTTTGGGACAAAAATCCACTATTTGACAAAAACTGTTGGGAAATTTGGGAAACAATATGGGAGAGATTAGGTTTAGATCAACATCTCACACCATACACCAAGATAAATTCAGAATGGGTGAATGACTTGAATATAAAGAGGGAAACTATAAATAAGTTAAGTGAACACTGAATAGTATACTTGTCAGATCTCTGGGAAAGGAAAGATTTTAAAACCAAGCAAGAGTTAGAGAAAATTAAAAAATGTAAAATAAATTATTTTGATTATATAAAACTAAAAAGCTTTTGTACAAACCAAAACAATGTAGCCAAGATCAGAAGGGAAACAACAAATTGGGAAAAAATCTTTATAACAAAAAACTCTGAGAAGGGTCTAATTACTCAAATATACAAGGAGTTAAATCACTTGTATAAAAAAATCAAGCCATTCCCCAATTGATAAATGGGCAAGAGAAATGAATAGGCAATTTTCAGATAAAGAAATCAAAACTATCAATAAGCACATGAGAAAGTGTTCTAAATCTCTAATAATTAGAGAAATGCAAATCAAAACAACTCTGAGGTATCACCTCACACCTAGCAGAATGGCTAAAATGAAAGAAGGGGAGAGTAATGAATGCTGGAGGGGATGTGGTAAAATTGGGTCATTAATGCATTGCTGGTGGAGTTGTGAACTGATCCAACCATTCTGGCTGGCAATTTGGAACTATGCTCAAAGGGCTATAAAAGAATGCCTGCCCTTTGATCCAGCCATACCATTGTTGGGTTTATACCCCAAAGAGATCATAAACAGACTTGTACGAAAATATTTATAGCTGCGCTTTTTGTGATGGCAAAGAACTGGAAAAGGAGGGTATGTCCTTCAATTTGGGAATGGCTAAACAAATTGTGGTATATGCTGGTGATGGAATACTATTGGGCTCAAAGGAATAATAAACTGGAGGAATTCCATGTGAACTGGAAGGACCTCCAGGAACTGATGCAGAGTGAAAGGAGCAGAGCCAGAAGAACATTGTACACAAAGACTGATATACTGTAGTAAAAGAGAATGCAATGGACTTCTGTACTAGCAGCAATGCAATGACCCAGGACAATTCTGAGGGACTTATGGTAAAGAACGCTACCCACATTCAGAGGAAGAACTGCAGGAGAGGAAACAGAAGAAAATCAACTGCTTGAATACATGGGTTAATGAGGACATGATTGGGGATCGAAACTACCACACCAATGCAACTATCAACAATTTGGAAATAGGTCTTGATTAATGACACATGTTAAAACCAGTGGAAATGTGCATCAGCTATGGGGGTGGGGAGAGCAGATCAGAGGTGACAGGGAAAGTAAGAACATGAATCATGTAACCATGATAACTTTTCTAAAAAATAAAAATTAATTTAAAAAACAAATAAATAAATAAATAAATGGCAGCAATGCAAGAATCCTCCAAAAGGCCAAGTGCATGGACCAAACTTGAATGTCTTAAACAATCTGATAAGACACCCTCCCAATTCATGGATAGGCTCATTAAGCTGAGACCTGTATATTTAGATCTTGACATTTCTACTGAAAGAGATATTAGGCAAATGAGGAGACAATTTGTCAAAAACTGATGCAGAGTGGTTAAGCATTGCCCAAAGTGGCCTGAAATGGATCTTAAAGAGTTGAGGAGAACTGTTGTTTTTATCTCAAAAGGCCATAAAGAGAAAAAGGAACAGACTAATGATTTTCTAGAAATGATTCAGAAGAAACTAGACTCTTCAACTGATATAATAGACAAACAAGAAAAAGATGATGATACTTGTAAAATTACAATTTAAATTACAATTAAAATTTATTCTGTCTTGGTAATTGCAAAGAACCTTGAAAGTTTTCCATGCTTTGAATATTACCTTACTTTTTAACTTTTACTTTAAATCCTTAAGAATTGTTGTCTTAAAGGACAATTGTAGTTATTCCAGGTTCTATCCCTANTGTTAACTTTTCTAAAATATAAATATTAATAAATGATAAAAAAAATAAAAATAAATAAAAAATAAAAAATCATTTTGGCAGCTATATGGAGGTACAACTGGAAAAAGGAGAAATGTGACAAGGAGAACAATTATAATTATTCTTTTTTAAACCTTTACTTTCTTCTTAGTAACAACTCTGACAGAAGGGCAAGGACTAGTTAAACAGAGTTAAGTCACTTGCCTCGGGTCACAAATCTAGGAACTGTCTGCGGCCACATTTGAAGCCAGGTCCTCCTCACACCAGGTCTACTGCTCTATCCACTGTGCCACCTAGCTGCCCTGAGAACAATTAGTCATTTTTATTTCTTATTATATTGAACTCAACACATATAAACACAAATACTTCCAAATACAAAGGGAAAAAAAATACAAAACCACAAAATCCCCACTCGATAGCTTTTTTTACATTTTAAACATATAACAAAAAACACAGTCACAAAATTTACAAGTTAGAAGGGATCACAGTGAACATATAGTCCATCATATCCATAAAAGAAATCTCCACTATAACAAATATAAAATTCAATTCAATAATTATATTATTATTATTTATTAATTCATCAAGTACCTAGTATAGGTCAGGCACTATACTAAGTGCTAAGTATACAAATTAAAAAGAAGCTTACAATCTAACAGAAGAGGACAACAGACAAAAGGAAGCTATAAGGGGGCAGAGGGGAAAGAACACTAGAACACTAGGAGAAAGCTATCTCATTCTATGCAGTTGAAACCAAGCAAAGCTGCAGATGGAAAGTTGTATGAGATAAAAGTAGTCATCCCACCACTAACTGAAAGACCACCATGAAGGCTGAACTCACAACTTTTTTTTTTTTTTGTTTCAATGTAATTCAGGCCTCAAGCCTAGCATTTGCATACAAGTCTCCTCACTGAAGCAGAGAACTTCTCTATCTATATTTTGACCCTGCACAAAGAACAAAGATAGCAAGATATTGGGAGAAGAAAAATCCTGAGTCTTCTAGCTTCCAGCTTCAAGAGAAAGATAGGTAGGCTCTCTTATCTCCAAAGGAGAGAAAATTCTGGGAAAAAGTCAACAGGTAAAAAAGCAGCAATTCAGTCACATCTCCATTTCCAGCTTACCACACAAAAGGCTTTGGGCAATTTCCTGCTGCTTGAGATTGGGGATTCTCCCCATTGGTTAAGCTGAGGTAGGGAGAACATAGGTCTTGCCTGGCACCCAGTAGCAGGGCGGGCAAGGCACGTGGCCTCTAAAAGGTCCGCCATCACTGCCCAAGACCATTTGGGCAGCTAGGGAGTAGACTGGATAAAGTGCCAGACCTAGAGAATGGTCAATAAAGTGAGGTCACTAAAGTTGGGGGTGCTCTCTTAATCCTTGCTAATAATAAGGAGGGGTAAAAGGTCATTGAGGTGATAGGAGAGGAATGAAAGGGATGGCTGAGTTTAGGGAAGGAGAGAACGAGGTGGTAAATTGGATGGTAAGGAAATAGGTGGGGTATTCAGGAGAAATAGCCAAAACAGGCCAGACACTCAGGGTAGAGTCAGAGGATACTTGGGGGGGGGGGGGGGGTAAGGGGGGAGGGAGATAGGCTGAAGCCTTCCAAGCAGGAAAGGTATCTCTATAGACACAAGGAGTAGGGCCAGTCAGAAATGGTTTGAATCTGCCTTGAGGGCTTTTTTTCTTGTCAGTTTCTCAAGTCCCTCGAGGGAGGAGACACTGAAACTGATGGGTTCAGGAGGAAGTCTTGGGCAACAACTTCCTCCCAAGATGGATGCCTCCAGTTCCCTCAGGAATAAAAGAGAATAATTCCTTCCCTCTTCAACCCTTGCCTAATCTTCGACACAATGATTCACAAGAGGGTTTGATTAGGTAACAGGGGGGGTTATTAATATTAAGGGTTGGTCAGAAAGGAGAAAGGGGTTTAGGGTTTCTGACAGCCGCTAGGGAGAAACTCAAGATGGTGGAGGGTCACAGGAATGGGTTAGACTAAGAGAGAGCCTGGTCTCCCAGCCAAGAAAGATTTGGCTGCTTTTAAAGTAGAGTGTATACTAAATCAATAAAATAAGAGATAGTTTGATTCAAAGATATCCTACTTGCCTATAGGGAAACTAAACCCACAAAGCCTAATCACTAAAACCCAAAAACCACCCTTCCTCCCAGAGCCCACAGGGAAAACACAGGAAAGGTAACAGGGGTATAATATGGAGAAGGTCAGGGAGAGGTCCAGAGAAATTAGTTAGGTTCAAATTGTCCAGAGACAAAGCACAGGCCAAAAGCAAAGCCAAAACCCAAAGCCAGAGCTTCAATTGGACCTTCCACTCTCTTCAAGCCTCAGGTTCCAACGGAACTTCTGTGTCAGCATTCTAAGGCTTCTAACTGCCAGAAGTTTTCAGTTAACTTTTGCAAGGGCAAAAGCTTCTGGTGCATCTTTGCATTACAGGAGTCAGGAAGGTTCATCTCTCCAAGTTCAAATCTGGCCTCTGATACTTACTATGTGAAACTGGGCAAGTCACTGAACCCCATTTGCCTTAGTTTCTTCATTTGTAAAATGAGCTGGAAAAGGAAATGACAAAACACTCCAGTACCTTTGCAAAAAAATCTCAAAAGGAGTCATGAAGAGAAGGGCATGTCTGAATAACAACATATTCTTAGAAGAATATTTCTCTTAATGCAGCTCAAGATAGCATCAGCTTTTTGGACTATCAAATCCCACTGCCGAATCATACTGATCTTGCAGTACACTCAAACACCCAGTTTTTTTTAAAACTGCAATGCAAGAACGCTTCCCTCATCTTAAAGCTGTGAAACTGATATTACAATCTAAGCACAAGAACATAGATTTATCTTGTTAAATTTCACTTCCTTAGTTTAAACCCAAAAGTTCACAAGCAGATATGTAGCCAGGCTGATTCTGAAGAATGGGTATCTCAAACAAGGTATTATTATTGCTAATTTCTTTTCACTGTATCATACTATAAGGATGACTCTTTGTGCTGAAGCCCTCAAACTGATCAGGTCCCAAGGTACTAATAAAAAAGATCATACAATAATGTAGAGACAATCTCTGGGGACTCAGAGTGCCCTAAAAACACATGCAGTCACAGTTACATAGAGAACAGCCTCACTGAGCAAAGATCTTAGTACTAAAAAAACATTCACAATGTCATTCTAACAAGTTTCTTTTCAAATAACTGAAGTCAGGAATTTATGAGTTCAAATCTGGTCCCAGACATTTACTAGTTGTATGGTCCTGGGTATATCATTAAACCTGTTTGCCTCAATTTCCACAACTATAAAGTAGGGGAAATAATCACAATCACACCTACCTAGCAGAGTGTACCAGGTAGCTTCAAGCCACCACAAATAAATGAAATAGATGAATATTTATAAAAATACAAAATATCCAGATTACTAGAACAAAAAATTGACAATTTAATCCAATCACAGAAAGAGATTGAACAAGCTACAACTGAATTCCCAAAAGAAATAAACCCAGAACCCGATGAATTTAGAACTGAATTCTATCAAAACACTGAATTGTTTTACAAATATGAGAAAAAATGGCATCCTCCCTCCCTCCTATTCCCTGTATGAAATAAATAATGGTCCTGATATTAAACCAGTGAAACAAAGCAAGGACAGAAAAACAGTGCACCAATATCTCAGATAAATATCAATGTACAAATACTGAAAAATATGTTAGCAAAGAGGCTACAGCAAAATATTAAAAAGATCATATGTTTTGACTAGGTTAGAAGTATAGCAAAAAATGATGGGCTCGTACATTAGAAAAGCAATAAATTTAGTAAAACCTATTATTAACAAAAACAATAAAAAATCACATTGCTACTATGATCTAACCTCTACGTCTAACCTAGGACTCCCAGACCCACTCTTAGGCTTCTGACTGGAAGGCATTAACAACTTGCCTAGCCTCTACTCACCATACTTCCACTGCTCACCCATCATCTTCACATTATGTTCTCAATGCTACAGATTCTACTTCCACCCTACTACTCTAGCTCCTCAATTAGGCCACTGTATTTCTGATTGCTTGATGTTCACCATAACTAGCCTAATTCAAACTCACCCTTTCCCAACCACCTTCATACCATACTAGTGTATGAACTTTCTCTCCCACTGACTCTACTATTGGAAACAGTAATCATTCACAACCATTACTGGAAACTCATTAATCAAATGCATTAGAACTCTACTCTCCATCCTTGTGACATATCTGAACATAACAACCCTCACTAGCAACTATTCCCCCATTAGAAAGTAATTTAGTGTAGGAATTGGCATATTAATATTGTATTGGTATCCTCAATACTTAGCACAGTCTGGAGCATAGGGAAATAAAGAATCAGACTGATTCTGTATTTTTTTAACTGATCCTATTTACATTAAATTGATTTTAGCCTGTGACTGCCTAAGACAAATGATTCTTGTCTCTGAAGTTAATTCAGAAATTTAGCAATCTTGTAACGAGTTAAAAATTTAGAAATCTAGTTCTCCTATTAATTAGTGTTCTATTCCTTGTGTCGAAGAAATTTGTCACCTTTGAAAGATGTAGGTGTATATGAGGGAGTCTGGTGTAGAACCCTTATACCACCGAACTATCTATCAAGGATGTGTGATTTGTTTCCCAAAGAAGTCTGGTTTGCTATCTCTGTCCTTGCAGATGCAGCTGGACTTGAGAATACATATTTCTTAGTCACAGGAGGGAAGGAGGGAATATTGCTATTCCTCATTCCCAATTTGCACCCAATCATATTTTCTTCCATTTATAAGTCAAGCCTTCCTATTTTCTGTACTCCTCAAAACTATAAAAGGAAACAGTCTCCCTCACTCAGGGGCTTAGCTTTGCTGGCGAAGCTGAGACCATATTTATTGGTAAATTCACACTTTAATAATAAGTTGATCATGCTTGCAACTCTGTGCCTCAGTTTACCTTAATTTTAACTGTTACAAAAGTAAGCACTTAATGTTTTTTTCATTCATTCATTCATTAGCTATTTACAATGGAAAATAAATGAATAAGTAGATCTTTCATTAATATAATAAGCAATATCTTCCTAAAACCAAGTGTTAAGATCATCTGTAATGGAGAAATATTAGAAGCTTTTCATTAAAATCTGAGATAAAACAAGGATGTCTAAAGTTACCATTATTATTTGATATCAGAATATCTAGCTCTAGCAATAATGCAAGAAAAAGAAATTGAGGGAATAAGCATAGGCAAAGAACAAACAAAATTATTACTTTTTGAAGAGAACTCTTGCTAGAAGAGACTTTACTTGAAATGGTATGGCTATTTGCCATTTGAGAAGGAGATCTAATCTAAGCAATAGAGTAAAACTGAGTAAAAAAATAAGAAAAATATGAGGGAAAAGAGTAAACATGGACCAAAAAGGAAGTAATTTATTGCACTCTACTATAAATTAAATTCTTAATTAACCATAGGACCAAAGATTCAGAACTAGAAGAAAATTCTTTCCACTACACCAAAGAAATTATTAATACAAGTAGAGGTTAAGTCTCCACATGTCAATAGCAAAAGTAGACCTGGGATACACATCATCTAACTCCTATATCAGCGCTCCATTCCCTATATCAGTTTGCTTTCCTTATTATTTAATAATAATGAATTAATGTTTTACATCAATATTTACTCATTTAGACTTATAATAAACCTCCTTTAAAGGAACATCCTAAGAACAAAAAGACATTCATCTCATCCCTGAAAGCTTTCTCATGTGGTAGAGAAGAATCTAAAAAAAGTAACAAAAGTTAAAATTTAAGCAAATCTATAAAATTAAGTACTAACTGCTATGCAAAGTAATAATCATAATCATAATCCTGGACTTCCTTCTACAGATGCCTTTTTTCCATGTTTATAAGCCAGCAGGAAGCCTGGATATAACCTATCAACCCCCAAAAGAATAGCATCAAAACAATTAAAAAGCCACAGTATCTAAAACCTTTCCAAAGTATTCTAGTTCTTTGTTATTCACAACACATT
The DNA here is from genome assembly GCF_016433145.1 of Gracilinanus agilis. Taxonomy (NCBI): domain Eukaryota; kingdom Metazoa; phylum Chordata; class Mammalia; order Didelphimorphia; family Didelphidae; genus Gracilinanus; species Gracilinanus agilis. The sequence goes on along the minus strand of NC_058131.1, from coordinate 139,964,904 downwards.
ATATCCCACAGAGAATACCTAAGTAATTTTCTAATGCTATGGCAATCTCTAATTTGCAGCGTAATTCTTACACATGTAAATGCTTTTCTTTACAAATGACTCAAATTTTAAGCAAAAAGTTTGAAAAATGAGGCTCTTCTTAACTAACTTCAAAAGTATATAAAACTTATAGTCCAACTATGGGCATCACTGGGCTGAAGGAAATTTCAAAATTCTTTGTAGTATGGTTTCTTGTGACTACTTAATTACAAGATCTCAGGGTACAGAAGAGACCTCAAAAGATCTCAACTTGGAAGAGAGTTGGATAAAGACAAACAATTTAGTCAGCTTCAACACTCACGCTACACAAAGGTGCCTAGAATAAAGATAGCCACTAGGGGGTCCTAGAACACAAACCATGCTTTATCCTTTAGCCTATCTAGACTTCTACCAAGGTATCACCAATTAGTCAGAAAAAACACCTGTCTACTCTGTCACTCAAGAATCTCAAATATTTCATTTTTCATCTCTTGCTCAGGGAAAGGCAATCAAATGAGTACTGGAAAAGGTGTGACAATCAACTACCATATGGTTCCATTCACAATACTTATGATTGTCTAGATTTTACAAAGCCCCATTTTCAAGCTATCACTTCCCAACCTGTTATAGCCTCTCAGTAAAATGTAAGTTCTTTGAAGTCAAGTGTTGTTGCACATATACTTATAATATCAACAAAAGAATAGTGCCTTGCAAATAACAAATACTGAATAAATATTTATTAATTAAAAGGTCATTCAGCCCAATCTATATTTAAAAACAATGACCTCTAACAAGTGTTTATCCATTCTCCATTTGATAACCTCTGTATAATTAGAAAATCTTGAACCCTTGAACTCCATCTCCTAGCATTCCTTTCCTCTTTCATCCCCATCTTGAGTGCTTTACGTATATAGTTGCGTGTAACTCCACTTCTCATTCTCTTCTCTTATGACTACGGTTGGGTTACCTGTCTTTTTTCTTTCCTTTTTGCTTCAAATTATTATTAATATATTTATTAAATATACTACTTGGAGTATTTGGATAGTAATTTTTAATCTTACAGTTTGGCAACCAATGAAGGGATCCCAGAACCTAACCTACAGGTAAGTAAGAAACCCCTTCCTTCCCTTTCCCCCAGTCTCCCACTCCATCTACTGCCTTTTGATCCCTTGTCCCCCTAATCCAGGGGTCGGCAACCTTTTTTGGCCATGAGAGCCATAAATGCCACATTTTTTAAAATGTAATTTCATGAGAGCCATACAGTGCTCACAGTGCACGCTCCTGTAACAGCGCCTGAAAAAAATTGACTTTATGGCTTCTGCAGAAAGAGCCATATCTGGGGGGCAGCTGGGTAGCTCAGTGGAGTGAGAGTCAGGCCTAGAGACAGGAGGTCCTAGGTTCAAACCCAGCCTCAGCCACTTCCCAGCTGTGTGACCCTGGGCAAGTCACTTGACCCCTATTGCCCACCCTTACCAATCTTCCACCTATGAGACAATACACCGAAGTACAAGGGTTAAAAAAAAAAAAAAAAGAAAGAAAGAGCCATATCTGGCCCTCAAAAGAGCCAGATATGGCTTGAGAGCCATACGTTGCCAACCTCTGCCCTAATCCTTCCCATTCTCCCATCTTCTCTCTCAATCTTTTCCTCCACCTCCTCCTTCCCTCCAGACCCCCTGCAGAGCTAAGCTTCCCAGCCCCCCACTGAGACCCCTTAGTGCTCCTTTCCACCCAATTTCTCCTGCTGCCCCTTCCCTCTTCCAGCCCAGCTTCTCTAGCTGCCCTCTTCCCCACCTCCTCTCCTCCAGCAGGGCTTTTCCCCACCAAATCCTCTGACTAACTCCCTCTCTCCTTGCTTTCCTGCTATCCTCCTTCTCTTCCTCAACCTCTTCCTCCTCCTTCCTCTGCTGAGATCTGGATCTCCCCTGGGCGCCTCAGATCAGGTACTATCCATCTTTCTTTTTTGTTTTTTGTTTGTTTTTCATTCCATCTACCTCCCACTTCTCGCTACTGTTGCTCTTTTCCTCTCTCTCCCTTCCTGCCTGGCACCCAGCTGAGCTTCTCCACTCTAAAGCTCCCCATTACCCCCGCCAACTTCATCACTCCCACCCAAGCAATCCCCGGGCCTACTGCTCCCTGGCCCCCCCCACTGCCTGGAAGATCTGAGAGCTATTTGGAAGCACCTTCTTGATCCTACTGGAAGGGTAAAATCCCCATGCCCTTTCCTGCCCCAACTTGGATTTCAAAAAGAATGGTAGCCGCTTCAACTCCCAGCTACTGGCTGAGGCAGCTTTTAGACCTCTGAGCAAGAAACCCACACTATCCAGCCACACCCCCCTTCTAGCTTCCAAGTCGAATTTTTAAAGCTGTAACTGCCTGGCTCTAATCTCTCCCTCTGGAGTGCATTTGCTTTTAGGAAGAAAAATGCTTATCTAAAACTCATCTTACTTTTGAAGCCCCTTCCTCCATTTTGATATCTGACACAAAGAATTCCTCAACACTGCCCCCCCTCCTCCATTTTGGTTTCTGACACATGGAGTGCCTTAACCCCGCCCCCTTACTCCCACAAGGATCCTCCTCCTCCCCCTCCCCTTTTGTCATGCTGCCTCTTGGCCACTAGAGGCTACCACTGAGCACTAAGTATTGCCTCTTCACCACTAGAGGCCAGTATTGAGCACTCAAATATTTTTTTCTCTCTCCTAAGCTGCAGTGACTGCTTTTCTACCACTGGAGGGCAGCAACAATAAAAAAATTGCAAAAAAAAATTTTTTTGCAAATAAAATCCAATGAAATCATATAAAATAAAATAAGATAAAATACCCTACTTTTACCCTACACCCACACCTAATAAGATTTTTAAATAGAAAAAATATATACAATAACCAAACAAAAATACATTGAAAATTATTTTCTTTTCCCTTTCCTATAAATCTAACTTTCTAATTACAATGCCAAGCAACATAAATCCTACTCTGAAAGAAAGCCTTCTGGTTTTCACCCAATTGGGAACCTTTAACGTTTTGGAATGCCTCATTCTCCAGTCCTAAATGTTAAGACACAAAAGGCTACCATGCATAAAATGCAGGCAAAAATGCAGGCTGATGTGCAAATTCAATTAAACAATTTCAAGTACTACTTGCATGGTCTAATGGAAAAGGAACATACCATTCAAAAAATTTCTAATTTTTGCAAATCTGTTCCTGAACTACTAAGAAGGAAAATCTTATTTTTCCTGAAATAGAAGACCCCTCTCCTATATCTCCGATGGAGAACTTCCTCTCTTGTACCCTGCACCTCTGCTCTCATGCCCTGCAACTCCTAGCTAACCTTCCCTCCCCTGCTCCTTCTCCTGACGTCCCATCCCCCCAGTCCCTTCTCCCACCCTACAACCAACCCCAGCCTCGAGGAAACCTCATCCTTCTACCATACCAGTTCCTACCCATGCTGCCTTGGTACCCCCACAAACAACACCTAAGAAACCACAACTGATTTCTGTGAAGGCCTTTTCCCCTTAAGAGAAGTACCCACAATAGGATACAACAGGGATGTATTAAACTTAAGACACCATACACCTTTCACACACAAGATATAAAGGAATTGAAATGTGATACTCCAAGCTACAAAGACGAACCGATCCTGGTAACAAAAAAGATTGCCAATGTATTCTTTCAATATGAACCTTCTTACAAAGATGTTGAAAAATTACTCCAGGTTTTTCTAACGGAACATGAGAGGAATAAGATCATCACTCATGTTAATCAAGTCCAAGGGTGCAATGCAGCACACTGGCCATGTCAGGATCCTCATTGGGACTATAATGACCAAGAGGCCTATGTACAATTATAATGATAGGCCATTCTAAAACAATGCAAGGAGTTCTGGGTTAAGATGGTGGTAGAGTAAAAAGCAGCTGCTTAACCTCTCCTAACTGACACATATAAGACTCCTTAAAAGGACATAAAAACAAATCCAGACGAATGAAGGGACCCCACAACAGGGCGCAGCATTGAAGGTACGTGGGATCAGGGCATTTCCATGCTATAAGGGGGTGAAATAGCTCTCACTAAAACACGAGCTGAGCAACTCCCTCCCCCCCACCACCACCACCTACAGTGCCAAAGCCAGCGCACAAGAGTTAGAGAAAGTTTAGGGCAACCATTAAGTCCTTGGCAGCTACCTGGGATCATCAGGGCCTGCTCCTGAGAGCAGCAAGACATAAGACCCAAAGAGGATAAAGAACGTGCAGACTTTGAACACAGACCTTGAGCAAAGTTGCAGACACAGGCATGGACGCGGATCCTGAGCCCAGGTGCAGACACTGGGTGGGGACCCAGTGCAGAGGGGGGGTGCATGAATGTAGAAGCAGCACCCTGAGACTGTTAAAGGAGCTTCAGGCGGAGGAACAAGCAAGGGGACCACCAGGAGGCTTGGCCCTGAAAACAACTAGACCTGAGACCTCGGAAGCCTAAAGAGCGCAGACAGACCCTGGGCATGAGGATAAAGCTGAGAAGGTACCCGGCTAACAATGGCAAGGCAGCCACAAGAACCCCAAAAGAGAAAGATCAAGAAGAAATCTTTAAAACTCAACAAATTTTACACTGAAAAAATCCAGACCACAGAGCAAACAGCAGAGGAGAACAAACAAGTAATCATATCCAAACCTTCCACAAAAAATGAAAATTGATCACAAGCTCCTGAAGAGTTCAAATCTGAGATCATGAGAAATATGGAAGAGATTTGGCGAGAGAAGTGAGAAATAGCTCAAAGGGAAATTAACAGGTTAAAAGACAGAAACTCCAAATTGGAGAAAGATTCCCCAAATCAAAAGAATTGAAAAGCAAATTGGAGACCAAAATCAAACAACTTGAAAACAGGATAGACCAAATCAAAAAGGAAAATCAAAAGATTATAGCAGAAAACCAGTCTCTAAAGACAAGAATTGGGCAAGTAGAAAAGCCAATGATCTCTCAAGACAGTAAGAACAAATCAAGCAAAGTCAAAAGACTGATAAAATAGAAGGAAACATGAAATATCTCACTGAGAAATTGAAAGGTCTAAAAAAGACAATTTGAGAATCATTGGTCTTCATGAAAAAGCAGAAATTAATAGAAATTTGGACTACATACTAAAAGAAATTATTCAGCAAAACTGCCCTGAAGTTCAACAGCAAGAGGGCAATATAGACATTGAAAGCATCCATAGATCACCCTCTACACTAGACCCCGAAAAGACAACACCCAGGAATATAACAGCCAAATTCAAGAGCTTCCAAATGAAAGAAAAAAATTTTACAAGAAGTCAGAAAGACAATTCAGATATCAAGGAGCACCAATCAAGATCACACAGGATCTGGCAGCCTCCACACTACAAGACCTCAAGGCTTGGAATATGATATTCAGAAAGTCAAGAGAACTGGGTCTACAACCAAGGATCAACAACCCATCAAAACTGACTATATACTTCCAGGGAAAAGTATGGGCATTCAACAAGATAGAAGATTTCCAAGTATTTGTACAGAAAAGACCAGGACTAAATGGAAAGTTCCATATCCAACCACAAAAACCAAGAGAAAAATGAAAAGGTAAATAAGAAACAGAGGGGAAAGAAAGAAAACTCTTATTTTTAAATTTACCTCTTTAAGGGCTTCAATAAGATCTAATTAACTGTATTCCTATATGGAGAAATGTTATGTATAATTCTCTGTAGTGAACTCTATTCACTATTATAGTATCCACTATTATAGTAATTAGAAGAATTATTGACAGGGAGAGATTGGAGTACTAAATGGTCTAAGATGATATGAGGGTGGGTGGGAAAGAGGGGGGTGAATAGTAGATGGCACCAAGAGAAACTTGAATAAGAAAAATAGGACATTCTATTACATACAAAGAGGGCATGGGAAGGGGAGGGGATGAATACTATTATAAGAAGGAGAGGAAGAGAGCATTAAGAGGTAATATTTAAACCTTAATCTCAGTGTAATCAGCCCGGAGAGAGAAGAGTAGCTATATTATCCATTGGGATAAAAAACTTTATCTAACCCTACTGAAAAAGTTAGAAGGGATAAACTGTAAAAGTGAAATTTGGGAAATGCCATCTAAAAGTGTATATATTTCTATGGACATGGGAAATGTATCAAAACTACATTTCCCGTGATCCAACGTGGTCCAACTGGTTTCCGTTTCCGGGTCTTTGGGCTTGGGGAGGCCGACGTCTTGACGCAGGGAAGAGCTTATAATCTCCTGGGTTAGGAGGGGTCGCTCTCTTGGCCAGCAGACTCGAGAAAGTAATGGAGGCGGCAGTTTTGAATGGTTACAAGCGCGTGGTCTGATAACTTTATCTATCAACATGGCTTTAATTAAAATACTAATATATATATATTTATACCAGCCTTTATCATTTTTAATACTAATAATTTGGCAAACCAGAAGGTCGAAATTCAAATTCTCAATTTTCTAGATAGCCTAAGAAGAAGCCATGAGGCTTTGGGACCCAGAGTCTCAGAAGCGATTTTTTTCCTTGCCCAGTCCTCTCCCTATTTTCCCCAGCCTAGAGGCTGTTTTACTGGGAAGAGAGACAAATGGTTTTAATTGCCGCTGGGCTGCGAATTATTTTGCTCAATGCCCCGGGCCTGGTGGCCCTTGCTGGCACTGATGGACTGCCTGTGCCCAGCCAGTTTCATCTCGCAGCCGACCTCCTAACTCCTGACTTGATCTCCATTCCTGCCACGCTGAAAGCCTACAAGCCTACACCATCGTCCCAGTGCCTGTGATCTCCGATCCTGACTGCTGGAGTCCAGAACCCCGAGCCCCAACAGCGAACCCAGTCCTGACTTGCCGAGATCTTGACCTCCAGAGACTGCTTCAGCTCTGCCGCAAACCATTTGGGTATATTCCCCTTTTCTCCCTATTTCTAGCCTTCCACATGTTTTTCTAAAGACCTAATTTAGGCAACAACAACCCACACAGACTCTACACGTGGGTAGTTTTACTGAGCTTTTCTCCACTAACCCCGAGCCCACGTGGATGATAGCGTCTGGACCTAGCAACTAGCGTTTACCCTTAATCGGCCGAACGGCCTATTCAGACTTGCTTGTGATTAAAAACTGAACTCAGGGGAAGAACTTTGAACTTTTAGAAAAAAAAAACCCTTAAACTCAGCAGAACTCAATCAAAAGAACCTTAAACTGAAACCAGGGGTGAACTTTTAAAACCTCGTAACTGAATGAGCTTTATTTCTGTTTTAAAAAAACTGTATCTTACTGTATATTGTTAATTACTTTTGTAAATTAATCTTGCTTATTTCGTTGATTTTCCTGTTGCACTGAATCATTTTACGCTAATGAAGTTACTGCTTATGATGTTATTATATTTCCTAATTTACTTAAAGCTTACTGTATCAGAAGCAATTCGGTTATATGTACCACCTATGAACATCTTATAGAGTACATGTCTTTTAAAATTTATTCTGTCTTGGTAATTGCAAAGAACCGTGAAAGTTTTCCATGCTTTGAATATTACCTTGTAATTTTACAAGAGATCTTTTTAACTTTTACTTTAAATCCTTAAGAATTGTTGTCTTAAAGGATAAAGCTTTTATATATTTTATTATAAGAGATATTATTGCCTTAAATGGGTAGAAGCATTTCCTACCCAGGATTTTTTTTTAAATACAGAGAGTCAAGGAGCTCCTGTATATTCTTTGCTATGGAAGCAATAACAGCATTTGCCAAGGGTTACAGGTTGTAACAAGTATATGATTTTAAACATAATTGTTTAAAATGTGCTATTGGAAATAATGGTACTCTATTTGAATGTGCATTGTGAATCTGCTATTTTGTAAAACCCACTTTCTCTCACAGAAAGTCTCATTTTTGGGTAACATACCCTTCTAGTTCTAAGCTATATATATATTTTTGTTTTTTAAAACATTTTTTAATTAGAGCATTCCTTTTATCATCTTGTACTGGAAGTACATATATAATCATTATTTATTCTTTTTCTGATTTTACAGCAAATACCTGAGCCAATAGGACTGTGATTTAAATGCCTCTCTGATTCCAGAAGGGAATATGAAAGCCGTTAATAGTGCTAAAGAAAGCACATGGTCAGAGACTTGACTGACTAAGATCTGCATAATTGCAGCAGTTCTATGCCAATACTTTAGGGCTTGGAAATTGGGGTTTGAGTCCTGGAGTCCCAGTTTTTTCTAAAACTTTAGAGGACATGGGTCCCCTCGACTTAGATTCCTAAAAAGCACCTAAGATTGGTTATTTATTTGGCTCACTTCCCTAAAAAAGCTGATTATAAAGTCAGATCAGAGAGAGACATTTTCTTTAAGTCCTGGCCCTGAATGGGTAATTGCACACTGCTGAATTCACTTTAATTAGGCCTTCATTGAAAGGTCTAAGTTTATTTTCCCCAGATTTTTTGCACATTTTACATTTCATTCACAAGTTAATTTTTTCTTCTTTTTTCTTGAATTTTATTCTTTGTATTTTGCCATCCTTTACTGACCTGAGGTACCCTTTTATAGAAAAAAGGTGTGTTTAAGATTTACTTCACGGGGATATCTGTTAAGTTTTTTAAAATTCGATAATGTAAAAATATATGTATATTTAACTCTTTTAGGAGTAATTTCACGGGGAATTAAATTGTATAAATCTTAGAAGAAAATGTATGTTTTGTAATCTATAATGTAAAGTTTAAATTCTTTTGAGAATAATTTCAGGATAAGGATCTTGCCATCTCCCCAAAATCCAGACGACGAACTTGTTTGGTGAGGACACATGAAGATGTCTGAAAAGCCTTCACTGTACCATGAAGACCAAACTTTGAACTTTGGGGTGTAGTTGATTGAACTATGGGGAGTTGAAATTGAGTTGTATGTATTGTTTTAATTGTACACTGTTATGCCAGTGGGGGACAGCCCCAAATTGGGTTTTTGTCAATGCGGCTAATTTTAACCATTTGTTCATCTATTTCTTTTATCCCCAAATTCCTGAAAAATTTAGAAGTTATTTTTACAGGTCCAGCGAAGAAAAAAGGACTAACCTTTTTTTTTGCCGGACTTCACGGGGAATTGTAAAAGTGAAATTTGAGAAATGCCATCTAAAAGTGTATATATTTCTATGGACATGGGAAATGTATCAAAACTACATTTCCCGAGATCCAACGTGGTCCAACTGGTTTCCGTTTCCGGGTCTTTGGGCTTGGGGAGGCCGACGTCTTGACGCAGGGAAGAGCTTATAATCTCCTGGGTTAGGAGGGGTCGCTCTCTTGACCAGCAGACTCGAGAAAGTAATGGAGGCGGCAGTTTTGAATGGTTACAAGCGCGTGGTCTGATAACTTTATCTATCAACATGGCTTTAATTAAAATACTAATATATATATATTTATACCAGCCTTTATCATTTTTAATACTAATAAAACCAAGGGGAGCAGGGGAGTGGGGAGGTCAAAAAAGGGAGAGGAGGAAAAGGGGGAGGGAATTCATTAGGCCTTAAAAATAAAGAGAGGGGAATAATAAGGGAGGGGGTAGAAAGGGTAATAAATCAAGGGAGGGGAAAAGGGTTACTGGTTTAAAACAAATCACTGGTTTAAAAGGAAATAGCCTAAGAAGAAGGGGTAGAACTAGGAGAGGATAACAAAATGTTGGGGAATACACAACTGATAATTGTAACTCTGAATGTGAATGGGATGAACTCACCCAGAAAATGGAAGCAAATAGCAGAGTGGATTAGAAACCAAAATCCTACCATATGTTGTCTACAAGAAACACATATAAGGTGGGTGGACATACACAGATTTAACATAAAGGGCTGGAGCAAAATATTTTGGGCGTCAAATGAGAAAAAGAAGGCAGAAGTGGTGATCATGATTTCCGACAAAGCCAAAGTAAAAATAGATATGATTAAAAAAGGCAGGGAAGGTCATTACATCCTGATTAAAGGCAGTATAAACAATGAGGAAATAACACTGCTCAATATGTATGCACCAAATGGCATAGCATCCAAATTCCTAAAGGAGAAACTGGCAGAGCTTAAGAAGGAAATAGATAGTAAAATCATACTAATGGGAGATCTAAATATTCCTCTTTCAGATCTAGATAAATCAAACCCAAAAAAATAAATAAATAAATAAGGAAGAGATAAGAGAGGTGAATGAAGTCCTAAAAAAATTAGATTTAATAGATATGTGGAGAAAAATAAATAGGGACAAAAAGGAATACACCTTCTTTTCAGCTGCACATGGTACATTCACAAATATTGACCATGTAATAGAGCATAGAAACATCGCAAACAAATGCAAAAGAGCAGAAATAATAAATGTAACCTTCTCAGATCATAATGCAATAAAGATAATAATTAGTAAGGGTACCTGGACAGGAAAATCAAAAACTAATTGGAAATTAAATAATATGATTCTCCAAAACCAGTCAGTTAAAACTACAGACCAAACTCCCTAATGAACATAGATGCAAAAATCTTAATTAAAATACTAGCAAAAAGACTCCAGCAAGTGAACAAGAGGATCATCCAACATGATCAGGTGGGATTTATACCAGGAATGCAAGAATGGTTCAACATTAGGAAAACCATCCACATTATTGACCATATTAACAAGCTAACAAACAAAAACCACATGATTATCTCAATAGATGCTGAAAAAGCCTCTGATAAAATACAGCACCCATTCCTATTGAAAACACTGGAAAGTATAGGAATAGAAGGATCTTTCCTAAAAATAATAAACAGTATATACCTAAAACCATCAACAAGCATTATATGCAACAGGGATAAATTAGAAGCCTTCCCAGGAAGATCAGGTGAGAATCAAGGATACCCATTATCACCTCTATTATTTAACATTGTACTAGAAACGCTAGGAGTAGCAATTAGAGAAGAAAATGAAATTTTCTTAGGCATTAAAATAGGCAAGGAAGGAGATTAAGCTATCACTCTTTGTAGATAATATGATGGTATACTTAAAAAATCCTAGAGGATGAATTAAAAATCTAGTAGAAATAATCAACAACTTTAGAAAAGTCGCAGGACACAAAATAAATGCACATAAATCATCAGCATTTCTATATATTTCCAACATATCACAGCAGCAAGAAATAGAAAGAGAAACACCATTTAAAATCATCCTAGATGATACAAAATACTTGGGATTCTATCTACCAAAACAAACACAGCAATTATACAAACACAACTACAAACACTTTCCAAACAATTAAAACTAGATCTAAACAATTGGAAAAACATTAATTGCTCAGGGGTAGGATGAACTAACATAATAAAAATGACCATTCTACCCAAATTAGTTTACCTATTTAGCACCATACCTATCAAACTACCAAAAAACTTTTTCACTGAATTAGGAAAAACTATAACAAAGTTCATTTGGAATAACAAAAGATCAAAAATATCAAGAGAAATAATGAAAAAAAAATGTGAGGGAAGATGGCCTAACAGTACCAAATATTAAACTATACTATAAAGCAGTGGTCATCAAAACAATATGGTACTGGCTAAGAGAGAGAAGGGAGGATCAGTGGAAAAGACTTGGGGTAAATGACAACAGCAAGACAGTGTATGATAAACCTAAAGAGCCCAACTTTTGGGACAAAAATCCACTATTTGACAAAAACTGCTGGGAAATTTAGAAAACAATATGAGAGAGATTAGGTTTAGATCAACATCTCACACCCTACACCAAGATAAATTCAGAATGGGTGAATGACTTGAATATAAAGAGAAAAACTATAAATAAATTAAGTGAACCCAGAATAGTATACTTGTCAGATCTCTGGGAAAGGAAAGATTTTAAAACCAAGCAAGAGTTAGAAAAAATTACAAAACGTAAAATAAATTATTTTGATTATTCTAAATTAAAAAGCTTTTGTACAAACCAAACAATGCAACCAAAATCAGAAGGAAAACAACAAATTGGGAAAAAATCTTTATAACAAAAAACTCTGACAAGGGTCTAATTACTCAAATATACAAGGAATTAAATCAGTTGTATAAAAAATCAAGCCATTCCCCAATTGATAAACGGGCAAGGGACATGAACAGGCAATTTTCATATAAAGAAATCAAAACTATCAATAAGCACATGAGAAAGTGTTATAAATCTCTATTAGAGAAATGCAAATCAAAACAACACTGAGGTATCACCTCACACCTAGCAGAATGGCTAAAATGACAGTAGTGGAGAGTAATGAATGTTGGAGGGGATGTGGCAAAATTGGGACATTAATCCATTGCTGGTGGAGTTGTGAACTGATCCAACCATTCTGGATGGCGATTTGCAACTATACTCAAAGGGCTATAAAAGAATGCCTGCCCTTTGATCCAGCCATACCATTGTTGGGTTTATACCCCAAAGAGATCATAAACAGACTTGTACGAAAATATTTATAGCTGCGCTTTTTGTGATGGCAAAGAACTGGAAAAGGAGGGTATGTCCTTCAATTTGGGAATGGCTAAACAAATTGTGGTATATGCTGGTGATGGAATACTATTGGGCTCAAAGGAATAATAAACTGGAGGAATTCCATGTGAACTGGAAGGACCTCCAGGAACTGATGCAGAGTGAAAGGAGCAGAGCCAGAAGAACATTGTACACAAAGACTGATATACTGTAGTAAAAGAGAATGCAATGGACTTCTGTACTAGCAGCAATGCAATGACCCAGGACAATTTTGAGGGACTTATGGTAAAGAACGCTACCCACATTCAGAGGAAGAACTGCAGGAGAGGAAACAGAAGAAAATCAACTGCTTGAATACATGGGTTAATGAGGACATGATTGGGGATCGAAACTACCACACCAATGCAACTATCAACAATTTGGAAATAGGTCTTGATTAATGACACATGTTAAAACCAGTGGAAATGTGCATCAGCTATGGGGGTGGGGAGAGCAGATCAGAGGTGACAGGGAAAGTAAGAACATGAATCATGTAACCATGATAACTTTTCTAAAAAATAAAAATTAATTTAAAAAACAAATAAATAAATAAATAAATGGCAGCAATGCAAGAATCCTCCAAAAGGCCAAGTGCATGGACCAAACTTGAATGTCTTAAACAATCTGATAAGACACCCTCCCAATTCATGGATAGGCTCATTAAGCTGAGACCTGTATATTTAGATCTTGACATTTCTACTGAAAGAGATATTAGGCAAATGAGGAGACAATTTGTCAAAAACTGATGCAGAGTGGTTAAGCATTGCCCAAAGTGGCCTGAAATGGATCTTAAAGAGTTGAGGAGAACTGTTGTTTTTATCTCAAAAGGCCATAAAGAGAAAAAGGAACAGACTAATGATTTTCTAGAAATGATTCAGAAGAAACTAGACTCTTCAACTGATATAATAGACAAACAAGAAAAAGATGATGATACTTGTAAAATTACAATTTAAATTACAATTAAAATTTATTCTGTCTTGGTAATTGCAAAGAACCTTGAAAGTTTTCCATGCTTTGAATATTACCTTACTTTTTAACTTTTACTTTAAATCCTTAAGAATTGTTGTCTTAAAGGACAATTGTAGTTATTCCAGGTTCTATCCCTATTCTTTTAATTTTTGTCTGGTCATAGTCGATCAATTGACCAGGTGGCCTAAAGAATTTCCTACTGCTCTAGCCTCAGCAGCTTTTGTTGTCAAAGTCCTTTTTTTTTTTTTTAAACCCTTGTACTTTGGTGTATTGTCTTATAGATGGAAGATTGGTAAGGGTGGGCAATGGGGGTCAAGTGACTTGCTCAGGGTCACACAGCTGGGAAGTGGCTGAGGCCAGATTTGAACCTAGGACCTCCTGTCTCTAGGCCTGACTCTCACTCCACTGAGCTACCCAGCTGCCCCTGTCAAAGTCCTTTTGAAAGAAATTATTCCTCATTTTGGCCTGCCAGCACATATTGATTTGGATAAAGGAACTCATTTTACTGATTTAGTCTTTTCACAAATTTATTCATGTTTGAGGATAACTCTTAAATTTCATACACCCTATCATCTCCAAAGCTCTGACCAAGTTGAAAGAATGAATAAAGAACTTAAAACTATGATTCATAAATTGTGCACAGAACTCATTTAAAATGGCCCAAAATTCTATCTCTGGCCCTATTTTATCTCAGAAGCAGACCCAGAGGTGATTTACACATCTCACCATTTGAGATGGTATTTGGACATCCACCTATTCAGGCACAACCATTTACCCCTGCCTATATGTCATTGTTAGGAGGGGATACAAACATTGCCACATATATCAGACAATTACAGACGAAATTGCGAGAACTCCACGACTCTGGAACTGCTGTTCAGGCAGGCCCCATAGACTTCTCACTTCATGATTTAAACCCAGATAGCATGGACATAAAGAATTTCAAACATACTGGGTCGACTGAACCTGCTTATAACAGACCATTCCAAATCCTATTGAATACACCAATAGCCATTAAAATTGGAGAGAAGGACTCATGGATTCATTGTAGCCATATAAAATGAGTACCTTCTGATGATAATGAATAATTGCCTGTACTGATTGTATTTCACTATTAATTGTGATAAGACATCCCTATTGCTGAATCTGTACTATTTTGTTACACTGTATTTGGTTGTACTTGAACAAATTGCCCTTGTAGGACAACACATATACTATCTCAAAAAAGAATATCTATATTAGTGGCCTATACTGACCTGATGTGCCTTTTGTAACTTTTTTGTATTTTCTTGAATGTATTGCTTTTATACCTTCATTGCTTTATCTACCTCATCTGCACTCATACTGCATATCATGGCAAGTTAAAGAGGAAATGAATCTTATTTTTTCAGCAAGTAACCTCTATATTTTACCTCTATGATTGTGAAATATATAGATTTTTGATATTTTTCATTATTGTTTTTCTTCTTGCATGTGTGATACGGTATTTGATTTTTTTCCTCTCATTTTTTTATATTTGAAGCACATGTCACTAGTATTGAAAAGATTTCTTAACTGTTTTGAATTGTGCAAAAGAATAAGCTAAGATGTCCATTTGCCTAGCATATAAATGTTTACCCAAAAAGCTTTGGACCAAGGCAACCTGCCACTAGTTATTTAAATATTATGAGACTTTTGTTTGATGAATATATCTGAATCAAGTAAAAAACAGACCACAAAGGAGCACAGAAGTTGATCTGCAAAGTACCAAACAAGCACAAAGGTAAAAGAGACCAAATCAATCCTATAGGATTGATAACATTTCGTGCAAAGAGCACAAGGACTTGATCATATGTGAGACTCGAGGTTGCAGCTGTTTAACATGTGTTAAATGCAGGACTTCCTTGTACCACACTCTCTATCAAGTACCTAATAGCAATTGTTCTAGATCCATTATCCTGGAAAGCACAGAAAAGGGTCAAAACACAGAATGCTGTTTCCCATTTGTTTTAAGATCTAGTGTCTTTATCTATTTTCTTTCATGATGTGACAAATTAATGTAGTCCAGACTACTAAATTAGGTTAGTGAATGATTGTTGCAGGCTTATGAGACATGGATCACTACCTGTTATGATTTGTGAATTTTTTCCTTTTTTCCCTAGAATTTTTTCACATTTGTGATAGTCTATATATCACTCAGAGGTTATTTTTTAATTTCTTTAGATTCTTTCATATTTTTGATAATTGATTCATATGCCTTATGACTTGACCACGTATCCCTGTCTGATTCCTACGTGCATCCCTACATCCTCCTTAGGGGGTGAATGTGTTATTATCCTCCTCATGGGGGACTATGTTATTGTTATGAACTTTGATTTGAATTTGAGCCTAATTTAGAACAAGAGACTACCTCCCAGAATACAGAAAGCAAGCTTGTTTGGAAAAGGTGCTACAAAGATGCCTGCTGAGACCACACACTGCACCAGAAGATCCAGAGTGAACTTTGGGATGTACTAAATTGAACTTCTCTTTTATTTCCTTTTTATCCCCAAATTATTGTAATTTCCCTTTAAAAACTATAATATTGTATCTACTTCTAGTTATAAGTTAGTTATGTTTCCATGATCCATTAGAGACTGGTCTCCCAAAGGATCAGGGGGAGAATGTATAATTAGAAAATCCTGAATCCTTGGACTACATCTCCTAGCATCCCTTTCCTCTTTCATCCCCACCTTGTGTGTTTGTGTACTGTATATAGTTGTGTGTAACTCCGCCTCTCTCTCTCTTCTCTTGAGACTGCAGTTGGATTAGCTGCCTTTTTACTTTCCTTTTTGCTTCGTTATTATTTATAAACGTATTAAGTATAATACTTGGAGTATTTGTATATTAATTTTTAATCTCATAGCTCTAATTTTTAGTAAGTTTTTTTCTTTACACGATCTTTCAGAAGCTTCCTGGTTCTACCTTTTAAAAATAAGCAGAACAATTTCTGCATGACAGCCTTTCAAAAACTTGAACACTTTTATTATGGTCAACCCAAGTCTACTCTTCAACAGGCTAAAAATGCTTATTTCCTCCATCTGTTCCTGTTGTGATACAATCTTTTGTTCCCTTCACCATCCTAATGATCCTTCTTTGATAGCTCTCAAATTTGTCAGGAACAATTACAATTCTCAAGATGGGGCCTAGTCAAGGCAAAGAGTGCAGTCAAACAATTAACAAATATTCACTGAGCCCCTATTATATACCAAACATAATCAAAACAAAAATTAAAGTCTCCTCAAAGAGTTCACATTCTATAACCTAACCAAAAATCACATTATCTTTTGTAGCTGCCATGTCACCCTATGCCTTCACCTTTAGTTTATAGTCTCCCTAAAGCACTTAGATTTTTTTCCCATGTGACACTGTACTTCTGAAGTCGATTTCTGAACCAAACTACAGAATTTTACATTTATCTCTGTTAAATTTCATCTTACTAGAGTTGGTCAATCATAATATTTGATCTTAAAACAGGTATAAGAAAACCTCAGCACACAGGTTAGGTCTTCTATGGATTATTTATGGAAAGCCATGGACAACTACTGTACAGCATAAGAAGGTATAAATGGGCTAGAATGTGAACCATAAAGAGGGAACACCACCAAAATCATGATCCATGGAAGTACTTTAGGGTTGACTCAACCCTTCTTAGAATGTGTGGCATATGCATTCTATCAGCCAACACATTACCTACTTCTCAGAGCTTTGAGCCAACTTTAAATTTGACAAGCAAGCCTTCCTTTATCTAAGTCACTGGGAAAAAAAATTTTAAAATAGCAGAAAGCTGAAGCCAGATTCCTAGCACTCAGCAAGGTATTTCTCTCCAAAGTAGTATTAACATATATAAGAACTCTTTTTGTACAGTCACTTAGTCTTGTCTAAAAGATACCATGAAACATTTCAATCCATGTTTGTTGAAAACTAGGAATATATTATGTGTACAACTTTCTCTGATGATGAATCAGTTTACTGATTCTATAAATAAAAGAAAATGTGGTTAGTCTGGCAAGACCTACTCTTGATGAAACCAGCTTTTACTAGTTACCAATTCCTTTCAAAATACTCACAAATCATCCTTTTAATAATAAGTTTTATATTTTGCCAGGCATTGAAGTTAAATTCCCTAGTCTAAGGTTTACATATTCTACTCTTCTCCCTTTTTTTGAAATATCAGCCATTTGTCTACTTTTGTTAATCAATAAATAGTTAGTAAATACTCAATACATGCCAGACTAAGAACTAGAGATACAAAAAAAGGCAAAATGATAGTCTCTGTTCTCAGGAAGCTCAGTCCCTAATGGAAGATATAACATGCAAACATCATATTGAAAAGGATGATTGAAAGGATGATAAATAAAGAACAGGTGACTAGGGTTTTGCTTAACTCAATCAAAGCTGATGATCTTTTCTAAAACTGAGGCAAGATATCAGCTCTCTGTCTTAGGCCAGTTGAAATCACTCTGACTACACTTAAAGATAACAGGTTTATTAAAAAAACAGATTGTTTGAGGGAGGGGAAGGTATGTGGGCTGAGAATTTCCCTTATCTTAATAAAAACTGTTTTATTCCCACCAACTGACTTTTCACAAAGTCGCTTCTTTCCTCAGCCAAGCTGAGACTGCACTTTATACTCTCTCTGTCTCAATTTCCCCTCTAATCTAACTAAATCTAAGCTAAATCCACAATATTTAGTCTTAGATTAAGTTGCAGATTAGTGTGGAGTCAGATGCTAGGTTTGACCCTGTCTACCTTGGTGAGCTCACAGAGCACCAAGGCAAACTAAACAGTTGAGGTCAATTGCTGAAACTTCCTTCTTGAGACTTCTTCAGGTGTTGTATTCAAGTCAGGGATTAAATAGATATCTGGGAACTAGCTGTTTTCTCTCAGGAACAAATGGAAAAATCACCAAGAGGCCAGAGCTAGGTTTAGGAGATGGTTTTCTCTCCCTAGTCCAAACTCCAACTCCTAGATGGCAGTTATCCACCTCAGAATTCCAATTCAGGGTTCTGAGAACTTCCTCTTCACTTCATGGTTCCTCAGCAACAACCCTAGATCATAAAGTATGAGGGGGAAAGGAAGACATAAAATATAAGAATACTGGAATGATGAACAGGTAGGGGGGAAGGGGGAGGAGTAGATTATGAAGGACTTTGAATGCCAAAAAGAAAAATTTACATTTGATTCTAGAGGTGATAGGAGTCACTGAAGTTTCCTGAATAGAGGGGTGGCTGTGGTCAGAGGTGTTAAATGGTGTACAGATTGGTATGGGAGAGATTTGAAGCACAGAGACTAATCATAATGCTAGTGCAATAGTCTAGGTGTAAATAAAAAGGGCCTTTGCTAATACCAAAGTAGTAGTGGTATCTGTAAAGAGAAAGGGACATTTGAGGAAGATTTTATAAATGTAAAATAAATAAAAGCTGGCAATCTATTGTATATGGGGATGAGAGAAAGTGGAGGGTTCAGCCTGGGTGACTAACCTCAACTAATATGGAAGTTAGGAATTAGGGAGGATTTGAAGAAAAAGATAATGAGTTCAGCTTGGGACATACTGACTTCAAGAGGTCAATTAGAAATCCAGTAGATACTCAATAAGGAATCAAGAGATAGATACAAGACAGAAGATCAGCAGAGAAGCTTTCAGATGAGTAGAGAAAGAACCAGGAAAAAAGCACTATCCCAAAAATCTAGAAAAAACAGAGTATCAAGGAAAAGAGAATGATCAAAAATGATGTATACAGTAGAGAGGTCAATAAATTTGAAGAGTCATAAATGTGGGAAGCCAACAAGAGAAGAGATAAAAATCTGAGACTCCTCTTTTGACCCCCTTTTGTGATCCTTGTAATTTCTTGTTGAAAAGTATTGTGGCCTTATTGAAAAGCTTTAAGTTCCTAGCAAACCCACAGTTAAGAGCTTAACAATCTCTCTCCAGGCCTAAAGACAGAAATTAAGCAATCTGTTTCTAGACACTTCAAGGTCAATAATGCACAAAATTTAGACAAAACCTCCTCCAGTGGGGGCTATTCGTCCCTGAAAAAGTATTCCCAGACTTAACTTTCAATAATGGGCCAGCCAAAATTTAGCCTTGGCCTTGTTCTATTCTGAAGTCAAATGAGATTTTTTCGAGCTTTGATATGACATAATTTGTAACTTCTGTGCATCTGCGAAGTTTCAGGGGGGTTCTTTTGTGTGAAATGAGTCTTGAAATATATATAATAAACTCCATGCTCCTAGAGACAGAGCTGGAAGCATGAGCTAAAAGATCGTCTCCCATGTCCTGTTATTTCCTTATCAACTAAGCTGTCCTTATCAGATTATTGGAGATGATAAATAGATCTCGAGACATAAAAGGTCATAATTTGATATTTAAAAGTTTCTTAGTAATTTTGGAGAGGGAAGTTTCAGTTGAACAATAAGGCTGGAAGCCAAACTACAAAGAATTAAAAAGAAAATGAGAGAAAAGTAGAGGCAAAAAGCCTTCTCGAGGAATTTAATCATAAAAGGGAAGAGAGATATAAAACAATAGTTAGCAGCAGTGGCTAATCAATCAAGTATGAAATTTTGAGGACAGAGAAGTATGAACATGTTTGTAGGAAAATACTAGACAAGGAAAGATTGAAGATAAGTAAAGGTAGGGATGATAAAAGAAGCAATATACCAAAGAAGATGGAATGGTATCATTTCTGGCTTAAAAGTTTGTCAAGGACTGGCACTTTAAACTAATTACCAGGACAGTTAGAAATGTTTTTACTATTTCTTTATTCATTTCAACTCCATTAAACATATTTTTATCTGCTTCTAGAATTGAAAACCATTCTATTTGCAAGAGGCAAGAAAGTCAACATAACATGTGTAGAGCACTGGGCCTCAAGGCAAGAAGACTCATCTTCCTGAGTTCAAATCTGGCCTCAGATACTTACTAGCTGGGTAATCCTGGGCAAATCATTTAACCCTATCTGCCTCAGTTTCTTCATCTCACCACTACAGTGTCTTTACCAAGAAAATCCCAACGGGGTCATGAAGAGTTAGACACAAATGAACAACACAGCTTCCACTTCTAACTTTCCTGCTATCCATAATTTATTTTGAAAATGCTCTCCACGTATTTATAAAATATCTTTATTTTTTATACCCTTACACTTTCTGTCTCAGTAACAACTCTAAGCCAGAAGGGAAAGAGCCAGGCAAACAGGGTTAAATGACTTACCCAAGGTCACAAAGCTAGGAAGTGTCTAAGATCAAATTTGAATCCAGGTTCTCTCAACTCTAGGCTTGAGACTCTATGCACTGAGCCACTAAGTTGACCCTAAGAAAATATCTTTCAAAAGTCTTTTTTGTAATCTTTACTATTCATAGCTAACATCAACTAATCCAGGTCTTTAGCACTATTTAAATACTATTCTTTTTTTTTTTTTTAACCCTTACCTTCCGTCTTGGAGTCAATACTGTGTATTGGCTCCAAGGCAGAAGAGTGGTAAGGGTAGATAACGGGGGTCAAGTGTCTTTCTGTCCAGATTACTTTTGAATATAAACAAATATGTTGACTGAGCTTTGATTACTACAGAAAATATAAACCATGTAAAATTCAAATGTTTATTAAGCATAAACAAATTTGAAAATTTCACCAAGGATCAGACTTGGATATAAAAAGAAAATAATATATCATATATAGAATATACCTATTCTCATATTTGAGCCAAGATAAACCAAACTTTATGTTTACTATGCTAAAGTCAACAATTCAAGAAAATAAAAAGGAATTGAAAACCATTTAATTTGTTTATAGAGCCAATCTAGCAGTAACATATCTCAAATTATACTACAAGTAGTAAACCTTAAAACTATTTGATATTGGTTAAAAGTAGAAATGTGGATTGAATAGAATAGATTAGGAATATGACATATAAAAGCAAAAGGAGCACAGTAGCACAATGTTCAATAAACACACAATACACACATTGAGATAAGGCCTCATCAAAATTTGCTGGGAAAACTATAAAACAGTCCAGCAGAAATTAGCTCTAGACCAGTGATGGGCAAACTATGGCCCAAGGCCCAGATGCGGGACCCCTGAAATGTTCTATCTGGCCCCATTCCTAATCTGAGGAAAACAGTGAGTAGGATACAATACAATGAAACTTCAAAAAAGTTGCCTTAGAAACAGACTGACAGATGAGCATTTCCTTTCCTTCTGCCCCCTCTTTAAAAAGTTTGCCCATCACTGCTCTAGACCAATGTCTCATATCCTAAACCATCTTCATAATTTATGGAAATGCAAGGTAAACAAATTTCCTTTCAGCTTTGGAACTTTTTTTGGTATAGGATATGAGATGTTGAATCAGAACATAAGAAGGTACAATTTGGGAGTTTACAAGACTAAAATGAGCACCTACCAAAAAAAACAACAACAAAGTCTGAAAAGATTTTCAATCTCACTGAGATAAAAGAATGAGAAGCTTTCTATGCCTGCAAATTTGTGAATACTATCAGAAGAAATCCCTGTTAGAATTTGATTTTAGAATTCTCATGATCTCTAAGTTTTATTTTGGTAGTTTAGATAGTCTTGTTGCTATAGAAAAATAGCTGTAGCCTAATTTGAAACTGTATTTACCTAGCAGAGAATACAGAAAAAGATTTGCAACATGGAATTATTAGAGTGAAACATCATAAAATTCCATCCTTGAAGGACCAACAAATATGTATATTCTAATCTTTATGTGGGGAACATGCATTTATTATTTTGTTATAATGTTAAAAGAGATTATGTTTACAATTTCCATGTACCAAAAGAGCCAAGGCTGTACCTCAAAACATAAAATTGTTAGTTCTAAAGATTGGAGATAAACATAAGAGAGTTTGTAAGATCCTCTAAGAATAGTATTTAAATAGTGCTAAACAACTGGATTAATTGATGTTAGCTATGAATAATAAAGAGTACAAAAATGTTGTGATCAAAACATAAAATTTCAGGACTGTCATTTTAATCTTTAGCATTAGATTTAGTGAAAGTAAGTAGTCTATCATTTGAAATGCTGGTAGTGAAAAGTCCTTAAAAATTTAAGATATTTCCAAGTACCATTTATAACTGTAAATCTAGATTTGATTTGATTGAGTTTGTACTAAACAAAATTATAATGTAGTCTCATTTGAAGTAAAACTTTTTCCTATTAGAATAATTGTGATATTTGACCCTCAATAAGTAAAATCTTAATGGAAAAAATATTTAAAGTTTTATACTAAGGTAAAATGCTTATAGATAGCAAAAATAAGAATTATAAGCGCAATCTCTTTCTTTCAAAATTAAGTCACACTAAGATTTTGGGAGATGAAGGACATACTAAAAAGAAAAGAATTAATTTGTTCTTCTCAGGGTGGAGACCTCAAGGACTTTCTGTTATTGCCACAGGCCTAGTGAGTTGAGAGGCCACTTAACTCAAGGAAGCAAACCATTAGACTATCCTACCTCTTTATCTCCCCTGACCTTTGGGAGCCAAAAAGAGCAGCTCCTGAGGACATAGTTACCTCTTCATAACTTCCCTCCCCAACCTGTTAAAACTTGTGATGAAGTCCATGCAGTGAAGGGGCTTCTGCTGTGTAACCTGTCATTTTCTAATTGACTAGACTTTTTGCAACTACTAGATCATGGAATATCAGACAGAAAGGGGAGGAGGGGTCTTGCATCTATAATGGATGCAATAAATATATTTTTATATATATAAATCTATAAAATGCTTATATCTGCATCCATGCAATGGGCATCACTATTAGGGCGTGTTCCCTTACTCATGAGTAAGAATAAAGACTGCTTCTTTTACTATTCACTCTCTGACTCCAAGTTTGTAATTATAATTTGGGTGGGTGGTCTTCTATTTCATCCCACATACTAAATAACTTTGACATTGAAAAAATTTAATACTGGGTTGTGATAAATTAATTGAAAAAAATTTTATTTACAACATGGTTGATCTATATCCTGACTAGTAATGCTACTAGCCACTTTTCTAATCAAATGGATAATTGCTCTTATACTAATCTCTGAATGCATACAGTAAAGAATGCCTAAAAAAATGAAATTATTTTTTCCAAAAGATAATTGAGAAATGCATTCAACTGGATTAATGTCATTTGACTGGCAATAAGTTTTGAGATGGCCTGTGTTTTAAATCCATGATATCACTTATGCTAATATGTTTGTAATTTTTTGAACTGTCATTTTGGGAAACCACTGTATAAGAACTGTGTTAATTTGAGACATGGTATCTAGAGTATAATGCATTTGCTGGAAGTTAATTCCTCTTGTAATCAGAATGCTATAATTTTATAACTTTGAGCTATTTATTACTCATCAGGAACTTTCATCTGGAAGGCAGAGTTCCCTTCTAGATATGCTCTACTCATCAAAGTTAACTTTATTATTTGGGAAGCCTCATTGCCTATAAAAGATTTTGCTAGACTCACTAAATTTTTGAAGATCATAAACCCTTATCAGTTTTGTGAAAGGAGGAGCCACAGGAAAGGGGTATATAAATAGGAACTTTGTAAATTCAACCCAGAGATCAGAAGTGATATGGAACAAATACCTCAATGATCTCTTCCACAAAATTACTAATATGGAAAAATATTTTACATGATTGCACATGTAAAATCTATATCAGATTGCTTATTGTCTCAAGGAGAGGGGAGGGGTAGAAGGGAGAGTGAGAAGGAGGAAAATATGGAACTGAAAGTTTTGGGTTTTTTATTGTTTTTGCATATATTTCAGGGAAAAAAGAAATTTTTTTAAACTATTACCTCATTTGATATTCACAACACTACTGGAAAATAGGTGCTTTTATAATTCTCATTTCACTGGTAAGGAAACTGAGACAAAGAGAGCCTAAGAGGCTAAGTGATTTTGCCAAGTCACACAGCTATAAATGTCTGATATCATATTTTTCACTTGTTTATTATGGTTTTATGTTTGGGGGTTTTGGTTTTATAACTCACAAAAAATGAATATGGAAATGTTTTACATGATAATGCATGTATAACAGAGATCAAATCGTCTGCCAGCACTAGGAGAAGGGAAGGGAGGGAGGTAAGTTCTATCATATAACTTGGGAAAACTCATGTGGAAACTTGTTATTACATGTAATGCTGCTTCCTATTTGTAGGGCAAGATTTCCCAGCACTACAGTAAAAATATTTATGTGTTTGAAAGCCGAGTATTGTCTCATGGAGTTACTGGCTTCCATTTTATCCATTATAATTTTCAGGGAGTTTGTTGCTTAGGCAAGGTTTTACTCCTCTGAGCCCTTTCCAATATTTTTCTCTACAATTCCCATTTCATTTATACAATTTTATTTTATAAATTTTTTAATAAATTTATTGTCTGATTTTAATAGATCAGATCAACAGGCTTGTGAGTTTGCCCCTGCTTAGAGTTTCAGAAAATTCAGTCATTATCGGCCAGCTGAAAAGTTCCACAGGTTCTCTTCTAGGATTTCTGCCCTGGTATTCCTCTGTAGGCTTCAAACTAGGCTAATGGCTAGAAATAAAAATCTGCTCCACTCCTAAAGTCAGAGCCACACAGCTACTGATACTTCTGAATTTGTTCTTCATTCAGTAGTTACTACCTAAGATTCATTACCATAAATTCCTTGCCCTAGAATGCCACTCTTGGACTCAAGTCTGTTCTCAATCCTCATATTGAATCTGTGACCTAGAAAAAGTATTAAATGACAGAATTGCCAATTGATAAATATTCCCACATTCTACACAAGGTTGGGATCTTGTACGGGTGTGAGACCTCTACTCACCTTAGTGTACACACAGCCTTGGGGTCCCCTTTCAGTTCCTGCACTTTGGAATGTTCTATACAGCACACCCCAGATCGGACCCCAAACTCAGTATCTGCAGACCTTCCTCCTATACTCATTTAGTCTAAAAATGTGAGTCATTTTGATTTTTTTTTTCAGATTTCCTGATTAGGATTTATTCTTGTGGCTTTTCTAGATCTTTGTAGAGGAGATGTGGGGAGTGAGCTTAGCTATACTTCTTGCTATTCTAACCTCTCAATATTCTTTCAATCACCTTTTTTTTTTGGTGATAATAAAATCCAAGATTTTTTACACATCTTTTTATATTATTTCCACTATTTCAGATATCTTGAAATCTGATTGTTCAATGCTCAGTGTCACATCTAACCTAGCTTTATATATTTGGTCTAGTCTACCTGCTCTTCACATCTTGATTTCATTTAGTGCCATTTCAACTTCCTCATATAACACAAAGCAAGTTGTTTTAAAATTTGCTTAGAGGGGGCAGCTGGGTAGATCAGTGGATTGAGAATCAGGCCTAGAGACGGGAGGTCCTAGGTTCAAATCTGGCCTCAGACACTTCCCAGCTATGTGACCCAGGGCAAGTCATTTGACCCCCATTGCCTACCCTTACCACTCTTCTGCCTTGGAGCTAATATACAGTACTGACTCCAAGACGGAAGGTATGGGTTTTAAGAAAGAAAAGAAATTTGCTTAGAGTCTAAATGTGGCTCCATGCTATAATAGAAAATGATTTCTTTACCCGTACCTAAAATCTGCATTACCTACTTTCCCAATTTTCTATTGCTTTATGATCTAAATGCTGACCATATTCTAACTCAAGGAAAAAGGTTGTTTTTTTCCAGTATAAGAAATAAGAAGGTATTCAAGAAAAAGAACTTTGCTGGATACAAACTTGCAAAAAAAAAAAAGTTATTTTTCACTGTTACTCAAGGCTATTGTTTATCAATTATAGTTCTCACAGAAGAAATAAATATTATTATTAGGTCAGAGAGGCTAGGTTTAGTGTAGGAAATTACTTTGAAGACTTCCTGTGAGGGAACAACTTTAGATAAGGGGTTTGAGTTAGAGACATAAGCATTAGGGTTACCCAAACTCCTTCTAACCTTTCCCTTTTTAATTAAATCAATTTTTATTTACTGTCTTAGTGGTCTGTGTTTGTTAACTCAGGCCAGGCTCTTCCAGGAGTGGGTCTGTTAGCCCACAGTCAACCTACTGACACTGGTCCAATTCAATCCCATTCCCAAAAACCCTCTCCCTTTTTACACCCTGAATGTCTATCCTAATTCCCCTGCCCATGACTTCAATAATTCTCAGAACAACACCTAGAGTGAAGTAGCCTAGATTTTATTCCAGGCATCTGGAGGATGTATTTTCTTCCTACAGAGACTGAGAAACCACAATCCCTGTGTCTATCACCTTATGTTCTTCCACCAGCTCATGACTTTGCAAAGGAAGGATGAGCTGCTCCCAACTGTATGAAACTTGACCCACCTCTGTGCTATTATCAATACTACTACATTCTTTCCTCATTCCCAATCATCTTTGCCCCAGGTTCCTAGTTAACCAATTTTTCTCCTCCAGAAACAGGTACGGAGGTTCAGTAAATAGAAACATCCTTTATCACTGGTTTAGGTCAACTAGTGATGAAAATAACAATCTTGAGAGGCAGCTGGAGAGAATTGAAAGTAACTGTTTTTTAAAGAGACAAAAAAGAAAATAAATAAAAGCCTTTACCATGAGGAAATATTCTATCAATGTACTAGACAACAGACTTTTTTTCAAAAATATTTTGGAGAAGAATCCAATTATTAACTTTGTTTAGGACAGCTTGATAACCTTAATTGCTTCTAGTAACTCTTTTCAAAGTTCTTCTATTATAGCTACTTCTAAAAACAGTGAAGTTGACTGGGAGCTAAGATGGTGGTAGAGTAATGGGTGCTTTCTGAATCCAATCATTGCAGAACTTCTCAAAAAGACAGAAATCAAAATCGGACAAGTAAAGGGGCTCTCCCACTGGATACAGTCTTGGAGGTAGATAGTGTTTGGGGATTTCCATGCTATAAGAGGCTAAAATTACACTTATCAAAGTGCCAGCCCTCCCCCACACCACCTACTGAGCCAGATTCAGAGCACAGGCTGAGACATCTCTAAATTCTCCAGGGTTGGCACCAAAGACTTACCCCTGAAGGCAGTGCAAGGCCTTAGCAGCAAGACTTCGGACCCGAGGCTAAGAAGCATGGAGCCTGGGCAGCAGAGTGCTGAGAATGGGTGGAGACAGGGCTGGCCTCAGCAGAGGCAGCAGGACTAGAGGAATAGCCTCAGGGCAAAACACTTTAAAGCATGTGACACAAAGAACTGCCTACCCTCCTCACTAAGGTTTCTGACTGGAAAGGGAAGATACTAACAGGACAAAGTCCTGCAAGACAGAAGCTAAGAAAGCAATGTCCACCAACATGCAAGAACTCCAATCCACTAGTAGCAAAAGGAATAAGCAGCAGCAGAAAAAGATTTTAACCCTGGATAATATCTATGGAGAAAAAGGGCAAAATACAGAAGCAATAGCAGAGAGTGACAAACAAGCAAACACATCCAAAATTTCCAAAAAAACAAAAAAAAAAAAAACGGAAATTGGTCACAAGCTCTTGAGGAGTTCAAGAACCACGTAAGAAAGACCGAAGAAAAATGGGAAGAAAAGTAGGAAAAAGAAAAGAAAGTAATACAAAAACAAAATAGCCCACATAGAAATCAAATGAAGTAATAAGAAAATTGGAGACCAGAATTGACCTGCTGGAAGCCATGAAACACAAGATAGACCAAACCAAAAAGGAAAATCAAGAGATCATAGCTGAAAATCAATCTTTAAAGACTAGAATTGGCTAAGTAGAAGCTAATGAGAGAGCAAGAATAAAGCAAAACCAAAAGAATGAAAAAATAGAAGGAAGCATGAAATATCTCATTAAAACCAGTGAAGTTGTTTTTGTTGCTTATATCTCTTCAAAGATATTTATTGATTACATATTTATCTATTAGTATTAACAAGAAAATATGGAACCAGAATTTTAAAATATAATTTACCATGCCTCATTTTGTCAATAAACAGCTAAATTTAAGTGCTTACTCTGTTGCCAGGCACTGTGTTAAGTGCTGGGGATATAAAAGCAAAAAAACCAACCCAGATATACAGGCTTAAGAAGCTCACAATTTAATGGAGGCAATATTATGCAAATAATTACTATGAACAAACAAGATAGAGATAGAATACATGACAGTCATCTGAAAAGAGAAGGCATAGTGGCTAAGAAGACAAAGAAAGTCTTCCTGCAGAAGGTGGGTTTTGAACTGACTCTTAAAGGATGCCAGAAAAGCCAAGCAGCAGAAGTGAGGGAGTAGAGCATCCCAGACATGAGAGACAGCCAATGAAAAGATCTTGTGAAGATGGAATGGCTTATTTGAACAACTGCAATCAGACCAATATAGCTGGACCATTATGTGTATAGAGGGATGATGTAAAAAAAATGGAAAAGGTCAGATCATGAAGGCAAAATGATGAAGGGTCCCAATATAGCAACCAGATAAAGGCACTGGATATGAAGCCTGGAGAAGAGAAGACCTAGAGAGCAAAACTCTAGAGCTAACTTTTCCAAAGCATTTACTATGTGCCAGGTGCTTCACTATTATGATCCCAAATGAGAAAACTGAGTACCAATATAACTCAGTTGACTAGCCCATGGTTAAATAGGTAGTACAAGGTAGACGCAGGATTAGGCCCAAAACCAGTGTTTTTTTCTACTCTGTCCTGCTGCTTCCTACTTGTAGGGCAAGATTTCCCAGCACTACAGTAAAAATATTTATGTGTTTGAAAGCCGAGTATGTTATGATGGACACAGCAAGGTATGAACACATCTGGAAAAACTGAAGGGGAAAGTTCATAAATATCAGGAAAGAAATCTTTGGAAAAAAAAACTTTTCTTCATTTTACAGCCATAGAAGGTCACCATGTTAGTTGTTGTCATGCATTTGACAGACTAAATTTGGAAGGACAATGTCTTGTTCCACATGGCTCCAAAGGGCAGAATTAGGCGCAATGACTAGATATTTCAGAGAGGGATTACTTCAGCTTCATGTAAATAAATTTTCCTATCAGATATGGCCATGAGAAAGTAGAATGGGCTGTCAAGGGCAATTGTGAATTCCCTCCAAGAGACTTCTCGACTGGGAGGCAACTATGTATGTGTCAAATAAAATTGGTCTGCATGACTTCTGCAGCCCATTCCTACACAATTCTGGGATTTTTAAATTTTAAGAGCTCTTTTATATGCTCTTGTAGTTTTATTGCTGAGGTTATTTTTTGCTTAAATTCTTTAAGTATTATTTATCCATTTGGGGATATCTCAAGATATCTTTGGCTTTTTCTTCTTCTTTGCATATTTTATCTCTTTCCATTCCTCTTAAGTACTTTTTTGGCTATCTCTGTAGTTTTCTCAAATGACTCATTTTCTGTTTTGGTAAATTCATTTATTTGTTTTTTATTTTTATTTATTTTAATTTCTAAGAACTATCAAAAACATAACTAAGGGGGCAGCTAGATGGCTCAGTGGATTAAAAGCCAGGTCCAAAGATAGGAGGTCCTGGGTTCAAATCTAGCCTCAGATACATACTTCCTAGCTGTGTGACCCTGGGCAAGTCACTTAATCCCCATTGCCTAGCCCTTACCACTCTTCTACTTTAGAATCAAGACAGAAAGTAAGGGTTTAAAAAAATTAACCACAACATCTTAAAACTTGAGAGGATTATTTGAGAAAGAAAAGAAGGGCAGTCTTCTTTATATGACAGAAATGTTCTACTTCAGTAAGACAGTAATAGAAAGGGGTAATTCTACAACAAACAGATAAAGATACAAATTCTCCTATGACCCAATGACTTCCCCTAATATTTTAAATGACTAAAAGACTATATGAAAGAGCAAAGTTAGACAGATAGCAAACAATACAAATAAAAAGCTCAAACTGCAACATGAACAATAACAGTATCAGAGTTAAGAAATAATCAGAAAAAAAAAAAACTGAAATTGCCAGGAAGAAAAATGTATTATTTCTAAGATGTTGTTAGTTTTTTTGAAGTAATAAGCAAATCTAAATCATCTTCCACCAAAATTTCTATAATTCCCATAGTAACCTTTCATTCATTTTTTTCCCTTCTTATTCTATAGGTACAACATACCTTTAATGAGCTCTGGTTTATAAGCCTTTCTAAGTTGCTCAAGGAAATTCTTGTAGAAAGTTTCCGCTTGCTCGGTAGGCATGGCCATATGATAGTCTGGTTTGTTCCCTTTCAGAATACATTGAAGAGTAAACTGGCTAACACACAACACTTCATACTGTTTGTCCATCACGCTTTTTGACCAGTGTTTTCCACTCTCATCTTCAAATACTCTCAGGTTTAAAATCTTTCGAACCCTGTAAAGAAAAACATAATAGCAGTGAAAGCTAACTATAGAACTATAAGCAACTCCCCCTCTCAAAACACACCTGTATACTATTAGGTTTTCACAGCTGTAAAACAAGAGACCTGGATTAGATGATCTCTAAGTCCATTGTAGGACTAGCAATATGTTCCTATGAAATAAGGGAAATAATTTGTGAATTGGTATAGAATGCAAGTGAGAAAAATCAAATGTGTACATTCACCAACTGAGATCACTAAGGATATCATTACCTTCTTTGAGTGGAAGAAACTGCCACGAATATACAATCATATATTAAAGCAATAAATTTATTTTTTAAAATCAAAATAAAAGCTTCCCCAAAATTGTTATTAGCATTTATACCATAGCCAACAATAACTAAGCCTACCCTACCCTGATCCCTACCTAGTTTATTTAATTTATGTACAGCATCACTTTCTCACCTCCAATCTAGTTTGCTAATATCACTTAAGAAGCATCTAGTAAGCAAAAATCATTCGAACCTTATTCCTCCCAAAAAATGATTTCCAAAGAAGTGGGAAAAACAGGAGATTTGAAGCAGTATATGCCAAAAGGATGATGATCCATAAAAAAGGAGTCTTTGAGTGCCAAAAGTACAAAAGACATCTTACTTGCTTTACAAGTTTGCATTTAAACATTACTGTTAAGGAGTTCCTACCTCTCAGTGTTTCAAATTGCTTTGCATAAAAGGGAAACCCAGTCAATTTCTCTAGCCTATTTCTACAAACAACCTGTGTAAAATCATCAACAAGATTTTCTCTTACCTCTTCTTATTACTAGATCTCCTATTTGTGCTATCTCATCATCAGTCCCTGTATTGCCACACTTTCTTGTATAGGATTTATATAGTTTTTATACAATTAATCCTTAATTTTTTAAATCTAGCTCAAAGATTAAAAATAAATTGGCAATCCTAATTAACCTACACAAACTTACATTTTAAATAACACAAAACAATTCCAAAGGATCTGTGATTTCAAAGATATGAGTATTACTTCCAATGAAATAAGCAAGGATTTAGTAAGCACCTATCTTGGTCCAGGTATTAGTAATAAGAACACAAAAACTAAACAGTCCTTGATCTAAAAGAGCTCACATTCAACTAAGGGATACACTAATAAGTATACAGAGAATATATACAAAATAAATATAATACAACTCTGAAAGAGAACATCCTAGGAAATGGGGGCGGAGGGGAAATAAGGAAATGCTTCACATAGAAAAAGATGTGATGAGTTGAGACTTGGGAGGATCCAATAAGCAGAGATGAGGAAGTACATCCTAGTCACAGAGGAAAAGGGAAATGGAAGTTATATGTGAGGACAATCAAACAATGCAGATGTCAACTCACTAATGTCTACCTATTCTGGGTGATTCTCATCTGTATTCTTCCATAAATTCACATGTATACCACCTAAAATGCTAAGGGCATTCTTCACATTTTCTTTGCATTATGTGCATACCAATGGAGGGTAAGTACAAAATGCCCATTGGTTGCCCCTTGCCATATAAGACCATCAATTTTTTCCAAACATGTTTTTCAAGTGTCTGTCCTAGTCATAAGACACTCTATAGGTTATCCATCCAACTGTATGATGAAGTCTAAAGAGCTGGCATTTTTCATCCACTTGGTTTTTCCCGTGTAGATGACTGAGCCAAATTCTTATCAATGATTTTGGATTTCACATAGGTGATTCTGCTCTGATGACATCCTTTATATAATTTCAGTAAAATTCCTCATTTGTGGTATGTTGTAGCTTTTTTATATACTATTCCACTACTACTTAGGTGTTTTTCATTATTAATTTTCCTCAACTATAGTACTGCATCACTCAGAGCTATACAACTCCACTGGAAGAACATTTGTATTGATAGGATAGATGAGCTTTAGGAAATGCAGCTTCCTCCTTTCACTGGAGAAGGGCAGGCCATTGAGTGTAGAATATTGCATATGCTGTCAGATACAATTATTTCATTGATTAGTTTTGCCTAAATGTATTTCTATTACAAGTAGAGATTCACTGTAGGAAAGATAAATATATCCAAAAATTATTTTAATATAAAAACAAAAGATACGAATAAATAATAAAAAATTTTAAATATAGGTCTTTCAGGATGGCATTTAGGATAATTTTTTAAACTAAGGAATTTCTCAATAGCATTCTAACTTATTCTCCTCCTTAAATCGCAATGTGTCTTCAACAAACTTGCCATTTACAGTAGCTTCTCAGTTTTCCCTTTTTGTACCAAAGAGGTATATTAATAATGTTTCACCAGTTTTCCTTTCTCCCCAGGGACCCTAGGGTGGTGAGTGGTGATTATTAGGGAATGAATGAATACTCTGTGTCCAGCACTATACTTTGAGATCTCTGAATACTGTAATTGACTGAGGGGGACAAAGACAAAGAGAAAGATTATAAAACTGATCCACCTCCATGGCCAATTTGGCAGATTTATTGGACAATTTTACACAGAAATAGGGACTTGACTTTCATGGCCTTTTGCTGAGTTCCAAAAACATTTTTTCTAGAGCCTACATACCCATTCTTTTATACAAGAAATCATGAGCTTAGAGGTTATATGACAAAACAAAAAATAAAGGTAACAAAGTTTGTTTACAGCCTGAATTTTTTTCATTTAATTCTTAACTCTTCTGAGTCAGTCTCCATTATCTTAAGTGTACCAAAGGTACAACAAAGAGTTGAAAATTAACTCAGGACTTTTTGTTTAATACTTCAGATATTAGGATATCTTGGTAGAGTAGCCCCTAAAACATATATCCAGAACTATGTCATTAGAATCCAAATATGGTAGTTTCAATGTCACTGAAGATGAAAATAATTTCTTAAAAATCTTTAAAACAATTCAAAGGATACAGTGTCAGGCCTGGAATCAGGAGGTCTTGGGGTCAAATCTTACCTCAGGTATTTCCTTGTTGTATGACCCTGGGCAAACCACTTAACCCTAATTACCTAACCCTTACCATTCTTCTGCCTCTGGACCAATATTCAGTTTTGTTTCAGACAGAAGGTAAGAATTTTTTTTTAAAAAGCAAGTGGTTCCACACCTTGGATTCAGCTGATTATAAAAGATGACTAAAAAGGATAATGACAGTATCTAAAAGGGCTATAGGAGAATGAGCATTCTAATCTACCCTTGGAAAAGCTCCCACCATTCTGGAAAGTAATTTGGAACTATACTTTAAAAAACACTAAACTGGGATTCAGTGATACCATAAGCATATATCCCAAAGAGATCAAAGAAAGAGGCAAGGGACTTTTATGTACAAAAATATTTCTAGCATTCCTTTTCGTGGTAACAAAGAAGTGAAACAAAGACAGTGTTCATCAACTGACTAAACAAATTATGGAATACAGATTGAGAGAATAGCATGATGAAAGAGGTAAAAAATGAAAGGGATGGATTCAGAAAAACTTGGGGAAAACTTCTAAGAATTTATTCAGAATGAAATAAGCAGAAGGAAGACAACAATTTATATGATGACCACAACAAGGCAAAGGAAAATAACTATGAAAAACTTTATGATCAAAGTGACAAACAAACACAACCCCAAAAGACTGATGATGACTCATGCTTCTCACCTCTTGACAAAATGGAGATGAACTAGGGGAGAATGAGACATATACTTCCACACAGAGCCAGTGGATGGATTTTTTTTTTTTGCTTGACTATATTTATTTGTTGCAAGGAAGAACTTAGGAAAGAGAGTTACAAGGGGCATGCCAGTAATAAAACTAAAAATAGAAAAAAAAAGCATCAATGAAATTTTTTTAAATGCACAGAAGAAAGCAGGAATTAGTTCAGGAGGAGAAAAAGACAAGCAAGGCAGTGCTGGAATCGCTGAGCTAAATTTAATATGTACTTGGGGGGGAAAAAGCAAGTTGTATATAACCGAGATTCCCAGTGTCATATACCATCCACTTTTTCTGTTCTTCTCATAAGAAAATGTTCATCTTTGTTAATATCTATCAAGTTTATAAAAGTAAAAAAAATTCAATTTTTAATATTTGTTGTCATCCTAGTTTCACTCTTAAGTGTCCTTGGGATGCTAAGATGGGTCCCCTAACTTAATTTCTTTAAACTAGTCTAAACTAGGTTTCAAGTCAAAATAATATTTTGAATACAAGTCCTACAGAAAGTTCCTCAAAAATGGCAGCAATAAGAATAAATAATCTCAATCTTCTTTTCACATTCCTTAAACACTTCATAAAAACATCTTCACTTATTTCACCAACCTAGGTAAATTAATAAAGGGAATGACAAAGGGCATATTTACATTTTTTAAGTTCCTTTTTAAAAAGACAACTCAAGTTTCTGAAACTAGTGGAGAGGCCAGTCACACAGTAAAACCAAGGGACAGGGGGCAGCTGGGTAGCTCAGTGGATTGAGAGTCAGGCCTAGAGATGGGAGGTCCTAGGTTCAAATCCAGCCTCAGACACTTCCCAGCTGTGTGACCCTGGGCAAGTCACTTGACCCCCAATGCCCACCCTTACCACTCTTCCACCTATGAGTCAATACACAGAAGTTAAGGGTTTAAAAAAAAAAACCTAAGAGATAACAAATGAACAGCAAAACTTACACTGGTACCTACTAACTGAAAAAGAGGTTAGAAAATGAGCCACCAACACATTAGAGATACTATGTAAAAAGATGTATAAAACAATATGGAAAAGAATCACACAGGATAAGAAGGTATGGATAAGCTGCCATCTTCACTGGTAAACAAAATATTCATATAAATGAGATCATATAGCCAGAGAAAGACAAAAACAATTCCTTGGTATATTGTTAGGACTATCTTACCTTCACCCATTAGACTGAATCCAATCTGTCTATAATTTGGAAGATAAATATTAGTGAGTTACCTTAAACTCAAAGAATTGAAGAGACCCAATTATGGAAATATAGGTAATCAGTGCAAAAGGGGAACGGATTCAGTTCATTCTTTTACTATACCACATTGCTTCTAGAACACTGTTATTATCACCAAATAATTTTCTCCTTAACTACATATGAATTAGATTTAAATGGAACCTAGTCCCAAACTACAGAGAAAAAGAAAAATAAGGGAGCAGCTGGGTGGCTTAGTGCCTTGAGAGTCAGGCCCAGAGATGGGAGGTCCTGGGTTCAAATCTGACCTCAAACACAGTGTGACCCTGGGCAAGTCACTTAACCCCCATTGCCTAGTCCTTACTGCTCTTCTGCCTTAGAATCAATAAGGAAGGTAAGGGTTTTAAAAAAAAATGTGGAGAGATTACCTCAAAATATGGCTTTACTCTCTCCTCATTCATATATATTTCCTAATGGCTTTTCATTTTCACTCTAGACAGATTTTGGATTTTGCCACCAAAGCTACAATCATTGACTCAAATTTATGACCATCAGGAAAAACAAGAATATGATCATCAGTGGATATTACTTTAATTAGTTTCAAAGTGTTGGCCTATGTTTTGATTCCCAATTACATTTTCTACTAGGTGCAATGCACAGATTCAAATATATTGTGCCTCCAGGTACCATAGGATAAATTGAATATTTAAACTGACACTTCTGATATCAATCATCAAGGTGGAATTCTATTTAAAACTGAATTCAGAAAGCAGTTAGGGGGCTTTGTGGATTGAGAACCATGTCTAGAGATAGATAGGAGGTCCTGGGTTCAAATCTTGCCTTAGCTATTTCCTAGCTATGTGACTCTGGGCAAGTCACTTAATCTCCATTGCCAAGCTCTTATTCCTCTTCTGCCAATATTGATTATAAAACAGAAGGTAAGGGTTTAGAAAATAAATACTGCCATACCAAGAAGCATTTAGAAAAGCTTTTCCAACAGAACAACTAGAATTAGAACCTTCTTCTCAACTTAATAATAAACTAGCTTGATAACACCTGATCCTTTGATTTGGGGGATATATTGCTACTAGTTATTTGATTTCACAAAAAGAAACTTTCCCATAAATAACCAAGTTCAAAGAAATACTGAAATGACATAATTATTTTTAAACGCAACTGAATTTTAATCTAATGTTTTGAGTAATTTTAATCACATTGCACAACCACCCTAGAAACACTGAAAATAGTGCAGTGTGTTGGTCAAACAAATATTGAGAACCATAGCACTCGTTTCTTATTGTATCTGCTCACCATATTTAAGTATTTATACTTGAAAGTGGAATGTCTGACATTCTTACTAACAAGTCCAAGTCCAAGAGGAATTTCTCTCACATTATGGTATTCTTTTTTTCCTTTTTTTTAAAATGTTGATATTGATTAATTGGTCCTTTAAACATGAGGAAAGAGGGGTGAGAAGAAATAAAAGACAGAAACAGAATGGCTGAGTTCATACAAGCAGCCTTTGACACCAAAGGAATATTACCAATCAAGAGACATTTATATTTGTAAAAGATGCCTACTCCCTTTGTCTACCTCAGTATAAAATCTATTCTACAAAATAATTCCTCCACTCCCCTACATGAATAGGGAATATTTTCTGGATTATTTTGTTTATAGAACTAGATTAAGG
The DNA here is from genome assembly GCF_016433145.1 of Gracilinanus agilis. Lineage (NCBI taxonomy): Eukaryota > Metazoa > Chordata > Mammalia > Didelphimorphia > Didelphidae > Gracilinanus > Gracilinanus agilis. The sequence continues at coordinate 139,927,572 of NC_058131.1, read as the reverse complement.
GTAGGGTCCAACACAATCGAACGTAATGGACTTCTTTACTAGCAGCAATGCAATGACCCAGGACAATCCTGAAGAATTTATAAGAATGAATGCTATCCTCATTCAGAGAAAAAACTGTGGGAGTAGAAACACAGAAGAAAAACATAAGATTGATCACATGGTTCAATGGGGATATGATCAGGGATGCTGACTTTAAATGATCACAATTGCAAATAGTAATAATATGGAAATAGGCTGTGAACACTGATACATGTAAAACCCAATGGAATTGCTCGTTGGCTCCGAGAGGGGGGGAAGGGGAGAGAAAGAACATGAATCATGTAACCATGGAAAAATATTATTATATTTTTATATGTATTTAATTTTATTTCTTTATATTTATGATTTAATTTAACTTATATTTATTTGAAAATATGAATTAATTAATTGAGTGAATAAAAAAGAGTAGGGCCCAAGGGTGCAAAGTGAGAAAGAGAGTATATACCTTCTTATACCCTTTTTTTGTAATCAAGTAATCCACTCTATGCTATTAATAAATTCTATAGTTAGATCAAAGGTATCATGAAACCATTCCTTGAAATTCTGGCCTAAACTAATACTGACATACACTCTCTTTTTATATAAGTCAAATGAAACCCTATAATGTGCCATGGTAGAAAGGATTCAATGTCATTTTTATCCCCTGAAAAGTCATAATTCAAATTAACTTAAAACAGGCTAGAAATAGAATTTCAATATATCAATTAATCAACATATACATATCAAGTGCCTACCATGTACCAAGTACTTCAGAAGATACAATGTCTATCACACAGTCCCTTATCCTTGAATAGCTTAAGAACTAAATACTCTTGAAATAATTTTTAAAATTAAATTTTTTTAAACTAAAATTTAGCAATCATCTTGGAAAAATTTAAGTCAATTTTCAAGGATAAAAACACAAATGCATCAAAAATATCTCAAAAAAAACACCTACCTCCTAAAGTATAAAAGGCATAACTTAATTTTAAAATTAAATTTAAATATTTTTATTATTTTCAGAAAATTGTACAAAAGCCTTAGATAAGAGAAGAAATTCCCAACTTAAACTAATAGATGTAGTCTAAATAGAGAAAGGGTTAGCTTTGGATAAGAGAATATTACAAAATTCCCTGGAAAGGGTGAAGTCAAAGAGGACAGAGCTGTGAGCAGGGACGCTACCCTTTGCTACTGACTTACTGTGTAAATTACTGTGTAATCCAAATTATATCAGTTTCCTCATCTGTAAAATGGGTTAGTTATATAATACAGAGACAATAATTGATTGAGACTCAAAGCTATAGAAGCTCTGTGTATAGTTATAATGAATATCTTTCAGACAGCACTAATTTAAATTGAGTCCATATCTTACATGTGTTCCAGTTCTTTCTGTGTATCTTCCATAGAAATACCCAGCAACACACAAATGCCCCGTCCAATGGAACTAATCTGCTCCTCTCCAACTAAGGGGGAAAAAAGCAAAAAGCAAAAGATAAATCACAGTGAAATTAGGAAACAACTATTAAATTTTACGACTGCAAAGAACAATTATAATAATTTAAAACAGTTTAAATAGTTTAAAAAGACTTTCTATTTCCCATATTCCTAGACCACTATGGGTATTATAAGGATATTAAAAAATAAGTATTGTTTTATTCATTTAAAGATAAGAAGTAGAGAAGCTGGCTTGAGGAAGAATTGGAGTGTCAAATAGAGCTGAGAGAGAGTGTTAATTTCAACTGGTGGCAGTTATAACCATTATTTCTATGACAGTTTCACTGGCTGGGTGTGGCATTCCAGGAGGCGGCTTCTGGCAGTCAACAGAGCCACCTGCAGCTTCTTTCTCTCTCAAAGCTGGAGAAGGTAACATCTTTGCCTCTCTGCCTCTCTCTCTCTCTCTCTCTCTCTCTCTTGCTCTCTCGCTCTCTCTGTCTCTCCCTCTATCTGAGTGAAAGACTTGAAGGAGTGGAATGTTTTCTTTTCCAACTTGGGAAACACTATTTATTTATCTGTTACTGTCTATAGATTGCCTAGCCCAGTGATTCCCAAAGTGGGCGTCACCGCCCCCTGGTGGGTGCTGCAGTGATCCAGGGGCGCAGTGATGGCCACAGGTGCATTTATCTTTCCTATTAATTAAATTAATAAAATTTTTAAAAATTAATTTCCAGGGGTGCCAAGTAATATTTTTTCTGGAAAGGGGGCGGTAGGCCAAAAAAGTTTGGGAACCACTGGGTTAAACTATGAAAAGACCAAACAAAACCTGGTCTTTGGTTTGGACTCTAAGTCTGTTAAGGCTCAGAGTCCTAACTTGATCCTTGTGGAGATTCAACCAGCTAGCCTTGGTTATCTTTGTAACTTAAAGGCAAAGTTAAGAGTTATGGGGGGGGGGGGAGCAGCTGAGTAGCTCAGTGGATTGAGAGTCAGGCCTAGAGACGGGAAGTCCTAGGTTCAAATCTGGCCTCAGACACTTCCCAGCTGTGTGACCCTGGGCAAGTCACTTGACCCCCACTGCCCACCCTTACCACTCTTCCACCTATGAACCAATACACAGAAGTTAAGGGTTTAAAAAAAAAAAAAGAGTTATAGTGGTTAAGTTTATTTAGAATAGTATAAATTTAGTTAGATCAGGGAGGATTAGCATAGTCTGTGAACCACAGGAGAAGTGGTTCCTTGCGGGACCTGGGAATTTATTTGGGAGGAGTTAGAATTGGAAATCTTTTTTCTCTTATATATATTTACATAAATTGTTCATTTTTCATAAGCAAAAAAAAATACAAAATAGTAAGTTAAAGAAAAATCAATTGAAATTTACTTTTCATTCCTACTTCGTATTTGGAGAAACTGCTATATTGTATGGGCAGAATGCTAAATTAAAAATCAGGGCATAAGATAAATCAACTAAAAAAGTTTCTGAAGTTTGTGTTTTTCTACTCCAAAACTGATAAGAGCTATAACTTAAGGGTATCATTGGATTTAAATAAAAGCAAGTTATAACTTTGTTCTCTTCAGAAAAAAGATAGCATATACCAGAAGTTCTGATAGCACAGCCTAAATGAAACTCTCATACAGGACAAACAACTCCAATTCCTTAGGATAGAGAGCTTCGAGTTTCTTCATCAACCTACTTTCACTCCTCCAAATAGGCTCCACTTTGTTAATGTCCCTTTTAAAATGTGGCTTCCACTATATCCCAAGAGGATAAATAACAATAATGAAGAAAAATGCATGTTTATAATTACACATATTACATATATATGAGAATTTTTCCAAATGTACACACTCACATATATGGGGAAAAGGAAAGGGGGGGAAAGAAATAGTACCTACTACATTCCAGGCACTATGCTAAGAACAAATGTTTTTCCAACAACAACTCTGAGGTTTTTAGCTCCATTTTACAAGAGCGGAAACTGAGGCAAACAAGAAGTTATATGACTTGCCCAGGATCACTTACCTAATGTCTGAGCCTGAATTTTAACTCAGGACTTCTTGATTCCAGGAACCAGTGTTCTAAACACAGGGTTGCATAGCTGCCTCTGTGAGTATGTATGCATATGTGTTTCTATGTACATCTAGTTACATGAATATATGTATACACATAAAAATGCATCTGTATTTATACATATGTATATATACATATATCTATATAAATAGATTTCTTAAAAGTCATAACAGTATCACTTGGAAAACAATAGATATGGAAACAACATGGGTATTAATCAAGTAAGAAATGGCTGAACTAAGCTTTTTATTTTAATAAAATCAAACATTATTGAACTGTAAGAAATGAAAATATAAGAACTCAGAATATAAGAATATAAGAACATATAATTTAACTCAATATAACAATTATATTTATAATTATATATTATATATTAATTGTGTGCAATATATAATATATATAACTCAATATAACAAAATAACAATAAATATATAACAACAAATTTAACTCAATATAAGAACATATAATTTAAAAAGCTAAAGCAAGAGTACAAATGATTGTATTAATGTATATTAATGTATGTATAATGTCAGAAAAACCCTAGTTTAAATGAACTAAAACTAGTTAGAAAAAGTATCTCAATATAACAATTAATCAACACTATGCAGTGAGTGCCTAGTATGAACAAAGTACTGTAGATCATATAACATCTATGACAGTCACTATCTTCAAAGAGTTTTAAAGCAAAATATCCTTGAAACAATCTTTAAAAGAATATTTTTTAAATTAAAACTTAGAAATCTTCTTGGAAAAATTCAAGTCTATCCTTGGGAAGAATAAATGTACAGGATCACAAAAAATATCTCACAAAACCACCTAATTCCTAAAAGTGTTTGAGTAACTGTGTGGAGAGAGAAAAATTAATTTATTCTTCTCAGGGTGGGATTCCATTATATTATTGTCAGACATGGCCAAAACCTGTTGATCTGTTCCATGTAATCTTACTTCTATGTGTGTCTAAACCAAACTTTGTAACACTAGGGGTTCTCAGTAGAGGAGTATGATAGCATTAATTTTACCAGGGTTCCCCCACAATGTGGTTAATTCCTACTCCTCTTCCTTCTCTCCAGGCCACATGGATTCATTTTGCTTAAACAAAGACAAAGTAGTTACAAGTGCCTCATTTCATCCCTATGTCAAACCTGAACTGAGAGAGTGTTAAAATACACTCCACCATGGAATAAGAGTCACTGGGAAGCAGCATCATTTTTTTTTAAGTGAACCAATAAAACATATTTTTAAGGAACAAAATGTGAGGATCGCTTCCAGTACATTAAACATATTAGATGGCAGTTATGTAGTATAAATTTGAAAAAGAATTTCACAAAATGAGAATGCAAGGAAAGGTTGTAATTAGTATTAGAGAAAGGTACCCAACTATGAAATGATAGATGATCTACCAAGGTATCAGCCTCAAGGCTGGGTTATGCAAGTTAGACACACAACAAATACATTTTTAGTGTTTCTTTTTTTTATGAATGAAACATTCCTAATACCAAAAAATTATCCTCTCTAATAAGTGAAATTACATTTTTAGTTAAAATTTCAAAACTGCCAGTGAATAGTCACGCTCAAGGGCACAATTTCAAAACCTCACCTAGGGTTTAACAAATACTTTGTGAGGTCTGTGAACAGTACAAATTGGGAAATGGCTCAAAAGCCATTGCTTTTTGATCTGAGCTATTCAAATGGATAGAAGAAATCAATTCTGATAGTTCATATTGGATTGAAACCATTTGTTCTTATTCACTTTGGAATGTTTTATTTAGTTTATAAGTCTTAAAGGCAAATTCATTCTAGGGTTGCTTTCAAAACTAATGGTATTTTTAAATGATATATGAAAACAACGATGGCTGTCCCTCTTCTTTTATCACTATACTCTATCACTTGTTGACTTTATCAGCTCTCATAGGATCAATTACTATCTATCACTATGCTGATGATTCTCAAATGTTTATATCCATAGTCACAATGTCTTTCGAGAGCTCCAGTTCCAAATAACAAAGATATTTTTCCCCATAATGGAGAGAGATTTTTGAAATAATTATTCTACACAAAATTCAAACTTTTAAATGGGGTGGAGGAGGGAAAGGATAAAAAGGAAAGGACTTTACTCATTTTTTGGAAAGTAAGTTCTAAGGAAACAGGGTGAAGAGGAAGCACTAGGGTCAATTCCACTTCATCTTGCTGCAGCTGTGTGTATGCTCAGGATATGATAGACTTGTCTTTCTCTAGTCCAAATTTCTAAATCTCACTTCAGTCTTCTTTAATTTTTCCAGTCAATTCTAGATTTACATCTTCACAAGTCTTTGTGGGGGTGGCCACAGTCCCACTGGCATTTCAACGTGTCTTAAAAAGAACTGATCTCTCCTCCTCTCCCCCAAAAAACACCCCTATTACTGGGGAGGGCACTACCATGCTTCCAGTCACCCAAGTTTACAACTTCAGTATCCTTCTCAATTCCTTCCTCAACTCACATATCCAGTCAACTGTCAAATCTTGTTTTGACCTCCATATTTCTCTACTCTACACTCATATAGCCACCATCCTAGTTCAGACTTTCATCACCTCTCACCTGGATATTTTGTGTCTCCCTATCTCATCTTTCCCCATTCTTAATGAATCCATTCACACAACAAAGTTGATTTTCCTAAAAAAAGCTGTGATCACATTCTCCCCTCCTCCTTCTCCATAAACTTCAGTAGTTTCCTATTACCTCTAGATCAGTGATTCCCAAAGTGGGTGCTGCAGCGATCCAGGGGAGTGGTGAGGGCCACAGGTGCATTATCTTTCCTATTAATTGTTATTAAAATTTTTTTAAATTAATTTCCAGAGGGCTAAGTAATATTTTTTCTGCTCTAGATCAAATATAAAATCCTCTTGTTTGGTATTTAAATATTTTCTCAATCTAACCCCTTCACACTTTCCCAGTGTTCTTACACATGACTCTTCTCCACATATTATATTTCAGTCATAGTGGCCTAGTTATTATTCTACATACGAGGGATGGCATTTGTGCCCTGGCTGACCCTAATACCTGGAACACACACTCACTTCACTTCTCTCTGTGGGAAACCCTGATTTCCTTCAAGACTCAATTCAAGCATCACCTTCTAAACGGATGCAGTCATCCCTCCTTCCCAACACTACCACTTATTAATTGGGTAAGTATGTTGTCTCTTCCCCCTATATTCTCTCCCTCTCCTTTTAATGTAAACTGCTTCAGAACTGAAACTTTTTACACTTTTGTTCTTCTAATCCCTTAACTGATTCCTAACTCTCATTTTCTGTGATCTTCACTTTAGTAATTTTTCAAATAGGCAATATTAGGAAAAGAGCTGGGCATACTCTTGCCATAAAGAAAAGGAGGCAGTGGGTACTGAAGGAAAGGCTGAATGACCACTCCAGGGAGGATGTAAAAGGATCTGGAGGAGGTGGTTATCTATTAGGCTAGATGCTATAATTCTGTGGGGAAAAAATGTCCCAGATTGTCATGGAGAGAGAAGCTAACCTTGTGAATAGAAGACAACCAGAATTTAAGAGCCAACTACTACAAGCCAGGCAGGCCTTGGGGGAAAATCCCCCGAGATAAAAAGAAAAGTGGAAATGCACTCCCTATCCTCAAGGAGCTCACAATCTAATGGGGGATAGGAGACAAGCAAACAATTTCTTATGAGAGAATGTCTCTAGTTCAGGGTAGTCTCTAGATGAGCTGGTCTCTCTAGGTGGGAATGGTTTCTCTCTAGATGGAGGGGGTCTCTCTAAGTGAGGGTGGTCTCAGCGGAGGGATCCTTGCGTGAGGGTGGTCTCTCTACGAGGAGGTGGTCTTTCTCTAGGTGAAGGTAGTTTCTCTCTAAGTGGAAGGATTCCTATGGGTAAGTGGTCTCGAAAGCCAGAGGCCAGGATGAGGGTAGGACAGGAGCCGAGATAAGAAGGAAGCCGAGACCAGCGTCGGGTCCGCCCATAGGGTCAAGCCGAGTCACGCCGGACTCCACGCCAGAGGGCCAATGCTGGTCAGTGAGTCAGCCACCAGCCTTGGCCGCCGCCGGCCAGGGGTAAGCAAGGTTGGCCAGGGCGAGGCGACAGTGTCACTGGGGCGTGCAAAGCTCCCTCTTTGAACAAGGGGACCGTTGGGGGAGGGGCACAGGGGCGCTGGGGGCCCCAACGCGCCCCACCTTGATGGGGCCCGGAGTCCGGGAGGGCACGGGCCCGAGGCGGCCCCGCACTGACCTGTGACGCTGGCCCGCGTGACGCGCTGTATGATGGCCTTCATGGCGGCTCTGTCCCACCGGGGGAGAGGCCGGAGTAGCAGTAGCGAAGGCCTGGGGCGCTTCTTGCTCCCCACTCGACCGCTGCGCCTCTTTCCTCCTCCTCCACCCTCGCGAGTCCTCCCAAACCTCCCACGCTGCGCCGGCGTCTCGGCGGCCCCTGCCGCCCCCTAGGGGCCGCCCGCGGCAGCGGCAGCAGCCCGTGCCCGTCCCCAGGTGCAGGGCTCACCTGCCCCCAGAGGTCACCTAGGCTGGGTCCCTTCACGTGACAGGCGAGACACGGGAAGCCTCACCAAGGTCACATGGGAGATCAGCGAGAAAAGGACTGGCATAAACCTCCTGGGTCCTATAGGTTCACTCATCAGACTCAAGATTTTAGAGAGCTGTGATTTCATCTGTGAGGATGGGATGGCCTACTTACAGCTTCAGTGGAGAAGATTAAGAAAGAAGGCAACAAAAATCTTCACTTCTGAATCTAAAAGAGAGATCATAATTCTAAATTTATTTGTGGATATGATATTCTGTGAATGATCCTTTAAATAAAAGAATTTAGGCCCCCCTTCCATTGAAAACAGATAACCCTTCTGCACCCTTAGTAAATGGCCTTCAGGAACCCTGACAAAAACCAACACAGAAACAGGAACCTGCTAGCACTTTCAACAAGTAGTTAACACTTGGGTGTCTCAGACTCAAAGGAGGCATTATATCCATCTCCTACCTTTGGAAGGCTGTCATGTGGAGGACGGGTTTAATTTGTTTTCTTTAGCAGGTGCCAGAACCAGAAAATGGGGGTAGAAGTTGGAAATAGTGGGATTTGGGTGTGATATTATTAGGAAAAACTTGTAGCAATTAAAGATGTGAAGAAGTAGGAGTTTTCTCAAAAGGAAGTAGATGTTGCCTCCCCTGAGGTATTCAAGCAGAGGTGTTAGTGTGATCCATTATCAGATCTTTCCTGAGTGGGTTGGATAAGATGGTCCCTGAGGCCCCTTCCAGTTCTCAAATTCCATAATGTGCTTCACAAAATTTAGCTAAGTTAGTTTTTGAGACCAGCCAGAGCTTTTGTTCTACCAACAAAGGCTTTAAGAACCTAGGGGTATCTCTATAACAATGAGGTAATCAGAGAGCCTTCTTGACTTTTTAAGAAGAACTTTAAGGGGCAGAGCCAAGAGGGCAGAGAAGGTACATAGACCCGTCTGATCTCTACCAAATTACCCTCCAAACAACTTTGATACAAGGCCTCAAAAAAAATTCTGCAGTGACAGAACCCATAAAAGTATAGGATGAAACAATTTTTCATGCCAAGACAACTTAGAAGGTTGGCAGGAGGGTTCTGATGCACCAGATTGGGAATGGAGCACAAAGCAGCCTGCCAAGACAGACTCTACCTCAGAAAACCAGTGCAGGGCTTGGGGGTGGTTGAATCAGCCACCAAGGCTTCCAGAGTTCCCAGCCAAAAACAGTAATGCGTTTAGACAACTGGTCAGAAAGAGATTACAAGGGGTCCTTTTAGTAGCTCTGAGTGCAAGACCCTGTTGCATACTCAAATCCAACTCAGTTCTGGAGCAATGAGGAGCACTAACACACATCAATGCATTTGTGGCCACAAAGGAACAGGAGATCTTCGACACAATTGGAAAAGAATACTTATGGTTACTTATAGACCAGAGCATAGACTGGGAGAGTGTTAGACACCCCTCTCCATAAATTATACCACCTTGGAAAAATTGAAACTTATAAATACCCAGAGCTAGCTTGGGAGGCAGCTGCACAAAGAACATGAAACTTGAAACATTGCCCCCTTCACCACAGGAACAGAGCCTACCTGTAACAGTTTTTTTCTTTTAATTAAAAGACAAGAAAAAAGCTAGAAAATGAGCAAACAATAAAGGAAACTATATAGAAAGTTATACAGGGAGGAAGAGCACTAGATGGCTCAATAGATTTGAGAGCTAGGACTTGAGTCAGGAGGGAGCTCCTGGGTTCAAATATGACTTCAGATACTTCCTAGCTTATGACCCTCAGCAAGTTACTTGACTCCCATTGCCTAGCCCTTACCACTCTTCTACCTTGGAATAGTATTGATTCTAATATAGAAGGTAAAGGTTTGAGAGAAAGAGAAAGTTATTCTGATGAAAGATAAAACAAATACAAATTCAGAACAAGACAACAAAGTCAATAATGCTGCATCCATAGCCTCCAAGAAAAATATAAATTGGTCTTAAAACCAAAAAGAATTACTAGAGGAAGTAAAAAAAGGATTTTAAAAATCAGATATGAGATGTAGAAGAAAACTTGGGAAAAGAAATGAGTGATGCAGAAAAACCACTAAAAAAAGTCAATTGCTTGGTAAAGGAGTTACACACACACACACACACACACACACACACACACACACACACACACACACAAAGAAAATGATACCTTAAAAAACAGAATGGGCCAATGCTAAAAGAGACTCAAGAATCTACTGAAGAGAACTTCTTTAAAAAGCGGAATTGACCAAATGGAAAAAAAGTATGCAAAAATTCACTGAAGAGAAGAACTTTTTAAAATGCAGAATTGATCACTTGGAAAAAGATGTACAAAAATTCACTGAGTAAAAGAATTTTTTAAAAAATAGAATTCATGGAATAGAAAAAGATATAAAAGCTCACTGAAGAAAACAATTTCTTAAAAATTCAGGTGAGCAAATGGAAGCAAAGGAAGCCATGAGACATCAAGAAACAAAGCAAAAATAATGAATAAATAGAAGAAAATGTGAACTATCTCATTGTAAAACAACCTACCTAGAAAACAGATGTAGGAGAGATAATTGAAGAATTATTAGACTACCTAAAAGTCATGATAAAAAATAAAAGTAGGTCAGCTAAATGGCTCAGTAAATAGAGAGCCAGGCCTACAGACAGAAGGTCCTGGGTTCAAATATGGCCTCAGACACTTCCTGGCTATGTGACCCTGGACAAGTTATTTACTCCCAATTGCCTAGCCCTTTCTGTTCTTCTGCCTTGGAATCAATACTGCCATGTCTTGGGCTGCTAAGTCCACTGTTAGGCCTTTATGCTTCATCTTATGCTTATAAAAGGAAAAAGAAAAGGCAATCAAGAATTTGAGATTCAAGTTCTCAATTTGCCCAAGTTCAACTTAGGCAAGTATATAAAGCTTGTCTTGTGCTTCAAATTGCCATCAAATTCTGGGAGTAGGGGGTAAGGAGAGGTGTTGTTACATTCTGGAGAAAGACTTAAGTAGAAAAGTTAGAGAGACAGATAGAGAGAGAAATGGTGTCAGACCAATAGTCCATGGAGTGGAGTAGTTCCTACGACAAAAGTCCCCCAGTCTGTCTGCCATTTTTCCCGAGTTCCTCCAAACAGAGGACTATAATGTGTTTTCAAGAGGTTGATTGTGCAAATTCATACAATTGATCAGGGACTCTAACGATGCTGCTTTTGTGACCTTTGGCAAGTCAGTTAACCTCAGGGCTTTAGTTTTGCCAACTGTAAAATGGGAGGGTTAGACTAGATAACTTCAAAGATCCTCTCCAGTCCTAAATCTATGATCTATCTTTTTTTCAGGTATGGATGGGTCTAGATGACCTTGAGGTTGCTTCCAACTCTGAAATTCTGTCATGCTGTCAATCATAAAGACAAACAACTAAGTTAACCAATTCTATTCAAAGAAGCATAGTTTAGTGGTAGATTAAGCAGGTTAAGTGAAATAAAGTTATTTAAAAGATGGGGACATAGTATTTTCATTCAAGAGATCATCTAATCTGAGTTCGTAAATCAATAAGGAAAGGAATAAAAACAGTAGTAATCAAAGACCTCTACATCCAGCTTCTTTCTGAGGGCTCCTGAAGAAGTTCAGGATGTCATTCTCAGTACAAGAGGAGCTACTGATTAGTCTGGGTAAGCTCATTGGAAACAGGCTAAAAGTGACAACTAAAAGTAAATTAGTGCTCTGAGGGATTTATGGTAAAGATGCTACCCACATTCAGAGGAAGGACTGCAGGAGAGGAAACATATAAGATAAACAATTGCTTGAATGCATGGGCTGAGGCGGACATGAATGGGAAATAGACCCTGAACAAGGACACATGTTACAACCAGTAGAAATGTGCATTGGCCATAGGTGGGGGGAGAGCGGGGGGAGAAGGGGAAAGTAGGGGCATAAAGTATGTAAACAGGTTAAAAACAAATATTAATAAATGTCTAATAATAAAAAAAAAAGAAAATGGAGACTGATTCTCCCTCCCTGAATAATAAAACAAAGAATGTATGCTTCAAAAAAAAAAAAAAGTAAATTAGTGGCAAAGGGACCTCATGATAGTTTTATTTCAGTCCTTTTTGTCTCTTCCACCTTGGAAATCCTTAGCATGTCTTTACCAGAAATTGGAAAAGGTCACCAGAATTTGGAGAGGAAGAATTAGAAAAAAAGGCAAGGAAAAAATAATAACAAAAAAGAAACAAAACAGGCAAAATTAAATACAATAATTTGTTTTAAATTACTAGTGTAATATTAAATATCCCATGTACCCAAATGGTTAGTCCTATGAAACTCCAGGACTCAGCCTAGTTTGTTATAGGTGATATGGTGATACTGGATATGGCCTGATGGAGAGATGGCCCAAGGTCCTCTGATGGTACAAGGACCTGAGCTGAGTGAAGGTGGGAAGCCTAGGTGAACACCAGGTCCCACAAGTATTTGAAGCTCAGCTAAACACCCAACTCCCACCTAACAGTGTCCAGGAATAAGTGATCAAATGAGAAACTGTGAATTGGATCACACAGCTTCTATGACAGCTTTTCCTAGGTTTAGATTGATGGATAAAGTTATAGATTAATGGATAATGCCAATGACTGTGATTTGGTTTTGCTTGAGCAATCCCTTCTCTCAGACCCAAGGATAAGATTATTGCTCCTTAGGACAATGATGACTTTCACCTAAGTAGACTTTTAAGATTTAATTGTTAACAACTCAGGGAAAGGAACAGGGTTAAAGGAAAGAGGTGTTGGGAAAACTTCAGTAAGCTACTGATGATCTGGTTTGTCAATCAAGGGCAATCAGGTTGAGATTGTCTACTGGAGAGATTTCCCTCTCTGTGGCACTCTGGCCAGGCCAGGCACCTTTGGCCTTAACCAGACTGACTGAGTCTTAATGTTGTTCTTCTTTGATGTTCAATAATTAACATATAGCACAGATTTGTCCAAAAGTTGAGAATATGATAACTATTGAATAGGATGCATATAACCTAAGTAGGTTTGGTTGGCCTACCCACCCAACCACCCAGGTCCCTTCTCAGGAATGAGAGAGAGTTTTGTTCCAGTTACTCTCTTTTATAGTCCTGCCAGTAACTGCTTGGCTCATGGCATCTGGATTGGTTCTAAATTCTAAAACTGTTGGGTATCACTCATTCTGATCTCCATTTTGCATGGCAAAATGATATTACAAAAGTGCTGCTTTTGGTTTAAGATGGTTTTCAAAAACCTCTAGTTCATCATCTTCATAGGTGAATTCTACACTATGGTAAACTAACTATGTATCTTAACTTAACCCTATCTATAATCCCAAAAATAATAAATTCCTATCTATGCTATTTCCTAACCTGTCTATTCTTACCTATGCTAAAGACAAAGGATGGGAAATTTTAACTAGGAAAGATTTGGGGTTTGAATACAAATGTTGAACAAATTTTGAACATGCTTATATAAACAACAATCCAAATCTGTAACAAGATAATAAATTCTAAACTTTGTAACTTTCTTACTTGTTCTATGGTAATGTATAACTGTAACAATCTGCCTAGTAACTTTTGCTAATACTGAACTTTCAATAAACATTCATAACAAACAAATTTAACAGTCTTAAGCTTCTATAATGTCTAATCTACTATTAATGAATATTAGTTTATAAGTAAGTTCTCACACTATATTAGTCTGTTAATCTATTAGTAACATTTCTAGCTAAATCTCAACACTACTTATGCCTATCTCTCATTTAACTTATGGACAAATCTATCTAAGAAATTTATAACTATAATATACTGTCCCTGTGCTAACTACATAGAAAAAGTCCCTGACTAATCTCTCCCTAGGATTAGTAAACATAATCTTATTATGGGTTAATATTAAGTATAATACATATGTACAAGATTCTGTAAGTGAAGTTTCTTCAATAAAAGTAAATTCAAGTACTGTTTAACCAGATCAAGGTACATAAGTTCTCTTTTACCATGTAAAATAAGTGTCTATTTGTTGGACATCTGACCTAACATGTTCTGTGTGATTTTCATACTCACCATTTCCCTTAGAATCCTTCTGTCCGTCAGCCATGTACTGATGCATGTAATCTAATGTATGGATGTACTGATCATGCTTTGATTTGTGTTTCAATGTGTTCACCTTGTACCATTCAAACCTAATCTTGTACAGTGGATCATGTTGCCATCATGGTTCTCTGGTGATGTTGTCTAAGTCACATAGATACTATAAATAGTTCAGTTCATTGTGTAGTCCTTGTGTATTATCTCTTGTGATGTCCTGGTGATGTCCTGGTAATGTCCTGTTGTCTCTTCTGATTTTCATCTGTGCTGGAAACCCATCTTGGCTGTTGTTTAGCTTGATTGTAGACTTGTCACCTTCAGATAACTGGAACTGTTGTGTGTGATTGTGTAACTTTGTGTTGTAAAATTTTTGTGTTGCCACAAAAAAATTTTTACCTTTTTTATGAGTTATTTTAAAGATTGTTATAGTTCATTGTTATACTAACTGGCTTTATATGTTCAATCATCAGTGTCACTAGTTTGCTCTATTTCATTTGGATCTTCAGACTGCTGCTGTTCTTCTATGGTTGGATCTTTTGCTGAGACATTTCTTTGGAGGACTTTATGTGTGTAAAATGGAACCATGGATTTCTGCTTTTGACTTTTACTGCTGTCATGGTTAGTAGGATTATTTCATGTGGTCCAACCCATTTTGGTTCTAATATTGACTTTCTGGTGAAATTCCTGATGTAAATAGTGTCTCCGGGTTTAAAGTTACGTAAGCTGAAGTCAAGTGGGATTCTTTGTTGGATCAAGGCTAATCTATGTAACTCATCTAGCCTTTCTTTTAATAGAATGATGTATTCATAGATCTTGCACTCTATCCCAAGGTGTGATAAGTAGTCTGTTTCTTGTGGAGCTTTGCCGTGCCGTGGTAGTTGACCATATAGTAACTCAAAAGGTGATAAATGAGTAATACTATTTGGCTGACTTCTGATATGGAATAGGGCCATAGGCAAAACATCTGGCCATTTGAAATGACTCTCAGCACAGTTTTCCTATCAAGATCTTAAGATGCCAATTCATCATCTTGACATGCCCATACGATTATGGTCTGTATATGGAACAAAGATGATGTTTTATTCCAAGCACTTGGTAAACTCGGTTCAAAATAGAATTTCCAAAGTGACATCCAGAATCTGACGAAATAGTGGCAGGAATGGAGAATCTAGGTATGATTTCTCACAGTAGGATCTTTGCTACAAATGCTGCATTATTTCATCTGGTTTAAAATGCTTCTGGTCACTTTGTCAGCTTATCCACAATCACTAACATCTGTATCCTTGGCATTTAGGCATTGTGATATAGTCAATCTGTAAAAAAAGGGGAGGAGGAATGTATGCAAGTTGTTTCCCTCCCAGGCTTTTGACTTTTGTGATGCCTTGGTTGTACTGCATGCAGATTTTGGAATTATCAGACTCTTTTTGTTGTTGTAGTAATTCCCTTGGTGATCCAATGTTTTCAAATAGAATCCAGTAGGGCTAATGAATCATAATGCCCTTTCTGGTGTAAAGCATTTCACAATGTGTGGTACAGCAATTTCGGCAAATATGGTTTGCCACAAGGAGACATCCACACTCCATTCACTAGATCTGTCCCAAGATGTTCTTGCCAATATTTCACTTCCTGTGGAGAATATGTATTTGGTAATTGATCTTCCTCCACTAGGGATAAGTTCAGTATTGTCTTTGGTCCAAATCTAGCTCTGAATTTCATGGTAATGTCTGCCCTGTGGTTGCCTTTCTGTACTGGACCTACTAAGTGCCAATGTGCTCTGCAGTGAATTACAGCTATCCTTGCTGGTAATTGTACAGCTTGCAAAAGATCACTGATTAACTTTCCATAGGCTATTGTTTTCCCGTTTGAAGTCATGAAACCCCTATGTCTCCAGATTTCTCCTGAAGCATGAACTACTCTAAATGCATATTTCGAGTCTGTAAAAGTGTTGGCACTTTTATTCTCTGCTATTTGGAGAGCTTTTGTGAGTTCCAGAAGTTCTGCTCTTTGTGCACTTATGTTAGATTCTAAAGCTGTGAACCATAGGGTTTCGGATTCTGTTACTACTGCAGCTCCTGTAAAATGTTTCCCATCCAGCATGTAACTTGAACCATCACAGAATACATTCAGATTGGCATTGACTAGGGGAACTTCGGACAAATCCTCTCTGGTTTTATGCACACCTATAAGGTGTCATTGCAGTTGTGAAGGCTTTCACCTTCCAGCGGTAATTCTGGAATAAGTGTCACTGGGTTGATGTTCTTACATTGATGGAAAGATAAGTTCTCATTTGTTAACAAAATGGCCTGGTACTGGGAGAGCTGTTGCGATGTAAAAGCTTGTAGATTGGTATTCCTCAGTGTAGTTTGAATTTGACGTGGGAAATACAATCTCAGCTACCCTCCAAGAACTAGCTTTGAGTACTTTCTAACCATAAGAGCTGCTGTTGCAACAATCTTCAAACAGCTTGGCATGTCTTGGATTACAGGATCTAATTCAGAGTTATAAAAAGCTGTTGGTCTCAAATTGTTCTCAAGAGTTTGCATGAGAGCACCACAAGCTATCCCTTTATCCTCATGAATAAACAGATGGAATGTTTTTTCATGATCAGGGATGCCTAAGGCTGGTGATGATAATATTTCAGCCTTGAGTTTTTCTATTGCATGCTTGTGTTCTCTGTTGAGCTTCAACAGTTCTGTGACATTGTTCCTGGTTAGCTCTGTTAAAGGTTTTGCAATTATGGAATAGCCAGGTATCCACTGCCTACAGAAACTCATCATACCTATGATTACTCTAAATTGTTTCTTTGTCTTAGGCAAGCTCAACTTTTGTATATCTGCAATTCTCTTTTGGGATATTCTTCTGGTGCCTTCTTCTAGTTTGAATCCTAAGCATTCTACCTTTTTCTTAACCCACTGCAGTTTGCTTTTTGAAATTTTATGACCCCTTTTACATAGCTCTTTTAACAAATGTATACTGTCTCTATGGCAAATGGATGCAATTGGTGACATTAGTAGGATGTCATCTATATAATGCACCATCTTGCTCTCAGTGAAAGTAATGGATTCTAAGTCTTTTTTTTAAGATTTGACAGAATATTGTGCTGCTATCGACATATCTCTGTGGAAGATGACTCCACATTACAGATTTTCCTTCCGACTTGAAGGCAAACAGCTTCTGGCTGTCTCTGTGCACAGGAATTGAGAAATAAGCTGAGCTGAGATCAATCACGGTGTACCATTTAGCTGTAACAGGGATCTCAGCAATGATTTCAGATGGACTTGGTACAATAGCATGCATCTTCTTCATATAGTTGTTGATAGCTCTAAGATCTTGAATTATACTCCACTGAGTTTTCCCTTCAGAGTGCAATTTTGCTTTTTTAATTGGCGTGATGGGAGTATTGAACTCTGAAAAGCCATAGACTAGTTTGCCTTGTTCTAGGAGACTTTGAATAATAGGTCTGATGCTTTCCACTGCTTATTTGCTTAATGAATTGAGGAATTCTAGGTGGTAGTCCTCCTTTGACCTCTAGTTTTACTAGTTTGACAGATAATATTCTTCCTACTTCTGTGAATTTATTTGCCCAGATTTCATTTGGGATCATGTCAGGAATCTCATAGATGTTATCTTCTTCTTGCTGGGAATCAGATTCCTCTTCTATGCTATCTAGACATAATAGTGGGTAATGTTTTAGGGATCTCTTTGGCAAATGCAAGATTTCTCTGTTAGGCTCACATTGAATTGTGGCAGCTAATTTGTATAAGATGTCCCTCCCAACTAGATTATTTGGACATGATGGCATTAATAGAAAAGAATGATCAATTTTGAGGGGTCCTAGTTTCACACATTTTTGCTTTGAATTTTGGTACGAATTGGGCTACACCAGACACTCCTCAAACTCTCACATTCCCTTCAAATTTGCATCCATGAGGCATTGCTTTTAATACAGTACATTCTTCTCTGGTATTGATTAACCCTTCAAAACTTTTTCCATTGATCATCAAGGTCACTATTGGTTTGGTTGGAATATTTGACTTTTGCAAAGCAGGCAAATGGTTTTGTGTGAATTCCACTCACATATGGCTGTTGTTCCATAGCAGTGTGTCATTGTTGGTGTCAGACTGTGGTGTCAGTGTGCAAAGATCTTTGTGCTCTCCAATCTGTGTTTCTGTGTCTGCCCCCTGCAGCTCTAAGCAGTCAAAGTTCTGATAATCTGCTCCTGCCCCTCCCTCAAGCCTTTGGGTTGGCACAGCAACCTTGGCTGAAGCCTTAGAATCTTCATGAGCTGCCAGGATTCCAGTTGAAAACTCAGACAAGATGTCAGTTGAGATCTCATCTTTTACTTTAGAGTTTAGAGGAGTTAAGGTTTTCTCTTTGACAGGGTCTGGGTAAGAATTGAATGTAGAGTTTCCCCCTTCCACTGTCTTAGATTTACTTCTCTCTGTCTCTAAAACTGTATGTTTGTAAGTTTGGTTTTCACTGTGCTATTTGTTTTCTAGCAGTTCATAAGAATCCCTGTTTAGTGGGTCGGACATCTCAGTTTGGTCAAGTGCTGTACTAGATGGTAACTCGTTATTTTGAAAAGCCTCCCCCCTCCCAACATTGTGGCAGAAATTCTCTTGTTTGAGGGTTCAGGACTAAAACTTGGTTACTCTCATTTATAGGGATGTTTTGATGTAACTGGGTTTCAATCTGAAGGGTTACAGAAGTATCCATAGCACTTTTAATGGGTTCTCTCTGTACACACTGGACACTGTTTAAGTTTGAGTTTAAGTTTACTACATCTTGATGGCCTTTTTCTTGTTCTGTGGGACACAGCTGTACTTCTTGGTGTTATGAATAACATTGATATTTATAAAGATTTATTAAAATGAGGGGAAAGAGTCCCAACTCACCTTTACCACACTGCCTCCAGTGCCAAAAGCTCCTGTGACCACACCAAAAATCCATTTCAGTACAGCCCATGAAAACCAACGACCAATAGGAAAAGGCTTAAGGAATTATGGGTATGGTGAAAGGGAGTTTGGGTAATGTAGTTTAAAGGGGTACAAGGTCTTTTCAACTTTAAATTCCCCACTATGATCCTTTGGGAGACCAGTCTCCCCCAATAGATCATGAAAACATAATCAAATTAAAGTTTACAATAATTTGGAGATAAAAGGGAAATAAAAGGGAGAAAGAACAAAACCAATGTTTGATGCTTTGACAAAAGACCATTTAGGGGGCTTTCCCCTTTCTGGCATAAAAGTGTCCATTCAAAATAAATACGTTCAACCCCCCCCCCAAGTTCAAATTCGCCATGTCTCGAAGTTCACTCTGGATCTTCTGGTGCAGTGTGTGTTGCAATAACTGTTACGAATAATATTGATATAGATGGATATATTCAAAATATTTAATAGTTTTTTTAAACCCATATTGGTAATTAAGAAGGCCACATGCCTGCTAAGATCTAATTCAAATGCCCTGCCATTACCTCTGCCCACCTGGCTTGTTTCGCAGGAAAGAGCACATCTCAATCAAATTCTGAGACTTTATACCTTTGTCTATGTAATCACACTTCCTGCCCACCTGTATTACACAAGAGGAATCATGGGAAATGTAGTTTTTAAGTCCTCTAAACATCCACAGGAAGTTTATATCAGGGACCTCAAAATCAGTTCGAGGGTCCCCAAATTTCCAGTATCACACTGGGTTACATATGTAGGATCTGTACCAATACTATGTAAATCCCATTCTCTGTATTTATTCAAATGAGCCTCTGGATTGCTACTTGAAATAAAGCTTTTTTGCTGTGGAGGTTTTTCCATTAAGCCAAGTAATAATGCTTTGTGCTTTTGGCAGCAATGACTATTTCCTTCTACAGATTCTCTCTGTTGCACATCCCCATTCTCTAATGAGGAATGTGACAACTGACTTTCTATAGCTGTGTTGTCTAAAGTCCCACAGACATCTCTTCTCATCTGTAAGATGTCTTGCCACGTTTCTATTTCTTCAGCAGTCTTTGTTCTACTCTCTGACTCAAGTGTAGTAAACCCATTGTCTCCCATGCCCAACCTTAGCAGTTTTGTTGCTCTCTCATTACTCTTTCCATGATTATTACACTTTGTGGAGCTTAATGTTTCTACATCCATGGTTCATATTGTCTTTGGCTTGGCTCCCAATTTTAAATATGATTCCATTTCTGACAGTGATGGGGTTTGAGTGTACTTTTTGCATTTGTGTTCACAGCACCTTTCATAATCAGAGCTGTCTTCTTGATGACTAGATTTGCCTCCCCATTTGGATTCATAGAATGTTCTCTTAGGACTGTCTTTGCTGTCCTTATTATTAAAATTTATTTGTTTCTTGTACCTACAGAAACGTATATGTCCAGAAGCCCCACATAGGTAGCATCTGCGATTTGCATTAAAGGTGTTTCTTTTTGTGTTTGCATGTGTATTTGTCTGTCTGGTCTGTCTCTGGCTTCTGCCAGCTTGCAGAGCCAAGTTTTTGATCTCCTCCCTTTCCTTTTCTCTCTTTGCCTCCTTAAGCTTCCTCTTCAGGTCTGCAATGAGTCTGTCCTCTGGCTCTGATTCCCTAGCTGCCTTCTATTCTTTGTTTTGGGAATCATCTATATAACTAGCATGCTGCTTCAGTTCCTCAATTGACAGAGTTTCCCACTATGGACAATTCTGTCTAAAGTAGTTTTGAATCAGAATGGTAGTTCCCTTAATGAATTGTCTCTTTATGTGTGGTAGAGATTCAGAAGCCTGATCCCGACAATACCCAAGTAAAATTTCTGCATTTTCAATAAGCTGGTCCAGGTACAGACTGAGAAGTTCTTCTTCAGTCTGCCTGGGCTTTTCAAATTAGTTCCAGGCGTTAGGTCTCTTGCCATGTATCTTAAGAGCCTCTAGGTCAGTTCTGCATTGTGTTAGGTACCTCATATTAGCATGTGAAGACACCTCTAGGTCAGTAATGGGCAAACTACAGCCTGTGGGCCAGATGTGGCCCTCTGAAATGTTCTCTCTGGCCACACGACATTATTCCTAATCTGGCGAATACAATGAGTAGGATACAATACAATGAAATTTTAAAAGAGTTGCCTTAGAAACAGACTGACAGATGAACATTTCCTTTCCTTTGGCCCCCTCTTTAAAAAGTTTGCCCATCACTGCTCTAGGTCATGGTGGACCATGGGCCAAGATGTTAGATTTTCATTGGTCCTGGTCTTCTGTAGGAACTTAGTTTTCTCTGATGGAGTATAAAATTCATCTAGTAAAAATTTGACATCCTGGAAATTAGGGTTATAAAGATCAAAGGTCCTTTTCAACTCCTTGACCAACTTTATGAAGAGAGGAAATATTTAGGAAATCTGCATCTCAGGACTTTCAGATCTTGAGCTGTGAAAGCTTTGTATTTTTTCATGTGGACTATACCCCGCTGAGGCTGCAAATGAATCTGGTCCACTATCATTTAAAGAGAAATTGTGGAGGGTTCAAGCAGCTTTGCCTATCTGTTTGTCTGTAGTAATGGGACTAGTAGTGGTTATAGGGTTTGTAGACTTTGATATGGTCTCTGCCTTTTCTATGATTTCTAGCTGCATTATGGTGTGGCTATCCAATGTTTGCCCTTTCCTGATCATCTTATTAATCTCAATGAGCTGTTTGATTTGCTCTTTCATGGCATTTAGTATATCCTCATTTGTGATTTGCTTTGTTCCCCATGTCAGATCCACTCATTTCTTTAGTGCCCATAGTCCTTGAAATAGACATACAACTATAGGACCTAACGTTGGCAGGAAAGATATAAACTCTGCCAAGCTTATTGCTAGCCATTTATATGAGTCATAGATTAGCAAAAGCTTGAAGCAGTAGTTGGGGACAACCTCAAACCAAAGGTGATATGCACCTTGTGAGACCATGTAAATAAGCAAGCTGAAACTTGTGATGATAAATTATAGTCTAGCCAAATCCATTTTCCCAACACCCAATAGGATTTGATTCCTTTGGGCTTCACCAAAAACTGTTTTAGGTGGTATGATGATACTGAATACTGCCTGATGGAGAGATGGCCCAAGGTCCTCTGATGGTACAAGGACCTGAGCTGAGTGAAGTGGGAATCCTAGGTGAACACCAGGTCCCACAAGTATTTGAAGCTCAGCTAAACACCCAACTCCCACCTAACAGTGTCCAGGAATAAGTGATCAAATGAGAAACTGTGAATTGGATCACACAGCTTCTATGACAGCTTTTCCTAGGTTTAGATTGATGGATAAAGCTATAGATTAATGGATAATGTCAATGACTGTGATTTGGTTTTGCTTGAGCAATCCCTTCTCTCAGACCCAAGGATAAGATTATTGCTCCTTAGGACAATGATGACTTTCACCTAAGTAGATTTTTAAGATTTAATTGTTAACAACTCAGGGAAAGGAACAGGGTTGAAGGAAAGAGGTGTTGGGAAAACTTCACTAAGCTACTGATGATCAGGTTTATCAATCAAGGGCAATCAGGCTGAGACTGCTGGAGAGGTTTCCCTCTCTACAATTATTGGGCCTTTTTTGCCTCAAAGGTACATATGGGTTCTGAGAAGACAGCCCTGGGCCTTGGCCTTCTTGTTTGTACTTCTTCCCTTCTAGATGAAAAGAATAGACCCTCTTAACCAATTGGTTAAGACCAAGGTAGTAGTACCTTTGTTCTTGCTATATCTTTGAAATAAATATCCCTATGTAAAAGTTATGTGATACTAAATGGTCAAATGGAATTGAGGTGCTAGTCCCTGGTCCTTAACAAATGTGGGGAATACAACTGGTGGGGCTCAGACGAGTGGTAGGCTGATAGGCAGATAGGTAAAACAGTGGAAAGAGTGCCAGGTCTAAAGTGAAGAAGACTCATCTTCCTAACTTCATATCTAACCTCTTATTAGCTATTTGATCCTAGACAAGTCACTTAATTCTGTTTGCTTCTGTTTCCACAGCTATAAAAGGGGCTAGAGAAAGAAATGGCAAACTACATTAGTATCTTTGCCAAGAAAACCCCAAATGGAATCACAAAGTCAGACATGACTGAAATGCCTGAAAAACAACTAACCCACAGTAGACAAGATACACTCAAATCCCTCATTATACCCTAACACCTGAGGGGGAGATATAGCACACCCGGTCCTGAGAAAATGAGACCAGAGCACATAATGGACAGAGCACTAGACTCTATCAGTCAGGAAGAGTTGAGTTTCCTTATTTCCCAGAGTTGTAAGGTGTAAGTATTAAAATTAATGATTTGGCTAAATATATGGAAATTATCAATCTTTTAATTATATCAGAGGTGGAAAGAGCAAAAGCAGAGAAATTCAAAAGGGTAGAGAAGACATTAACCTATCTAACTAAATATTGTTCCAGTACTTGGCTCAGTCAGGACTTGTTAACCTTCAATCAGCATTAAACTATCTCCAGAAAACTAGAAGGGAAAACCAGCTATCCACTCACCCACGTTCCCTCCAAGAGGCAGGTCAAGACAATGTCGAGCTGAAGGTGACTTCTGAGGCCAAACTTCTTCTTGAAGCCAGCTTCCTTCTTGGCGTGACTCTCTTCCTGGAGTTCACTCTCCACTAGACTCAACTTCCCAAAACTTGAGTTCAGGGCTTGCTTTTATGATGACTTCTTGTCTCGCCCCCCCCCCCCCTTCACAGGAGCCAATCACAGTTTCCAAATTGTCTAGCACTGTCCAGGGGACAGTGTTTGTGGGAATTAGTTTGTACCATCTAGAGGGGTGAATACTCATCAAAACGGTTCACACTTTCTGAGGGTGGGAATAAGTTTGAGTTAGAAAAAAGGATAGAACTCTCCAAGTAGCTTGCTGGCTTCTCACCTAGCAGTAGGTAGTGTGTAAATTGAATTAGCTCACCCTCATTCATTCTTTAGACTTTAGCCATCAGGAATAATGTCACCCCACCCAACTTTGAATTAAGTGGGGAGGGGGGCAGCTGGGTAGCTCAGTGGATTGAGAGTCAGGCCTAGAGACGGGAGGTCCTAGGTTCAAATCTGGCCTCAGACACTTCCCAGCTGTGTACCCTGGGCAAGTCACTTGACCCCCATTGCCCACCCTTACCACTCTTCCACCTATGAGCCAATACACAGAAGTTAAGGGTTTAAAAGAAAAAAAAAAGAATTAAGTGGGGAGGGGGGAGGTCTGTGACCCACACGTGATAGTAAGTGACAAATCAAAAACAAGTGACTGCCCCCTGGGCAGTCCAAAACAGTGTTGAGGCTGCCATTTGTCCACATGAAACTGGAGGTGGATACAGGAAGTAACGAAAACTGCTCTCTTTTAAATATGATGGTAACTTCCTGTGAGGGGCTTTTGCCTTTTGAACTTGGCATTGGAGGAACTCAGTGAGACCTGACTGCTTCCTTTTGAATTGTCACATGGGTAAGTTAGGCTGACTCTCTCTTTCCCTTGGCATTTCTGGAGGCCCTAGCCTCAAGAGGCCTTAGAGAAGTCCTGGTGGCTAGAAGCCTTGTTTAATTAACCTCTGTGTCCCCTCTGCTGGAGCCTCTGAAGCCCTACCTGGTTTGGGCCTCTGGTCTAGGGCCAGAGTTTCTCTCTCTCATTTTCCCTACCCTCAACCTTCCTAATTGTAAACAAGCCACCATAAAGAGATCCTGACTTGGGTCTCTTATTTTGGAATAGAGTAATCGATTCCTGGCAACCAAACTTTAAATATCCAGTCCAACCATAATCTTCCCATTTTCCCCTTTTACAGTAGGATGTGAATTTACTAAGTGGTTTGAGTTGTTCCACCTACTTCAAGCTTATGCTGATTCAAAGTTATTGTCAAACTGTTTATTCCAACTAGGCAAAGAGAATAAAGGATTCCCTTTCACAAGTGCAAATTCAAAGAGAACAAAGAATTCCCTTTTACAAAGGATAAAATGAGATAACATTTGTAATGCAATTTGCAAACCTTAAAACACTATAGAAATACTGTCCATTATTATATAATAAATTCTGTATATTACTTTCAGAACTGCACAGTTTGACCATGCTTCCTTTTGACTTTCCTTACATACATTTTGAAAAATGTTTCAAAGATACCGAGGTTATAGATTTAAAAAAAAAAACACAACAATCCATGTTCTCAAGGAGCTTATAGAAAAAATATATAAAGAATAAATACCCGGTAGTAGGGAGGAAGGGTTGGAATACTATTTGAGTAGTCTATAAAGAAGACTTCAAATTAGAATAACACCAATACCATCACTATCCCTAATCTACTGAAGTACTAAAAGATCCTAAGTAATATGGTACCTGGTCTCTTTCACTGAAGGCTTGATCTAATCCAGAATATACTTACTACATCACTCACATAGCCTAGCCAGTATTGTTATAACTGGAAGAGAAGATGAAGAGGTACTTACATCAAGTGTTAAACAACCTATTGAGCTATAAGTCTATAATTGTATCATAAAAGAAATTTAGTTACAATAAATGCATTTTCAAGACACTAAGTTTAGTGAAATTCTACTTCTACATTTACTTGGTATAATTATAGATGCATGTCTCAATGAAATGCAAGTTTAGGTGACTCAAAGAATGTATTTATTGTGTATCATTACAGTAAAATTGGATATGTACATGATACATTTACATATTTTTAAACAAACTTAAGATTTTAAGTCAATTCTTCCATCATATTTATTCATCATGCCAGAATCCTGATTTCAGCATTATAAATTATTCTGATGGACCAGGACCACTACTACTCCATGATTTCCAGTAGTTGTGGAGTCTAGTACTATATGGAACAAAATTTTCCTTATGTGTCACTACTGTTTCCACATAAAATCCTCTTCTGGGTTCAGGCTTTTCGACAGGGACTTCATCTTTAAATTCCTCTTCTTTGGCTAAGAAAAGAATTATAATTCCCAATCATTATAAATGCATAAAATGAGACTATAAAACAGATTTTAAACTACCATTCTATTAAAGAATAACACCAATATTATGTATGTATCTTCAGGCTACTAATATTTACACTTTCCACATGCACTTATTTGATAAGTGTAGGAAGGACAGGTGAACATTCCTGAAGGGCAGAAAATTTTTCCCTGAACCTCATGCTTCAGGCTATATTGGCTGATCAGGAGCCTTAAAAGAATTTGCTTGTGAATTAAAAGGCATATGAGGGGACAGCTGGGTAGCTCAGTGGATTGAGAGCCAGGCCTAGAGACAGGAGGTACTAGGTTCAAATCCGGCCTCAGACACTTCCCAGCTGTGTGACCCTGGGCAAGTCACTTGATCCCCATTGCCTACCCTTACCAATCTTCCACCTATAAGTCAATACACAGAAGTTAAGGATTTAAAATAAAAAAAAAAAAGGCATATGAGATGGTAGATAATTGTCACATTGGAAGCAAAACTACTTTAAACCAATCTTTACCCCCTTTCAAGTTCTGCCTTAAAATTCTATTTTTTACTACCATGTACTGAAAGGCTGGGAATGCTCTTTTGGATTAGGTTTAAGGAACAAATTTAAAGTGAGCAGTTCCCAGCCTCTACTAGATTTTCTGTTATGTAAACAATTTCTAGAGATGGAGAGATGGAGAGAGAGAGAGAGAGAGAGAGAGAGAGAGAGAGAAGAGCGCTATCTTTTGTTTTTATACAATAAAC
This sequence comes from Gracilinanus agilis, assembly GCF_016433145.1. NCBI lineage: Eukaryota > Metazoa > Chordata > Mammalia > Didelphimorphia > Didelphidae > Gracilinanus > Gracilinanus agilis. The sequence goes on along the minus strand of NC_058131.1, from coordinate 139,900,818 downwards.
ATTTCCAAATTTCTTCCCACCCCTACCAGAAAGCTATCGAAAAAAAGGGGGAAAAAAATCAGCAAAACTGATTTAACACACACACAAAAATCTAATACTATATATATGATACTTCACGTAAACACATAAACCACTCTTGGGGAAATAATCTTGGTTCATTGTATCATGGATTTTTCATTGGAAAGAGCCTAAAAGGTTATCTACTCTAACATACTGTTTGTAAATCAGAAAACTAAGGCCTTGACAACTTAAGCCTAACTTAAAAAGCAAATGTTTTGCTGAAGTATTTTTCCTAAGGCCAGTAAGTCCTTTACCACAAAAACTAGTAGCAAGTGCTGGGAATTAACTTTTTACTGATGTCAACTTCTTTATGCACATCCTTATAATTAACATAATTACTACACATCTCTCACAGGAATTTTGTTTTAATTTTTTAACATTTAAGTTACTGGTCCTCTTGGCATTTTTTTTTTAGTTATTTCAGTTTAATGCTCACTTTCTCAATGTGTTCTTTATTATTTTAAAAAGCATTTATATATATATATATAAATTTTCCTCTGAGGAATGCTTTGGCTTCATCCAACTTTTTTTTTAATATGCTGTCTCGTTCCTGTCATTACCTTTAAAGAAATTATCTATTGTTTCTTAAATTTGTGATTTGACTCAAGAGAATTGTTATTTCTCTAGGCATATCTTGGGAAATTAACAATAATAATAGTTAGCATTTATATAGTGCTTACTATGTACCAGGAATAGTGCTATGTGCTTTATAATTATAACTCGAGCCTCATCACAGCCTTAGGAGGCATGTGCTATTATTTCCCCCACACTAGAGATGAGGAAACTGGTGCAAAGGTTACGTGACTTGCCCAGGGTCACAACGGTAGGAAGTGTCTGAGGATAATTTTGAACTCAAGTCTTCGAAGCTAACTCCAAGCTCAATGCTCCATCCGCTTCGGCACCCCACCAATGGTAAGACCAGCTCATCACCATCGCTCATTGGTAGCTCCACCATATGGAGCCTTGGAGTAGATTAGAATTGGGCTTTATCGTCATTAACACACATGAGTCCGTGAGGAAGCGGCTCTTCTCCTCCACCCTTCTCACCCCCCCATTCTACAGATGAGGAAACTGGGGCTCGGAGAAGTGAGTTGTGCAAGGCTGCACAACCGCTGATTAGCGTCAGAGGCAGGTTTTAAACCCAGGTCTCCCTGAATCCAAGAGAAGCCCACGGTTCCTTCCTTCCCGTGGGGCCACCCCGGAACCCTCTAGTAGGTACCTAAATTCTCCTTTTGATTCCAGCCGGAGAGGAAAATGGAGGCCGCTGTGGTCCAAGCCCCCATGACATAGACTAAGGACATCCGCCGGTACCACAGGAAGGCTGCGATGTCCTTCATAATGTCACTCTGAACCCGAAACCTCAAGATTCGGGTAGAAACCAGGGGCCTGGGGCCCGGGCCCTAGCCTTCAAGGGAGCCAAGACGTAGAAGCCGTAAGCATCAGACTTTCCTAATTGGCGGAGCTGCCGCCAATGAACACCTTCGGGACTACAGGACTGTGCTGGGAGTTCTGTTGCATCTTGGGAAATGTAGTTTCGAAAACAGTTGAGCGTAAAACAACGCAAAGCTGTTAATGCTAAGGAACTTTTATTAAACGCCTATTAAATATGTGCCTGGAGTGTTGGGCTTGTACATGTAAAGGATGGAAGGCTTACATCCTAATGGTCTTAGAAAAACCTTAAAAACTTAAAATAAACTGGGGCAATGTGAAATGAGCAGAACCAGGGAAACTATTTACACATTAACAGTATGGTAAAGAAAATCAGCTGTGAAAGATCTAGTAACTCTGATTAATACAAAGACACACAATTCCAAAGGATTCAGGATAAAAAAAAATGCTATTCGTTTCCAGATAGAGAACTAACGGATTTGAGTAGATTGACATTTTTTTAATCTTTATTTTTCTTGTTTTTTTCTTCTTTCCCAAACATGGCTTTTGCGGAAATGTTTTCTATGACTTCATATTTTTAACAGTATTTGTATATTTTGCCTTCTCAATCAATAGGAGAGAGAGTGAGAGAATTTGAAATTTGGAAATGAAAATAAAAATAAAACAAAAAATTTAAAATTTAAAATACATATTAAAGAATGCTCCAAGTCACTAAAGTGGGAAATGCACACAAAAACTTCTTTAAGGTTTTGCCTCATACCTAGCAAATTGGCTTAGATAATAAAAAGAAGGTAATAGTCAAAGTTGGAAAGGTTGTGTAAAGAAATTTGGGATTATGCAAAAAAGTGATTAAAATACCAATAGTTTGACCTAGAGAGTCCATTGATCTCAAGGAGGTAATTGATAAAAAGGCTCTAAATACACAAAGTATTTCTAGCAGCAGTTTTGTCATTGCAAAGAATTGAAAACAAAGTAAATATCCATCAACTGGAGAAACAAACTGTGGCATATGAATAATGGAATATTATTGTGCTGTAGAAAATAATGAACACAGAGAAGCATGGAAAGGTGTACATGAGCTGATGGAGAGTAAATGGGGCCAAGAAATCAATAGACACAATGACTTGTTTTTCAGTCATGTTCAGCTCTTCATGGCCCCATTCTGATTTTCTTGGCAAAGATATCAGAGTGATTTGCCATTTCAATCTCTAGCCCCTTTTACAAATGAGGAACTGAGTCAAACAGCGAAGTTACTTGCCATGGGTTTTACAGTTAGTAAATAGCTGAAGCCAGAACTCAGAAAGATTAGTTTTCCCGATGTCAGGCCAGGCACTCTATCCACTACGCCATCTAGCATGCTCACAAAATGGTTATATTCAAAGGATAAAGAACAAGCATGGCCCCAGAGAAGAGATATGAGAAGATAATTTCCCCCAATCTTCTTGTAGCAGGAATGGAATGTTGTATACATATTGTCAGATTTTATTCACCATCTTGATTTTTCTGGGTTTTTTTCTCTTTTGAAAAACATATTTGTAATATAGAATGACTCTGGGAAGAAAGGAGGGACACAAGGGAATTGTAGGTGATATAAAAACAAGATATCGATAATTTTTAAAATTCGTTGTTATTCAGTAATTGGACATGAGACTTGGAAGTAGTTCAGTATTGGATGAACAGGTTTATTATACTTTAATATTACCAACAAGATCAAATATAAAATCTCCTGGTGTTCAAAACTGTTCATAACCTACTATTCTGTTTTCCCTACTTCCTACACCGTACAGCCAGCCCCACTTTCCCTCTGCCAATACAGAGCAGTACTTGTTCAAGTTTTGTCTTAAGAGAATTGCCTGGGACCCTAAAAGGTTAAGTGAATTGCCCAGATCACAGTGACTAATTAGTAGGCAGCTATTTATCCACCTCTCCACATTGTCTCTGTCATTGAAATATTTGTGTTTAATAATTGTCTTAAGCAAACCTTATAAGAGAGTTTCTAAAATAGAGGTTCTTAACCTCTTTTGTATCATGGTTGCCTATGCGAAGCCTGAAGATTCCCCCTTCACATAATATGTTTAAATGTATAAAAAAATGTAGAAGGGAAACCAATTATATTGAAAGTTACCAAAATATATATCTTCTTAAAATAGTACAGAGATCCCAAGAACCCCTAATTCTAAAGATTATGATTATCACTTTAGCTATCAGGGAAGGTTAACTCATACTTTTGAACAAATAAAAGATTGACGACAAAAATTTTATTTTTTTTCCCATCAGTTGTTTTTATTTTGTAATCATAAACTTAACTCTGTGGTCTAGCCAGACTCATGGAAAGAAAAATGGAATGAAATTGAAAGAGAAATGATATCCAAATCCAACTGCAGCAAGTGAAAGCACAATGATTACAAGGTAGGAGAGAAGATTGGGTATAGGGGAAGGTGTTCTACTCAGCCACAGAGGAATGATTTAGTGGTTAAGACAAAACAAACTTGGGAATGTTGTCCACAGTTGGCGATGGTGATTTTCTTGCTGGTTTTGACAACATAGGAATGGAAGCACTTCATGGCTTTCAAAATATTCATGCCTTTTTTCATTTGACTCGAGACTATGGACTGCCATCTAGTCAGTCAACAGAGGAGACCCAATTGTTTTGGACGCTGCATTTGCCATGGACATACTAGTACCAGAAAAATTCTAATCATTAAATTTTTCTCCATGAACAGCCTTGCACATGAACCAAGGAATGACTCTGTGAAGGCAGGATCTCTTATATCCAAATCCTCCCTCTCTGGGCCTTATTAGCAAAGAACATAATGGGATTAGCCATGGCTTTGGATAGCTAAGCTAGGTGGAGACAATGGCAGGCCACCAGTGTTCAATGAAACCAGGAGCACTCAGTGGCAATGTCTGTAAAAACCTGTGTTTTCACCACCTTAATACTCTAAAGTTAGGCTTTATAATGGATACAAACAAGTTCAAGAAAGAGAATTGGAAGCGTGTAAAAAAGTGTTCTGAGCTTAGCTTTGCTGTTTACTATGTGTGTAACCTTGGGTTTACAAAAACCATTTGTTTTCTCAATTATAAAAGGAGGTGTGGCTACATAATTCTTAGTATCCAAATTTCTGCCATCAGGGCTGGAGCAATTCAATTATCTTTCTCCTCCATCACAGAATATAAGCTCCTTAAGAGAGGGACTATTTTGGTCTTTATAGTCCCATTTCGTAGCACAGTGCCTGGCAAGCAGTGTTGATTTTTTTCATCACTAAAAAAAAATTTCTAGTCAAGAAAATTTGTTTCTTCTTGTTCCTGCCTCCCTCCCCACCATTAAAAAAAAAAGAGAGAGAACAGTAGCCTTTGTTATAAATATGCATAGCTAAACAAAGCACATTTCCACAGTGGCCACATGAAAAAGACTCCTATCAAAAGTATCCTATCAGTCACCTATCAAGAGGTGAGAAATATGTTTCATCATGAGTGCTCTGAGTTATGGTTGGTCACTGCACTGATTAATAATTAAATTGTCTTTACAATACTATTATTGTATAAATTGTTCTCTTAAAATCAGTTCATAACAAATGTTTCCAGGTTTCTCATTTTGTGATTGGTTAAAACAAATAGCTGACATTTATCATGGACTGTTTACTAGCCTAAAACATCCATTTTTTCATATGATATTCACAATGACTCCGTGAGACAGGTAGTGCAAATATCATGAATTGAAAGATGAAACTAAAGCCTAGAAAGATTAATAAAAGGCAGAGCTGGAATTCAAACCCATTTTCTGTCTCCAAACCCAGTTCTCTAAAGCAATTGTTTTAAATAAAAATGGGACCATTGTGCCATATGGTTTAAGGATAAGGATTGCAGTGGAAACTGACTTAGAAAAGCACACAGTAACATTGTCAATGTTCTATTGTATTTGCTTCATTAATTTTTTCCAATTACATTTTAATCTTATTTCTGGCACACAAAGGAAGTATACCTAAGCCTGTGTCTGACATTGCTGCTCTATACTATAGATTGAGGGGGAAATGTTGAGATAAAACAAAACTGTTGCCTTCATGAAATGGTAAGCATTCATTAAGCATTTAACTAAAGCATTTATTGCTTTGTCAAGCACTGAGCCAAGTCCTAGAGTTACAAATAGAAAAGTAAAATAATTCCTGTTCTCATGGAACTCACTAACTAGGTAAACCATAGGAAGTGTTTTGCAGGGCAAATGAAAAAGTCTTAGGGTCTAACCAGATGGACTGTAGTTGTTGATTGCACAGCCAATTGTTGAGTACCCATATTCTTCACCAATAACCACTGGAGAGAGGGTAGTAGTGGGCCCTATGTGTTAAGCAAGGCTCTATCTAAAACACCTCTGGTAGGAAGGGGATAGGGGGAGAGTTAGCAGCTTCCAGTCACCAGAGGACATTCAGAACCTGGTAGAAACCTGAGCAAAGAGGGCTGGGGTGGAAGAAAATGTATTTTCTTTTCAGCCTTTGATGGCCACATTTATATAATATAAAAAGTCTCAAATGTGGATGGGCAAGTTTTCTATCAGCTTAACTTTGTCTTCTCGATGCCTTCCCTTACCCCCAGTCACCTTTGAAGGAGAGTAAAAGGGGTTTTTTGGCCATGGAACTTCAGAGTCCTTGGCAGTTATTGGATAAGCAGGCCCTGCATGGATAATTAGGCGTGGGACAAAGAATCTCTTCCTGGAGAAGACAAGTCTTGCTGACAGGAGCTACAAGACAGATCATTCCCTAAGGACAAAAGCCAGAAAGGTTTTTATTCCTGAGAGAAAGCTAGTAGTTCTAATGGCATTATTACTATTTACCAAGTATCTAGCAATTGATGTAAAAAATGAAATATACTTTCATCTGATGGCACGAGACCATGACTACTACTATGCTCACTGCACTGGGACTGTTAAGAGATGTCTGGTCTTAACTCCCTCTACCACCATCCAATGACATTAGCATTATGTCTGTACTCCACCCAAGACACTCCATTTCCTGATTCTGGGCAATTTTTCCTGGCTGTTCCCTGAGCCTGAACACCTCTTCTTCTTGGCTTCCTTCATGTCCCACTTTATGCCAGAAGCTTATCCTGGTCCTCTATATTAGGGTCTAGAGGAAGTCAGAGGATGTCACAGTGCACAGAACTCTGGGTCTAAGAGTCAGGAAGCCTAGATTAAATTCAGTCTCAGACACTCACTAGCTGTGTGACCTTCAGTAAGTCATTCAATTTCTGCTGGGCTGTTTCCTCATCTGTAAAATGCAGATAAAGCACCTTCTTCCCAAGGTTGTGAGAATGAAATTAGATAATAATCACAAAAGGCCTAGCATAGTACCTGGCACACATGATTTTAATAAATGCTTCTTTTCTTTCTTAGTGCTTTCTCAGGTGATTATCTCTAATTTATTCTTGTTTACTATGCTGTCACCTCCATTAAATTATGATTACATTTGAGAGTAGGGACTGTGGAGCTTTTTGGGGAGGCTGGGGGCCCTTTCTTAGTTCCTTGCTGAGTACCTGGCACATAATAATATGTACCAATAATACACCAATAATATACCTTTAATAAATGCTTGTGGACTTAACTTAGAGATGTGTTCAGATTGCACTTTCAGATTGTTCTTGGTTGACACTGTCATGGTAGCTTAGGGGACATCAGAGTGGACCCAGTACCCTCCAGTCACATTACTCTAATGTGGCACTACTGGCATGCCTTTCCTCTGTTATGATTTAGAGGAGAAATTAATATAAGATTCAGGAAGAATAGGGTAGAGATAGAGCCTGGAACTGAGATTTCATTGATGTAGGGCAGAAGTGTCAAACTAGCACCCTGGAGCTTGCTGCCTGTAGGGATCCCTTTCTGAGTGTGACCCCATTGGTGTAGGGAACTCTTGAATGAAAAAACTCTCCTACCAATGAAGACGGGTGCCTTCTCTGCAATTTATAATCTCAGAATGTTGCTGCCCAAGGCACACAAGCCAGAAAATTTCAGAACTGACATTTGATCCCACTTCTTCCTGGTTCCAGGGCTAGCTCTTTATACACAACTATGCATTGTCTCTTCAGGAAGAAAAACATTGCTAGGTTCTTTGAATAAAACTACACAACTCAGGTTTTCCATTACACCTTTTTAGCTAAAATAAGCTTTTAGCTACTCTCCCCATCCAGTTTATTTTCTTCATGACCATTATGCCTTCATCTGAGAGAGTTACCAAAGGTTTCCCATAGTTTATACAGATTACTATAATGTTAGGATAAAGAAAGCTGTTAAAGATCTATAAGTTCCAAAACATCAATGGACTACATTTTAGTCATGAGAAAATAGACAAAGTTAAAAGAGTACAAATAAATTAAAAATCAAAAAGACTACGTAAAAAAACCTTCTTTTAAATGTATATGGCACATGATGACATCTTAAAATCTCACAGTAAAGAGGAATGTAGTAAATATTTCCAATAGCTATGAACATAGTCTGGTTACTGTCTCCTTCCTTAATATGCTGACTTTCTCAATTTAGGAGGCACTGGACACTGCCAATTTCTTCAAATGATCCATGAAAACTTGCAGGCTAACATCATCTGTTAATATTGGGGCTCCAGATTCCTGAAAACAGAAAAATAAAGATATTTTAGATACTCTTTAAAAGTTAAAAAAAAATTAAAAATCACAATTTTAGGGAAAAGAAATTACCTTGTGAAAACACAACTCAGTATAAAATCTAATGGATTATTTTGCAAAGGGATGAGAATTCCACATCCATACCTTTAACCTTGTACCCAATTTCCTATATTAGCAGTAGATAACTTAGCCTCATGTTTTCTCAAGAAAATTCAGGCTATCCAATTTAATCCATTCAATTTAACAAATACTTCTTAAGTATCTACTTGCAGAACACTAGGCAGATCTCACAGAAGGTGACAAGACATAGTCCCTTGCTCTCATAAATTTATAGTCTGGCAGGGGATAGCACAGATATATACAACAACTAAGAATGACAGTATCACAATAGTGAAATACGGAAGCAAAGAACAAAATACTATTATGTGAGACCCAGAAATAAATAAGGTCATTATTACAGAGAAGTGATTTGAGAAATCAGTATTAAGAGGTAGCATCAATGCTGGACTCTAAAAGACATATAAGCCAGCAAAGAGGAGAATAAAGAGATCAGGCTTCTAGAACAGCTCAAGTAAAGACAAATGAAAAGCATAGGATGTGCTTGAATACAGAATACAGAATGTACTCTGAATAAAGGGTATGTAGAAGAGAGCAAAGTAACATAAAGATACAAAGACACAAATGTTGCTAGAGTGTGAAGGCTTCTAAGGGCCCAGAAAAAAAAAATCTGAATTTTATATTTAGGCAATAGGGAGCTCCTGGAATTTCTGAGTAGAGACATGATAATGATGTGACAACTAACATGAGCTCTTTTCCTTGCTTCCTCAGAACTCTTCAGCATCACAACCTATTGCCTCCTTTCAATTATATATTATTTCAGAAACAGCTACCCTTCTCCTTACCCTTAATTTCCATCCTTTCTGCTTCCCTTAAGGATCCTATTCCAGCTAACATATCATCACCCCACCCCACCTTGCTATATAAATCTTTACTCTCCCTGTCAACTGGCTCTTCCCCATTTACCGAACACGCACATTCAGATCATTCAAATCCTTTTCTGGATCCTTGTATACCATCTCACTCTTTCCTTTTTCCTGATAAACTTCCTGAAAAAGATGTCTACATCTAATATCTCTACTTCCTCATAAATTAATTCTTTTCTCAACCTCTTGCAGATGTGGTCAGTTTTCCCATGCTACTAAAATTACTTTCTCAAAAGTTAATGACTCTCATTTTTTCAGTCTCCATCCTCTTTGATTTCTCTGCAGCTTTTTACTTTAATTACTATCTCCCTACTCCATACTGGATAATCTCTCTTCTTTTGACTCATTCTCTTGATTCCTCATCTTTTCCCATTTCTCATGTAGATATTTTCTAAGAGTTTGTTCTTAGTATTTTAATTCTTTTTTCTGAAGCAATTCTACTAATTCCCAAAGCTACACTATGCAGATTACTCCTAAATTAACACACACAAATATTTTCTCTCTCACCTAAAATACAATCCACCAATCATTCTAAATTGTTTTAGTAAAAACACTAGTAAGTGTTATAGTAGAGATGATAAAGCAATATGTTACCATGAAAATGTTAGTTCAGCCAATGTTATAATTAGGGGTATGCCTAAATAGTCATCCTCAACAATTAGGTGAGGAAAACTGTGCAAACAGGTGGTATCACTCCCACTGAACAAATGAGAAAATGGATCCATAAATGTTAAATGACTTGACCAAAGTAATACAATATGTTATGCAATTAATGGGAGAAAACATTCATTTTTGGTGGTGTTTGGAGAAAGCAGTGGTGGTAGGGGAGTGGCAGAGAGAGGCCTAGTCTCTTGCTGTAATATTGGAAATCCAGTTCCTTACCTGTCCCCAAGCATACAAATTATTGTGTGTCTGAGATGGATTCACTTTGGACAAGAGGAACCGAGCCTTAAAAATATAAAAGCACATTATTTAAAATGATTATAAATCCTATTTTTATTAAAGTATAGAAAGAATAGCAACTTATTTGTTTACAAAGTACTTTCCTCAACACAACTATGTGATATTATTATACTGTGTTACTATTTTCATTTTATGTGAGAAAACTGAGGACGAGTTACTTTTCCAAGGCTGTGCAATTAATTAGTAAAGAAAATGTAAGCTTCTTTAACTCTATAAGTAGGGTTTCATTAAGTTAAGTTAACCATCATGTACCTGTTTTTTTAGTTGCAATTTCTCCCCGATAAAAACTTGTTTCCTTAATTACTAATAATAACAGCATTATTGTAATTTACTCTTGTATATAGTCTAAAAAGCCCTTTTCATACATTATTTCATTTAAGCCATACAACATCCCTGTCACTTAGTGAATATAATTATTGTTCCCAATTTTTTTTCTGAAAAAAGCGAGGCTTATAAAACATGAAGTGACTTAACCAAGATAACAAAATGTCATGGGTAAGACTAACAGTGAAATTCTTATTAAATCCTTTTTTCTTCCATTTGGGTTCTACTAACAAAGAATATTTTGTTTTGCAAAATATTTCTCTATTCAACTTTTTTCATTCATAGCAGCATAGCTGTAATTTTAAAAAACTTATTTGTTAAATTTACTTCGAAGATCTTCATTTTATTAGTGTGTATTCTCCCTATTGACATTTTCTATAATACTTCTTTATCTTAGGAAATTCAGTCTCTAAGAGCTGTTGTGGCTCCAATAAACTGGTGATGAGTTTCTCTGAACTTACCTGACTACCTCCATGTTCAGTGTTGATGTATCTTGGCATTGGGAATCGCGTCTGTAGGATGTCCTGAGCATCATCTAATGGAGCTTGAAGAAGATGCTTGAAATTTTCATACTCAGGCATATCTTGATAGCCAGCTTTACGCCACTGGGCTATAGTCTAAACCAAAAGAAAAAAAAATTTATGATAAAACTTAGTCTTTTAAAATTTTATTTTCTGATATACATATAATCCAATAGAATTGCTCAACGGCTCAGGGAAAGGGGAGGGAAAGAACAGGAATCATGTAACCATGGAAAAATATTCTAAATTAATTAACATGTGATTTTCCCTAAAATTAATCTGATTCCAACAAAAATGAAATAAATAAGGATTTATTCCAAATAACAATGTTATGTGGTAAGGAAGTAAAGCTTTAAGGTAATGATAAAACAGAACAGATTATTTTCAAAGCATCTCACACCACAAAGGAGTTGATGGAGGACTATGTTTAAATCATGGAACAGTTTTTCCCTCAAAGATTCTGACATTAGGGGGCAGCTAGTTGGCTCAGTTGACTGAGAGCCAGGCCTAGAGACAGGAGGTCCTGGGTTCAAATCTGACTTCAAGATACTTCCCTAGCTATGTGACCCTGGACAAGTCACTTAACCACCATTGCTTATCCCTTACCACTCTTTTGCCTTGGAACCAATCCAAAGTCTTGATTCTAAGACAGAAGGTAAGGGTTTAAAAAAAGAAAAAAAAAGATTCTGACATTATAATCACATATAACTTTTTTTAATTCATTAAGGTAAAATACTAAGTTATAAGTCAGTATAGCACTTTTCAATCCCTAGAATTTCTAACTTTGTACCATTGATAACATGTTATAAACAAATCTAAAATAAAATTCATCATTTTCCTCCCCACTACCTTATAATCACTTCCCCCTCCTGACTTTACTCTTGTCACTGAAGAGTTTCCCACTCCATTGGATTAAAACCTAGCATCATCTTTGAGTATTCTTTCTTTCCAGTGCACTGAATCTTGTCACCAAATCCTGTTCAGACAATCCATTATATCTATCGCTTCTTTATTCATTTATTAATACAGTAGAAACATGCAAATGTTAAAAGGATCAAGAAATAATATAAAGTTCTTTGCAAACCTTAAAGGACCAATTAAGTGCTAACTATTATTAACCAACTACTGCTATTTTAAATCCATCAGAAATCTTGGCTAATACTTTTAAGTGGGTGAAAGTACCTTATTCACTACTACCTTACTGGGAATTCTATCTTCTTATCTTGTGTAATTAATCTAAATTTGGTGAATAATGCCATTCTGTTGAGGTTTCACAGCTAATGAGGTTCACAGAAAGTCATTATTTCTCACCTTGCTAGTCACATGACAAACTGGCCTGCATGCTTTCTTCACATATTAGATTCTGTTTCTATGCCTCTCCATCAACTGTTCTATACTCCTAGAATGTGTCCCTTCTTACCAACCCATCGTGGAACCCACATTTTCCTTCCAAATTCATGCGCTACTTCCTTCAAGAGATCTTTCCTGATTCTCCTCATTGTCGATGGTCCCCTTCCCCCTCTCTACAAGTTGCTTTCAATTTTGTATATATTTTGTATTTACTTCTATAAACATATTGCATCCTTCCAGCAGAATGCAAACTCCTTGAGAATAGGAACTGTTTCATTTCTGGTTTAAACCCTTAAATGCCTAGCACAATATTTGGTAAAGGATAAATATTTGTAGATTTTCTTCAAAAAGAGATGTGACAAAAGGAAAAATACTTTTACAAAAATATTTATAGCTGCACTCTTTGTGGTGGCAAAAAGTTGGAAAATGAGGGGATGCCCTTCAATTGGGGAATGGCTGACAATTGTGGTATCTGTTGGTGATGGAATACTATTGTGCTCAAAAGAATAATGAACTGGAAGAATTCCATGTGAACTGAAATGACCTCCAGGAATTGATGCAGAATGAAAGGAGTAGAACCAGGAGAATCTTATACACAGAGACAGATACCCTGTGGCACAATCATATGTAATGGACTTCTCTACTACAATGTTCCAGGACAATTCTGAGGAACTTATGAGAAAGAATGCTATCCACATCCAGAGAAAGAACTATGGGAGTAGAAACACAGAAGAAAAATAACTGCTTGATCACATGGGTTGATGGCGATATGATTGGGAATGTAGACTCTAAATGATCACTCTAGTGCAAATATTAATAATATGGAAATAGGTCTTGATCAATAACACATGTAAAACCCAGTGGAATTGCTTGTTGCCTATGGGAGGGCAGTGGGAGGAGGGAAGGAAAAGAACATGATTCATGTAACCATGGAAAAATACTCCAAACTAATTAACTAATTAATTAAACTTTAAAAAAGAGAGAGATGTGTTAAGGGTGAGGCTGGAGCTAGGGAAATATTTAGAAGGATGAAGGCGATAACTTCCAGGTCACTGCAGAAAGCCTGAATGTCAAGGAAAAATCTTTGTAGATCACAGAGAAAAGAATCTTTTTCACTGAGAAGCTAAGGAATTGGCCATGATTCCTGAGAAAGTGATGAAAATGTAAAGAAGTAATTATAAGATCTTTGTAGGCCTTATGTTCAAGGAAAGACCACTGGGGGATGAGAGAAGAAAGTGACTGTCATAAGCTTGGGACTTTTCTATCCAAAATAAATCTCTGAAATAAAACCTGCTTTTTCCAAAGTTAAGAGTTAACTGCCAAGTCCAAGGGCCAATTTTTCAGGCTGCATCCTTCTTGACTACTTTGTAGTTTATGATATCATTAATTGCCCAATTTTCTAATATCTTTCTTGTTCTTGGTTTATCATATTTGCTTTATTTAAATGGCATTCATATTTACAGAATCTTCAAAAGCAGCCCCCTCTGAGACCCTCTCACATATACACCCATGCATGCACATGCACATACTTCCACTAAGGCAGACACACAGACAGACATATATCTGCTGACCCATGGCCACATGACCCTCTGCCCACTCATTACCAGGAAACAAAAAAGCTAGGCTCCCAAGATGTGGTTCTTTTCTGGTTCTCCTCCTGTCTGGCTACCCCTCATCACCTTCACTAGATATCATTCTTGTCCTATTTGTTAGGTGCACGTGAACTCCAGGACCTATTATCTGGCCCCTTATATTCTCTTTCTACGCTTACCCATGGTAATTTCATCAGTTTTATTGAGTTCTATTAACTAAACAGGTAACTAAAACTAAGTAATACATAAGAAAACAAAAATTTACTAGGCCCAAATAGCCTTTAGGCAACTGCTAGTATACACTATAAACTATAAAAAATTCACAAAATTGGAGAAAATCTTAGCAGCCATTTCCTTTAACCCATAAATAAAAGGAATCCATACTATAACATATCTGACAAGATATTAACATTTTTATATGATTCGACAAGACTTTGTTTTCATAAAACTACTAGTCTTTGTTACTTGTAATATCTTCATCTCATTCTGGAATTTCTTGAAATTATATAATACCATTATTATCTAAAACCACAAATTAACTTGTTTTCACTTTTAGTTTGCTAAACACTTTGTTCTTGATCTGTAACTACAAACCCTGCAGTAGACCAAGTAATTTCTATAACTTTCCTAAAGCTTATTGAAAGCATTTCTACTTCTACATGTGTTTGGGTCAATCGTCACATATTTCTATAAAACTGTAACATTTGGTTGATAAGAGAAGGGTAACAGTCCTCAAAACAGCTATTTATAGAGTTAATAAAAATAGTTTCTAACAGAGCTAGTTATTAAACACAATATCAATTCAGTTTATTTCCTTCAACATTGTTATTTTAATTTCTTGGATACAATGTGTAGCCTCAAAGGAGAAAATAATAACTGACCATATGAAGAAATTCCAATGCAAATAACTAGAAATATTTCCTGAAAGCAAAAATTTTAACAGAGTGACAAAGTACAATTTAAACAAATAATATAGCAATTCTTTATACTTATGAACCTACCAGTAAGTTAAAATTTAGTCTCTTTAGTAATATTTATGGTCATTAGTGAACACAGATTCATATTATGGTGTGTTATGCTAAAACAATCTGGAACATTTGTTGCCTAGAACATATATCCTAGTTTCCTTGATGGGAATGTATAGGGGAACCTACCTTAAATAAGGTACTTTAGTTATGTTACAAAAGAATTCTTAAGGTGTAAAGTAAAAATGACCATTGAGGCACAAGGAAGTTGGAGATATGGAAAAATGTTACTCCCTGAAAACTGGTCACATTTTGAAGATAACGGTTTTCTATCTATTACTTATCAAAGTCATTACTTTATCATCACCATCCAGGTACTCTCTGAAGACTCAGAAATGTTCAAAGAAAAAAATCAAGAGAATGACTGTCATCTTACCTCACCAAGATAGATGACAATTTGGAAAAAGGTATCCATCAGTAGAATTCTGTCAGCTAGAATGCTGCTGCTATCCAAAAGTACTGGCTGAAAAAAGTGGGAAAAAAATTAAAATGGAGAAATTACCAGAAAACTTTAATTGTTCTATTACATTATCACAACTTCAACCTAGGCTCTGTGAATGATTCTAGAACTGGATAACCATGCTGACTTAAATGCTATATCATTGTACTTTCTCAAGTTTGTGTATTATGTTTTCTACTTTCTACTTGATGGTCTTAAATTTCAACATCATAGGTTAGTATGCTAAGTACATTCTAAAATAATCTCTGATCATTATGGAGGAATAATAATAATAATCTGAAACACTACTCCCAAGTACTCTGTCTTCTGCTGAAAACTCCTTTTCCATTCCAGATCCAGTCAACTGGATTTATTACATATCTACTCTGTACCAGGTCCTGTGCTAAGCAACAAAGAAAAGTAAAAAGGGTGATCCTTACTCTTGAGAACACAGTCCAGTAGGGTTAACAACATGCAAACCACTGTGTATAGATAAGCTATATAAAGGCTCAATTGGAGATAATCAACAGAGAGAAGGCATGAGAATTAAGAAGGATTAGGAAAGGATTCCTGTATAAGGTGGGATTTTAACTGAGACCAGAAGCAAGTCAGGGAAGCCAATAGGCAGAGATGAGGAGATGGAGTATTTTGTTTGAGAAACAGCAAGGAGACCAGGGTCACTGAATTGAGTACAATGGAAGGAATATAAAACTTAAAATAAAATAAACCTAACTTTAAAATGCCAAGAGTAGATAGGGGTGCAATATGTAAAAAAACTTGTGCATGCACATGTGTGTTTATACGTGTGTGTGTGGGTCTGTGTGTCTATGTGTACACAGATTAAGGGCTTTGAATGCCAAACAGAGGATTTTATATCTGATCCCAGAGGTAATAGGAAGTCACTGAATAGGGAGGTAACATGGTGAGACCTTTGATTTAGGAAGATCCCTTTGACAACTGAGAGGGAATAGAATAGGGAAAGACTTGTAGCAGGGAAAGGAACCAGTAGGCTACTATAATCATCCTGGTGTGAAATGAGGACCTGCATAAGAATGGTGATAGTATCAAAAGAAAGAGAAAGTATGCAAGAATTACTATAAAGGTCAAATTCATGGGCCTTTGAAATATTACTATCCATTACTAAGAACTACATTTCCATCATCTATATAGCTTATTCATGGTATAAAGAAACAAATAGTGAGCCTCAAATGAAAAAAAAATTTTTTTAATTTATTGTAGAAAATATTTTTAAGCTATTGTGAAAATGATTTAAAAGATGTCTTACCTTGCGATTAATTAAGTTTACTGAAAAACCATCAGAGAACTAAAAATAAATTTCATCAAGTCTTACCTCAGGTGGACCATGGAAAGAATAAGAATAAAGAATAGGCTGGATCATGATGAGAGACTGGGTCAAGTCTTGTCTGGCAAAATGATGTCGATAATAAGATGATTCATCTGGACTGTTATTAAACACTTGAAGAAATGGGGATCTTCGAAGATGGAACATGAACTGCATATTCAAAGAAAATTGACAGCTTAATAAAGAAATACCCCATTTGTCCCCTCGAATATCCAGAGATATATTGAAAATGAGCAGAAAGAGCTGCTGAGATATAGAATTAGTGGTCACGGAGCCGATACAATTTGTGTAAAAAGGCTCTCAGGGTGTTGCTTATTAGGACATGTTACATCATTTCTCAAACCACAGCAGACTGGAACCTAGAACTGCTACAAGTGACAAAGAAATCACTGTAGAGAGTGGAAAAGAAAGAAAAACTAGTGTATTTTAAAAGTTAATTATAATGATGGCGTGAGTCATCAAGAAAAGGGTATACTATATTCAGCTTATTGTGTTCAAGAAAGCAGAAATGGGCTTTTAGCAAATTTTCACCAAGCAAAACTTTATTGTCATTTTGTAAGGGGTCAGCTTCAGTAACCTAGAAACTTCCTTTCTATCGAATTAATTCCTGACAGTGTTGAATAAGCTCCTGAAATGAAGTCTATTAATTTTATAAAATATTCATTCCTTACCTGAGGATACAAGGAAAATGAGTCTGATAATCTGAAAGAATTTGGGTCCTCTTTGTTATACTGTCCAAACTTCTGACACTAGTGAAGGAATAAAAAGGAAATGTAAGTTAGCCCAATAAATAACTATGATAACTACGCAATGACAACAAGGGCTGCCCCTCCCCTTATCATGGCACTTTCTCTTCAATGTCACACAGGTTCCTGAGATATGTGTCTATTCTCCCCATTTCTTCATAAACATTTTTTTGTGAGAGTCTTGTAATCTGGCTGCTGTCTCACTTAAAAAAGCTGTTTTCTCTCAAGTTAACAAAAACATGCTACTTGATAAACCTTATGAATTACTTAATCCTCAATCTTCTTAATCTCCTAAAGTATGTTCTCATTAACCATCTCAATTCATGGAAAAACTCCTTAACTGATCTCCATGAGCTTGCTCCTCTTGCTTCTACTTCACAAGTGGACATTTCAAACATTTCATCTTCTACCTCCTGCTTTGCTAGCTCTGTGCTCTGCCTGCTTAGGAATGTGCTCATTCTTATAACTTATTTGCCTGAAAAGACATCTTCACTTAGTTTCACTAAATTCTTACCTGGTCCAGGCCAGAGTTTCTCTCTCTCTCAATTTCCCTACCTTCAACCTTCCTAACTGTAAATAAACTTCCATAAAAGTCATCCTGACTTGGGTCTATTTTAATTTGAAATCGAGTTTTCTGGTGACCATACCTTATATATCTAGTTTTTAACTCTTACAATACTCTTCCCCCAATTTCACCAAGTATTACATTCTTTTCATATCTTTCAAAGCACAAGATAATCCAGATCCATGAACTTTTAAAAATATATACTTTGAAAACTGTATTTCAATACAACTGATTTTCTTCATAATACTATGTATAATTTGCACATTTAAAAATATTTTTCTGTATATACCTAAAACCATCAGCAAGTATCATCTGTAATGGGGACAAGTTAGAAATCTTCCCAATAAGATCAGGATGCCCATTATCACCTCTATTATTTAATGTTGTTCTAGAAACACTAGCAGAAGCAATTAGAGAAGAAAAATAAACTGAAGGGATTAAAGTAGGCAATGAGGAAATAAACTACCACTCTTTGCAGATGATATGATGGTATACTTAAAGAATCCTAAAACATCAACTAAAAGGCTAGTGGAAATGATTAAAAATATTTTTCTGAGAAGTTCCCCATAATTTCACCAGACTGCCAAAGAGATCCAAGGTACAAAAAAGATTAAGATTCTCTACTGGAGAGCCCAACTCAAGTGCTATCACCTTTAGAAAGGTTTCTCTGATCACTGTCACAAACAACTAGGTCTGCCTTGGAATTTATCTCACTTCTCTGCAACTTTCTTGTGTACGTAAAGAGTTATTTGTGCGTTTTTTGTTCTCCACTAGACTATAAGCTCAATTGAGGTAATAATTGTCTCTTATCTCAACTTTGTATCTTCCCCTAGAGTTTAAGAAGAGTATTCTATTCATAGCAGGTGCCTAATGTATGTTCACTAAATGAAAGTGGTTGAACATAAATTACATTTACATCACTTTCACTCTTCTCTTAAGATCCTATAATGGTTTCCTTTTATTTATTATATCAAGCCCTCCCTGATCATAGTACCTTGCAAAGCTCAACATACACCAGGCTCTCTCTCAATACTCACTGAAAAATACTACCACTTTACAATTTAGAAGACATTTTCTCAAATATTTTCATGTCTGTTTTGTGTATCAGGAATGAGGCTAAGAGAGGTGTTAAATGACTTATTAAACTGTACTAAGGCCAAAAACTTAAACTCAAATCTTCTGATTTTAAGTTCACTGATCTATTCACATTACCATGTGGCCTCCAATATAATAGGCGAATTCTAATTTTATTTACTTCTAATTTAAGAATAGCAAGGGGTAATATAGGAATTTTTATGCTATAGGTATTTTTGGTTAACTATCCAAATTAAAATTAAATTAAATTTTAAGTATCTTTTTTTGCACAAACATTGGTGAATCAAAAATGTAGCTTTACACACTTACTAGTCTGATTAGCTGCCTGTCTAGCCATCGAAGAACATCAGGTCCCTCTTCTGATTCAGCTCTGAACACTCCAAGCCGGGCCATCAATACTGCAGCAGCTTCTTGGTCAAAAGCAGCTTCTATATGCTGGAGCTGATTCTGTGCATCTGCCCAACTGATAATGCCAGAATTAATATAATGTAGGTTAGACTCAGTATATAGTGGGAGGATAACAGGACCGAGGCCAAAAAGAAAAATCCCTTATCTTGTAACATTTTTCTCCCTAAAACCTTAAAAGTCTAAAAACTAACAAGGAATTATGTCATACTATATCGCTGTTACAGCGCCTTTTATACACAGAGTGCCCTTAATAAATATTTGGTAAGGGGCAGCTGGGTAGCTCAGTGGATTGAGAGTCAGGCCTAGAGACGGGAGGTCCTAGGTTCAAATCTGGCCTCAGACACTTCCCAGCTATGTGACCCTGGGCAAGTCACTTGACCCCCATTGCCCACCCTTACCACTCTTCCACCTATGAGCCAATACACAGAAGTTAAGGGTTAAAAAAAAAAAACAAATGAATAAATAAAAATTTGGTGAATTTGAAATTTTTGCCAGATTTATAAATTATCAATTAGTCACACATCCTCTCTAAAGATAATAACCATTAGTTCAATTTTTCTATTGGAAATATTACAGAAGTAACCTGTCCAGTATTCCAAAGTAAGAATGGAAGCAAGCCTAAAATACAGGTCTCCAAAGTCCTAATCCAATGTTCTATCCACTAAACCAAAATTACAAAGTTGTTAAAGACACTTAACAGTCCATAAAATTGTTTTTAATTAACCCACTATGTTTCTGCAAAATGTAAATAGTAAAATGAACTAGTGATTTTATTTTTTAGCCTTATATAGAGGATTACTAAGTAAGTGAATGCAGTAGCTAAGATGACTGTAGTAACTAACATGGCCTCTTCTGCAGATCGGATCAAACAGAGACTTATGGCTCAGACCATTCAGTTGAATTTTAATAGTTCATTACTAAATAATAGAATCTTTCTTAACAGGGAGAATTATTCATTAACACAACAGAACAACAAATGGGAAATCCTTACTTTCTGGCAACGGTGGTCACTCGGATTCGTCTCTGGGTGCTGGAATGTTGATACTGGGTAACAAACTGAATTGCTCCTCTGCCTCCTTGAGGTATTGGTGCATTGTGCTATGAGAAAAAGTGTTAAATTGTTTTGTTATTTTATGTAGTCTTATCAAATATAAAAATCCACAAGCTAACCCACTCTTATCACAACCAACACAACCTGAATTTTCAGCAAGTAGCTTTTAAATATTAGGGTGGAAGATGATAAAAGCAATCCTCTCTCAAAGACCTTTAAAAGAAATTTGCCAGTGTGGGAAGGAAAGTAATCTGTTCATCACAAAGCAGTCCTTGAAAATATAAACAGATTTGTGCTACACTGGTGTTGAACAAAGTATATAACCATACAATAATAATGTTGCACAAGGAAAGCATTTTAAAGTATTTACTTCCTATTAGAGAAAGAGTATGAAAAAATGTTAATTTCATAGATATGGCGATACCTAAAATATGGTTGTGATTGTTACTCCATCGGCTCAAAATCCTCAATACATCTACATATTTTTCTGTCTGTATCTGTGATCTGGACCTATGATTTTGCTCTAATGGGAAACATCTTAGCATGGAAATCCCTTCCACTGAAGCAGAATGGCAATTTATGGCCTTGGAGAGTTCCTGGGACAATGAGAGGTTAAGTGACCATCACAGAGACTCATTATTTGTTAGGAAGGACCTGACACCCCTGTTCTACTTCCAAGGCTGGCCCTTCATCTACTGTGCAACACTGTCTCTATTGCCTACAAAACTAAAGTCCTAAACTTCTAAGTAAACAATCCAAATCCTTTATAGTCAGTTTTCAAACTACCCTCCCAGGCTTATTAATCCTACTACTTAACTTCACATATCCCAGGTTCCAATCAAAATGAATTACTATACATTTCCCTTTGTTCATACTATTTCCTTCCCTTGGAAAGGCTTCTTTCACCTGTCAAATCTTATCTCTCTCTCAATGACCAACACAAATGCCATCTGCTCCATTAAGTCTTTCCTGATTCTCATTAATTCTACTGCTTGAAACCCTCTCACCCTCCTCTCATCAGGGCTAAGGAATCATTCTCTCTGCACTCATACAGCACTTCTATACTATCTTGTAACAGAGTTGTCTATGCAAGCTTCTTATCTTCCCTGGGCTCTCAGAGACAAGAATCAAATTTCTTTTCTCTGTAGTCTACACAGCACCTGGTACAATTTCTCCCATACACAGGAAAGAACAGGACTAACCTGATTGACCACTTCAAAGTAGATGCCAAGAGTTGATGTGGGATCCAGACTACAGATTTTCCATTGACTAGTGCCACTAATGCCATATTCCTAAAAGAGAAGGGGGGAAAACAATCAAAGGTAGTTAATTGTTTATGAGAAAAATTTAAGTATTACTTTCAGAGCCTTCTTTCCAGATAAATTTCAATGCAACAGAATTATAAGCTGTTTAATTTGATGTAAAATTTTAAGTTTTATTTTAAACTTTTAAAAATTAACACAGTGAGAGAGAGTTTGGGTATAATATAATCAACATTGAGGAGAACTGAAAGGAACCAAATCTGGTAGTAAATACAATGAATAAAGATTGTCTTAGAATTTCTAGTATGAGATTTTCTTAATTCTTTTCTGGATTTACTTTCTTGATACATACACATGAATGTAAGAGAATGTTTGAATACTGACTATATGAAAATGAACTTGAGTTTTCTCTCTTGGAAATCAAGAAAGGACTGAAGGAGCTGAGTATCAGCACCTGATCCCTCCCCGTAAGTTTAATTACTAAATCCATTTTTTGTTTGCTCGGTCTTGATAATTTGTTCCTAAAATATGGCTAGTTCTCTTAGGCAGCACACTTTCTGCTCATGACTTTAGACACAACGATAGTCAAGTATTAAATGAATCAGTTCTTCAAGGAACCAAAACAAGTCATCTACACTAAAAAGAAAATAAGCATTTTGAAGCTTAGTTTTCCCAAGTGTCTTTGATCTCATGAGTGGGAAAAAATGTAGTTTCCTCTAAGGGCATTCCAAGTGCAAGTTCGCTACCCATCAGAACAGCAAAAATTCTATTAGAGACAAATACTTTTTACCCAAAAAGACATAACACAATAATTTATCGCACTGCCTCACAGCTAATAATTTTCCAACTGTTATTTGGATTGAGGAAAATGTTTTTTACTTACATTTTCTGACACACATGGCCCTTTCACATTTAGAGATATACATGGACCAATTGCTCCTGAAATCTTCAATTCTCTAGAAGTCTAAAACAAAATTACAGAAGAGTATGAAATAAATTGAGAACCACTCACCCAATAAAGTTTGTAGAAAAAAATCAATAGTACATCCTCTACAGAGAAAAAATTATATACATTTAAATAACACTTACCTGTTTTCTTGAAGGTCTCTCCAGGAACACTATTAATTGATTAAAATATTAACAATTCCTTCCTTTAAGAACTATATATAAATGTTGTTAAAAAAAAACCTTACATATCCAAAGTAAGACTGCTGTCAGCATCCATGAAATTTAAATAAACTTCTATTAATAAATTTAATAAATATAAATAAACTTGCTATCTTAAGGCAGCAAGCAGGCACAGTGGATAGAATGTTGGGCCTGGAGTCAGGAGGTTCTGAATTTGAATTCTGCTTCAAACACTAACTAGCTGAATGATCCTAGGCAAATTGCTTAAGGATCACCTGCCTCAGTTTCCTCATCTGTAAACTGGGGATAATAATAGCAACCTATCTCCCAAGATTGTGAAAATCAAATGAGATAATATTTGTAAAGTGCTTTTCAAACCATATAGCACTGAAGAAATGTAAACTATTATTGTTATATATGGTATTTTATCACCATTCTTGGAATAATTAATATCTACTTTTCCAACTCACATTTCAGAAAAATTCACACACCAAAATTTTTAAGGATATGGATACTAAATAAGAGTCAGCAGTAGAAACAGTGCTAAACTAAAACAAAATTTGCCTAAGATTCTTGTTAGTTGGCTAACCACTGATAAATTAATTTACCTTCCATGATCTTGATTTTCTCATGTAAAAAAAGGGTAGACTAATAACTGTACTATCTACTCCTTAGATGTATCATGAGGAAAGCTCTTTGTAAACTTTAAGCATTACATAAATGTGAAATATTTAATTACATATAATTCTCAATTGCTCTCAGTGATACTTAATTGTATTTTGTAACACCCCCTTTTAACTTTTTCTTGGTGAATCAGGGTCATCCTCATAACCACCAATGATTGTATTGAGTTGTAACATGCGACAGGCCATTGATAGCTATTGATGGGCTATTAGGCTAAGCAGACACTCTGGTCACTACCAAATAATGTCCCAGACTACTTTAGTGTATCTCTGTACAGCTCTACAATGGAAACCAAGTTTGTTCTCATCTACTACTACAGATGAGCACACCCATACTGCCTCTTTTCTGGCTAACCTACACCTGTGGTCTGAAGTTATGATAGGGCAAAATTTGAAGTTACCTGCTCTGTGTCTAAGAAATAAATGGATACAATAAAGTGAAAAAGAAGGCGGCAGCTGGGTAAATGAGTAGATTAATAGGCGGGCCGAAGAGACAGGAGATCCTGGGTTCAAATCTGTCCTTAGACACTTCCTAACTGTGTGACCCAGGGCAAGGCATTTCACCACCATTGCCTAACCCTTACCGTTCTTCTGCCTTGGAACTAATACATAGTATTGATTCTAAGGCAGAAGGTAAGGTTTTAAATAAATGAATTTAGAAGGTTTTATGAGGAATACTTTTTAAGCTCTTTATGGCTTTTTTTCCATTTTCCAGAAGATTGGTATATAGATCCAAACTACCAGAATATGACCACTAGGTAAATGGAGCATTACAATATTTGTATTCCTATTTTTATTTCTTTATGATACAAGTATCATAAAGCTTTCCCATGCATTTATGTAACCTGATAGTATAAGAAGCATGTTAAATTAACATAAAAGTATTGACTCATAGTTGGCACATGCATATTAAGGTAGGACGCAGAGTGACAGTGAAATTCCTGACTTCCAGAATGGGCCAATGGAAGCTCCCACTACATGGCTTCTGACCTGTGATTATGTGCCTGGATGTCAGAACATGTGAATCAGACTGTCCAATTGAAAGTTGAGTAGGTGTAACGTCATGAACAAGACATAAGAGTCAAGACAAGTGGCAACAGGGTCTCTTTGTCATTTTTTGGCTTGTGAAAGAAGCTCTCTCTGGCGAGCTGTCCAAGAGCTTATCTAAGTAAGCCATCACTGGTGTTGCACAGGCAAATTGGGCCCATGGGGCCCATGCCAGGCTGGGAATCTGGGAACATGGTCTCCTGAGCTTTATTCCCTTCCTGAACTCCGACCCACTCCTTGGCTGGCCTTAATTTGTCTGGCCTGACTATGTGGTTAGCTGGGCCCCCTGGCCACCACTTGTGAAATGTTAACAGAGCCCATGGGGAATCTAGGACCTGATGAAGCAGAAGCACATGGCAGAGACTTTGGGCAGTCAGGATGGTAATATCTTCTTTGTCTATTCCTTTCTCTTTTACTGATAATTTTTTTTACTTATAAATCTAGTATAAAGTCTCCAAGATTAATCTTTATTTATTAAAAGTGTCCATTCATAACACTAAAAAATGGGGGGAAGGGGAGAGAAACAACTTTCATACCTTACCTTAACATCCAAAGTAGCACCAAATGCCATTCGAAAATCTCCATTAAAGTCTTTACTAAAAACTCTTTGGAATGTTTGCTTGAAGAGAGAAGTATTGAAGGAATCTCCCATCACCATGTGACCACTAGAAATTTTAAGAGGAAGAGGAGGGGTTAATCAAGGGTCAAACAAAAACAACTTATAGACCCCCTCGACATTTAAGAAACATAGCCCAAATTCAAAAAAGGATGACAGTATGCATACAATTAATGCTATTCAAGATGATATGTATTAAGTTTAACTTAATTGCATTTAACAAATGAATCTTCCTACAAAATCATACTCCGATGACTCAAAAGCATGTATGTTGGTAATATCCTATCCAAGCTGGAAAAGCTTCAGGTACCTTTGGAATGCCAAGTGTTAAGTGAAGATCAATCTAAGTCTGATGGGTCTCATTACAAAGTTATACTGATAGGAATGCTTTGGTGATAGCAAGTCTATGTCATCAACTAAGGTGCAAAGTTATAATTTGCATCAGTAAAGAGAATATCAAGAGATGAAATCAGATTTATTTAAGTATTAAAGTAATCAATGTCTACCAAGTTGAATGATACCAAATTCAAGCCATAACTCTCTACTCCCTTTGTCAACTTAAACGAAATCAAGCCACAAAATAACAACTTTTTGTGACATCTGCAACACTGATAATCCCTTATCTCTCTACTAAGAAGTAGGAAGTATCTTTCCACACATTTACATTAACCAGAGTCCAATGATTCAGAAAATTAATTCAATTTGGCCAAAGTCAACAAAGTCATAAGCATAAAGCCAACTAAATTACAAATATTCATGAGTACTCACAAATAGTGAGAATGGAAAGATGTCTTTGGTATGCTAGTTGATCAAAAAACTTTAATCTAGCATCTAATATGAGTAATTAAATGACCAGTCACTTTCAGAATGTCTACCAATGAGTCAATATAAAATTAGACTGCCCAAGAAAAGGCTTTTAGAATTTTAATTCCAGGATTAACATGAATTCTTTTCTCCTGCCAAGAATGAAACTATATATACAATCTCCACACAAAAACAAATACACACATATACAGATATGTATAAATGTCAATTCTGTCTATTCCTTTTTTATATCATTTGGCAATTTGGCAAATCAGAGTGATTTGCTAAACAATAATATGGTTGGGTCAGTAGTAAATACAATACTACTGCATACCAGGCATTCTAAATGATTTAAAATTATTATCTCATTTGATCCTCATAAAAATATTATCTTTATTTTATGGATGAGGAAGTTGAGGCAAGTTAAATGACTTGCCCAGGGTCAAAAAAAATATACTAATGTCTTGTAACCTAGTACCCATGATTTCAAATCTATCCTTATTATAATGGATCAGTCTTCTATTTCTCATCCCTTAAAACAACACTTTTCTTCTCCAATAATATGTTCACTGTAAACATACCCAGTAAGATTTGTACAACACTTCATCTCCAGGAGACCAGTTTGATCAAGGGCACAGGCATAAATATCAATACAGTGACCATTTGTGGCAGTACGATTTGCAAGCATTTCATAGTGCTGTGACAAGAGAAACGTTGTTTTAAATCATATTATCAATATAATTAATAACACTCTTTACATTCTTTCATTTATCTCTTGATTTTTCTAAGGGGAATAATATTCAAATATATAAATATTTTAAAAATTCATTTTATACTTAAAATATACCACTGAAACATAATAAATATTATAAATTCATCTCAAAAAGAACTTACAAATACTAGGTTTAATGACATTTAACTAGGGTTCAATATTTCAGAAAGTTAATTAATTCTGGTTAAAGTCAATAAAATCGTCAATCATTAGCATTATGTCAGCCAAGTTACAAATATGCAAAAATGCACATTGACAGTCAGTCTTTGGCATGCTTATAGATCAAAAGTGCAAAGAATTACCAAAATTCAAGAACCCCACCATAGCTCTTTAAATTGTATCTTCTAAGTACCTGGGGACTACACAAATTAATCCCTCCAATGTTCAGTAGCTTCTATGATTCCTAGGTACAGTATAAATTTGATAACAGGCAAACTACCACTGTTATCTATATTTTCAAGTACTTACTTTGGTTGCCTTTTTCATAAAACGTGCATTGTCTTTCTCTATGTCATGCCAGGAACGAATGGGAACCTTCAATTCATCTCCAACTACCATGCCAGGTCCTTGAGTGGGTGGGCCTCCAGTAAACAACATAATTCTGGCTCCCGTATTTGGAAAAGTGCCCTAAAGATATTAATTATGTTGTTTTGGAAACACACAGATTGAGAAAATGTAGTTTACCAGCTTTTTCAAGGAAAGAAAACCTGAATGAATTTTCTACTATGTTTATAAACACTAAGAATATTTTCCATTCATTCAACAAGACATCTTTCTCCAGTTCAAACCATTTACCAATTTACTGTCAGTATTTCCTGGGGCATTTCTCTTAGCTCCCCCCTGTATGTTTCTCAATTAAACTTTTTTATTATTTCAAAAGTTTAAAGGTCCACTCAAATGTGTGAGGTAATAACGAATTCACTTCCAAATAAATGAAATTATACAGTTAATAAATTGAAGACATTACTAACACCAACCAAAACTAGCAATTTTTTAAAAAATTGTTTCATTTAGGAAATTTCATTAAGAAATCACAGAGGGGGCAGCTCAGTGGCTCAGTGGATGGAGAGCCAGGCCTATAGATGGGAGATCATAGATTCAAATCTGGCCTCATACTTCCTAGCTGTGTGACCCTGGGCAAGTCACTTAACCCCTACTGCCTAGCCCTTTCTGCTCTTCTGCCTTGGAATCAACACACAGTATTGATTCTAAGACGGAAGGTAAGGGTTTAAAATAGTGATTTCCAAAGTGGGTGCCACTGCCCCCTGGTGGGTGCTGCAGCGATCCAGGGGAGCAGTGATGGCCACAGGGGCATTTGGGGGTGGTGAAAGTATGTGGCAGGGGGCGCTAAGTAATATTTTTTCTGGAAAGGTAGGCCAAAAAAGTTTGAGAACCACTAGTTTAAAGAAAAAAAAAAAGAAATGACAGAAAAATCTAAATTAATTACCTCCAACAAGCCAACAGCTATGGACAAAGCAACCCCAGTGGACCTCAAGGGTCTTTTTCCTTGAGTTACTGGCCATGGGTCCCTTTGTAATTCTCCAAGAAGATCAGTCAGGTTCATGTCAATCTTATGAACAGGCTGCAGAAACCTAGATGATTTTAAATGAGCCCATCAGTATCAGTCTTAAAAAGCACTCTGATCTTTTAAGTATAAATGGTATTCTAGAACATCTTTATTCAAATCTTGAGCAATGGAAAATTTCTAATAATATGCTTCTCTAAGAAATTCAGTCAGTATGATTTATTTATTATATCTATACTTCCAAAGATACATCATTCACAAATCCTATTCTTGCTATACAAATTAAGCATTCTTTTCAAAATTAAAAATTATCCTAGTGGTAGCCAGGTGGTTCAGTGGATATATAGACAGGCTTAAAGATGGAAGATCCTGGGTTCAAATCTGACTTCAGGTACTTCCTAGCTGTGTGGCTACAAGTCATTTAATTCCAACTGCCTAGCCCTTAATGCTCTTCTACCTTGGAACCAATATTTCAAGATAGAAGGTAAGGGTTTTAAAAAAATTATCCTAACCTAGAGGTTCCACTGTTAGGTAAGTACCTTAAGCAAGTAAAAAATAAATATACCAAAGTATTTATAGTAGCTATATATGCTAAAATATTTATGGCTGCACTTTTTGTGGCAGCAAAGAATACAGATAGCATACCCACCAAATAAGGAAAGGCTAAACATATATTAGAATATAATAGAATGAATGATGACTATCATAATTAGAGAGCAGCATTAGAAGTCATATAAACTAATACAAAGTGAAGTAGAATCAAGAAAATAATATAAACATAGAAATGGAAAGAATAACAAAATGGATGAAAAGTTAAAATTGTGAAATTATAATCCCAAAGCTTCACTCCAAAGAAAAGCTTTGTACAGGTAGACGTACTACAAATGTGGAATACTGAAGATAATGTTGGATTTTTTAATATGTTAGTGTATTATTATTATAAGAGATGGCTCTCTGAAAGGGAATGGGAACCAATAAACTGGGACAAAATCGATCAATAAGAATATATTTTTTTTTAAATCCAGACCTTATCTATATTGGAAATATATGAAATTAAATTCTAAAAGTAATGGATTAAAAACCAGTTTAATATTTTTCTAAGTTATGAGAAGGAAAAGTTCTCAATGTCTTTAAAAAATATAAAAAATTTGCCTATGGAAATTTAATTTACAGTCTCAAACACTTACCATTCAGAAAAAGAAAAATTAGAAGACAGTTGGGAACACTATAAATGGCTATTCCCTATACTTTGGATCAAATAACAATGCCTTACCTGCTTGAAATAAAAGGTTGTCCCTGTGGCTGAACAGGTCTTGTTTGCTGGGCAGGCATAGCTGGCTTGGTAAGACCTAACATATCCTAACAAAAGAGAAGAAACAATGTAGTTTCTAAAGTATTTTAAATCTTTTTACAGGAGTCTTAACGAAAAGTTTCTAGTGCTTTGTGTATAAACTCAAGCAACAAACCTGTATTTGCTTTGCAGTCAAATCCTTGGTTCCTCGAAAGACATAACTTTTTGAAATTCCTTCACAACTCAATTCATGAACCTGCACCATTCTACCAAAGGTGATTAGACCCACCAGAGCATCTGGGGGAAGAAGGCTCAAGGACATCTGCAGGGACTCTTTTAGAGCTTGAAGGTCTTCTTCTTCCAGACATGTATCAACAACATAGAGGAAAATCAAGGGTGTCTGAGGCCCTCGCTTAAGAGAAAAGAAGCATGGCATAAGAAACCTTTACATAAATAACATTTACCCCTTGAACATTCTCAAAAGCTATTTCTAACAATTTCTAAATCTAATATTTTTTCTTTATATTAACATTAGTATGACCTTCCATAAACTAAGAAAAGTTGAAAAAAGACCTAGCAGGAAGAAGTGAGCAACATGTTCTCTTCTTAGTGTGCCTGGACCAGAAGGAATAAGCCCTAAAACTGCTGCACCAAGAAGTCTAGCATTCTCCCTAACAACATATTCTTTCCTCAAAGCAAGGTGGAGGCAAGGAATAGTCAGTAGATGAGGTAAATAGGAATATTCAGAAGTTTGGCAAGAAAGATTTAGTAAGGTGGCTGGGTGGATAGAATGCCAGCCCTAAAAACAAGAGATCCTAGGTTCAAAATTGATCTCAGACAGTTCCCAGATATGTGCAAGTCATTTAACCCCAAATGCCTACCTCTTCTGCCTCAGAACTGATACTTAGTATGGATTCAAAGATGGAAGGTAAGGGTTAAAAAAAATCATCTGGTTCAGAGATTCTTAATTTGGCATCCTTAATTTGTTCTGTTGTTGGTTTTTTTTTAAATATTTTTGATACCTGTTCCAATATAATTGGTTTCAAAACCTCTGTAATCCTATATATTTTATTTTTTGCATTTAGAAATATGTATAAATGCATACATTATCTGTGAAGGGGTCAGTAGGCTTCACTAGTCTGGAAAATGGGTTCATGTCATAAAAAGGCTAAGAGTCCTGGATCAGTTTATAGCTGAGGAAAGTGACAGTCAGCAAGGCAAAGGTCCATAGGCACATAGGGATTAAGTCACTGAGCCAGAGTTGAGCCCAGTTCCTCCAACTCTTAAGTTTATACTGTTCTGGAGGCTGAAATGGACAGAACTGGGCCAGAGATTTACTCAGCACCAACAACTAACTTTATAAGATGTTTGACTAGCTTAGAAGCTTGAGAATCAGAAAAATCTCACACTTTTCTTCTCAAGTTCTATGTTTCTTTCTCTCTTTCCTTTTTAAAATGAAAAAACAAGCAACAAAAAACGACCTTACCGTCTGTCTTAAGAGTTGATACTAAGTATCAGTTCCAAAGCAGAAGAGCAGTAAAGGCTAGACAATGGAAGTTAAGTGACTTGTAGGCACAGCTAGGGAAGTATCTGATGACACATTTGAAACCAAGACCTCCCCTCTTCAGGCCTGACTCTATCTTGTGAGCCATCTAGCTGCCTGAATTTTTGTTTCTTGTTCTGTTACTCAAGATGTTCCTAAAACACGAATTCAATTACTAGAAATGTTCATTTTATCATTCAATCTAGAGTCTGAGCTTATTATAAACACCCCAAAACTTTTATAAGTTTAGTAACAAACTTTATAAAAAAGAAAGATTCGAGATTATTTTTGGATTTTTTTAAATTGAAAGGAGAATGCCAATCTCTAAAATAAAAAATCAAGTATCATCATATTTATTACTGAGGAGAAAGACAGCTACACAAACTATATGTTTACCAGGTTAAACATCGAAGCTAGAAAGTAAAAAACCCACAGATTTCAATTCATCTGGGAACCATACTTATTCCATGGCCTTCTAAAGCAGAGATGAAGAAAGTGCTCAGTACTATCACTCTCACTAAAAATCTATTACTACTTCTGCCTTTCTTCTGTAGTTCTGACTAGTAATAGAAAAAAAAAGACTCACAGTATACATCCAGAAAGAGAATCTATAGAACACTGTTGAGTTAATATCTAACAAATACCTGCACTATGTACTCAATTGTAGAAAACTGGGGCATCAATTCTGCAGGCTGATTCATCTCAGATATGCCTGCATATGCTGGAGGAAACTAAAAAGAAAAGTAAAAAAAGTAATTATAAAATTGCTAAGTAACCATAATGAACTAAACTTTAAACATCAAGACCTTTTATTTGTACCTATACTTGAAATTGTTTATACTAAAAAAACCTCAAATGATAATAATTATAAACATTTAAACTGATTCCCAATCTCTATTTAATTTGATATGTATTTTTATATTTTTCCATTGAGAAAGATGTCAGTACCAATACTGATCTTCTAGTTCTGCTTCTTTTTTTTTTTAAACCCTTAACTTCTGTATATTGGCTCCTAGGTGGAAGAGTGGTAAGGGTGGGCAATGGGGGTCAAGTGACTTGCCCAGGGTCACACAGCTGGGAAGTGTCTGAGGCCGGATTTGAACCTAGGACCTCCCCTCTCTAGGCCTGACTCAATCCACTGAGCTACCCAGCTGCCCCCTAGTTCTGCTTCTTACTAATATTGTCTTTCCAAAATTATTTGCCTTATATTTTCCCTCCTTAACTGCATTTTCACATTACATTAATACATCCATTTGTTAACCCATTTTGCAACTGGACCCCCAGGTTTTTGAGTTATAAAACTAGTATACATTTTCAGCCTTGCTCTTCAAAAATATCTCCATACTTTGCAATGTACTACCACCAAAAAAAGGCATGTACCCACTTTCTATATTCCTGCCAGCATTGAACTTGGTGATTATTATTTCCAATTATGTAGGCACAGGTTATTTTCAAAACAATCTTTGCTGTTTCTAAAAATTTGAGAGTAGTACATATATTTCAAGGTGATCATTTACAATGTATGTATCTTTTTTCAAGTATCTCAGAGTTCTTGAATTGTAAAATACCCTGGCCATGAGTGGTCCCCTTTGTTTCATTACCACTGTACTTTAATTCTGTACCCACTCTTCCCCTTCCTAGACTGTGTTTGTGGGAGACTATGTCCCTAGTGTTGAAGGAAATACTTTGTAACTATTGTTCCTGCTATGCCATTTGAGTAAATGCAATTTGCTAAAAAACTAAGCCTAAGCTGTGTGACCCTGGGCAAGGCACTCTTCCACCTATGAGCCAATACACAGAAGTTAAGGATTTAAAAAAAAAATTGAAAAAAAAAACAACTAAGTCTAATTAAGGGGAAACACACCAATGGGGGAAGGCTCAAGAGTTAATATTTAGAAGAACAGTCACCCACAGAGTCATCCTAGAACTCTAGAAATAATAATAGTCATTCCTCTGAAGAATAAGACATCCCAGAGGTTGGAGAGTAAACCCTGAAAAGAATGTTACATAAGGTTTCTACTAATCCATCAATTAAGTCTCACAGTGTCATAAATGAGAAATAAAATTATATATATATATGTGTATATATATGTATATATATATACACATACACATATACCTTCAGTTGCCTGATTTTAAACATAATTCACTTACCTGATTTCTTTGAAAACAAAAATTACAAGCCCAAAGCTTAGCTCGATAATCAACCTGACTGAAAGAGAGAAAACAAAGCATTTAAATATATAAATACCAATTTTAAAAATGAAATATTGACATGCAAATTTGAGCTTCATCACACTTATATCAATACTCTTTATAATTCAATGAAATGAATTTAAAAGTTTTGCCCAGATTTCTTGATCCAATAACCAGTTTATCATTTAATTATGTCCTTGCCACATTTGTGAAAACCATACTTTAGTATAGGTAAAGATCAATTGGGCTAACATCCAACCAAATATAATAGCTAAGATCCATTTCTATTGAGGTACTATACTTCTCAAAACTCCTAAGGGTTACAAAAATTATTTTAGTAATGATTTTTTTTAATGAAAACTGGCCTCCCTTTTGTTCCTTACATGCAATACTTCATCTCCTAATTCTATGCATTGGCACTGGCTGTTCCCCAGGCCTGGAATATTTCCCCTCCTTATCCCCAATTCAAACTTCTTTCAAAATTCAGTTCAAAGCCCATCTTCTGCAGAAGGTTTTTCGTTCCCTCCCTCAATGAAGCTGGTCCTCCTCACATTGCTAGTATATTACCTCTAAAAATTGTATTTTGCACATATAGAAATATTTTCACGTTGTCTCACCCATCAAAATGTGAGTTCCTAGAGCTGTGGTGGCAAACCTATGCCACGCATGCCAGAGGTGGCCACTCAGAGTCCTCTCTGTGGGCACACCTGCCATCACTCCAGCACAGAGTGCACCAGAGTTCATTACAAGAAAGCTAGAGATGTGGGGCCAGGGTGCTCACCTCCTTCTCTCCATGGGCTCCTGAGGACATTTCTCACATCACCTGCCCCTCTAAAAGGTCTGCCACCACTGTCCTAGAGAGTATGGACTCTTCAGTGATGGCAAACCCTTTAGAGACAGCATGCCCAAACTGTACCCTCAAGCCACCTGTGAGCCCCTGCATTACCCCAGACAGGGGAGAGAGGAAATGCTCCCATTGAACTGCTGGGCAGAGAGGCAGGGCATGTGAAAATTGTCTTCAGGCGTGGTGGAGAGGAGGAACAGAGCAGCTCCCTCTGTGTTGCTGAGGCAAGTGTGCCATAGGTTTGCCAGCATGGGACTATATTTTTACCTTTCTTTTACCTCCAGTGCTTAATAAATAATAATACATAATAAATGCTAATTAATATTTGCTAATTGACTCAAGGTGATAAACTATATTATTCTAAACAGATAACCTTTTGGTCTGTGCCACAAAAATACAGCTTTACATATTTTATTTTAATTATCATTTTAACAATATTTTTGAAGTTCATACCAAAGTGGATTGAGAACTGCTTTACAAGTTGGCCTGCTACAAAGTACAGGTTCATATTGTACTGGAGGTAGATCTGGACGTTCTTTTAAGGGAGTGAGTAGACATGCCAGGGGGACAACCATTCTTGTAGCCTCAAGGCGGCTAGACGGCCACACATTCCAACTGAAACGCACACCATCTCGTTCCTCGTTTTGTTGAATAAACTCCAGATATGTTGCCATGGTCTAAAAATGAACTGATATAAAATTTTTAATAGAAATATATTTATCACCAGTAATAAGTTCATCTAAATCAACATTTACCAATCATATGTAGACCTCTCACAGGCCTTTCCCCTTAGTGGCCCCCATCTTCTGATTCAGGACTAGGACTATACATTTCACCAAGACTTTCTTTCTAAGAGCACAAAGGGATGTTGTTACCAGTATGAAGAAAGATCTGAGCTATTAAATTCAGATATATAAATACTCTTTTGTTATTGATCAAACATTGTGTAAATCCATGTGAAATCTCCCTAAATATAAATATTTTAACTAATCAAAAAAGGAAAGATACCTCTTATCAGTCTGAATAAATGAACTTGCCAATTAAAGTTATTTTAACTAGTATACTCCAACAAATGTGAAGGAGGAAGCTGAAAAATTTATGTATTTTGCATGTATACTAAATTTCTTTTTTTCACTTGCTATACATAGGACGCTATTTATAAAATACATACCTTAAATAGTTGACAATTATAAAGGGCTTTAAGATTTACAAAGTGCTTTATTTGTATTCTCTCATTTAATTCTAACAAGAGTCCTTTGGAATCTACTCAAGCTAACTACTACTTCATGCAGCCTCAAGGGGTTTCAACAGAAACCATATAAAAGGGTTAGTTGGGGTATACTCTAAAGCAGTGGTTCTCAAACTTCTTTGGCCTACTGCCCCCTTTCCAGAAAAAAATATTACTTAGCCCCCTGGAAATTAATTTTTTTTTATTTTAATAGCAATTAATAGGAAAGATAAATGCACCTGTGGCTATCATCACCCCCCTGGATCACTGCAGCACCCACAAGGGGGCGGTGGTGCCCACTTTGGGAATCACTGCTCTAAAGAGTTCATGTGTGTAATTTAAATCTGATAGCTCAAGATATTTCTGATATTCCTTTGAGCTTGGCTATTTGTCTGGTCATGGAAAAGTTTACTTAATATAACAAAGCTTAGAGGCAGAAGTCCTGGGTTCAGTGCTTGGTTCTGATCCTAACTATATCAGCTGAGACTACATAAATATGTTATCAGTAGAATTATCTCCTCTCTCTCTTCACTGTAATCCTGGGTTCAAATTGGAGTGTAAAAATTTGTGTTCCTTTGTGAAACGTACTTCCTTGTTCTATTTCCTCTATGCTGCTATTTTGAAGATGTACACAAAGTCCTCTACTCAGTTCTTAATGGTCATGCCATTGTAGTCTTTGGCAAAAGCTCACAATTACTAAATATATAACAAGTATTTTTCTGTGGTGTTTGACTATATGCTCTTTAACTGCTTATGTTCATAATTATAAAAACTCAATCTGTTACATTAAAGTATTCAGCCTAAAACTTCCAAATCTGGGTAAACTGCAATTCCATTATGTGTTCTATACATTCTGTTTAGATAAAAAGCCTAAGACTATACAGGAATTTGGCTAAGAACCAAGTGGATAAACTTCCTTGAGAAAAGAAATATAATGCCAAATTAAACATCTTGCCAAGTTAAAGATCTCACAAAGTGGTCTTTAACGACACTTTCATGTAAGCAAAATAAGACCGTGATATATGAGAGAAAATATTTCAATTTGGTATTGTCAACTTAATTTTTGGGAGCCCCAAGTTTGCTTTTGTCCTTTAAGAACTTGCCTTTAGGGGAAGTCCCAAACTGACCTTTATCTTAGACTGAACAAGGGATCAACAAGTGTCCATCAAGTATTCTGAATAGGAGTGATAGAAATGCTCAAATCCTCCATCACCTTTTTGGTCTTAGAAGTTTCCCCCATTGTATCAGAGGTCCATTCCCAAAAAGACCAACATCTGGAAGGAACCGTCCTTTGGGTATCCATTATAAGTTAGGCCATTCCCTGATACCTTGGCCTCTAGCTATAGCCTCTTTCCCAGGCCTGCTTGTAACCAGTTAATGTATGTTTGCTGTACTATATTCCCCAAAAGGTATATAACTTCCCAAGTTTTATTATTCTTTGGAGAATCATCTTTGGCGATGATTCTCTCAGAGACACTGTTCCCAAAGTTTTGACTCTGTGATATTTAGTGCTGGGCTCTGTGTAGCAGCCAAATATTAAGGACTTGTTTCTTTTCCTGATTAAAGATTTGATTTTATGACTACTCTAAGTGGTTCTGTGTTTTTTCAAGTTGACAGTCAGTATCATACAGTAATGATATGGAATTGAAATAACTGGGAAACAGTACAGTAATAGTACAAAGATTCCTGGCTAGGAAGTCAGATGACCTAAGTTCAAATGTCTTATATGTGACTTTTGGCATTCACTAACTTAGGTTTCCTTAAGACCTCCTTTTATAAATGAGGAAACCAAAGTCTCTAAAGTCCCTTCTAGCTCAATATTTGAAGATTGACATTCTTGAGTAAAATGGCACTGGTATTGTTAAATTAAATTATATTTAAAGTTACATTATAATTAAAGTATACAATCCAATTATGTTTTCTGAATGGAGATTAGGCTCCTATTCATTACCTTTGTATCCCCACAGCCTAATGTTTAATCAATGAAATGGTTCCACACAAATACCTCCAAATTGCAACTTCAACCTTCAGGTAAAAGAGCTAAAAATAACACAAACTATAAGACTACCCAATAACATCATGCATTTAATAAATTATGGTTGCTAATAAAAGGAACTAGCTTTATTCTTCTGACCCACACCAGGACCTTAGCAGATATGAAACATTCAGTAATCGTTAGATAAGCTGATTTAAGAGCAGAAGAAGCTTCAAGTCATTTAGTCCAATCACATTCTATGATGATGAAACTGAGGCCCACATAGGTTAAATGACTTGCAGAAGCTCACATAAGTATAACAGGGCAAGTCTGGACTGTGAACCTAGGCTTTCTGACCTATTAATCTGGTACTCTTTTCACCAGTACCACAACAAAAGTTAGGCTGAAATGCCAAAAGGGGAAAATTCAAGTAGGAGCATAACCACGAAAATATTTCGTAGCCTGTGTGTTTCCATTACAACTTGACTCAAAGCACTCCAAAAGGTCAGCTGTCTCCCAAACATGACGTCCCTTTCCTGGTGAGAGCGAAATCCCTCTGCCTACTAAGAACATCGCCCAGAGCTTCTAAGTGCTAAGAGTGGGGGTGGCCCTTTCCTAACCCTCCCAGCTTTATCAGGGACTGTTCCCCTGACCAGACCATCTGGAGACTCAGGGGAAGACTCTGTGAGCCCCTGAAGATCATCCTCCGGACAGTCTAGTGCTCCAGCCCGATCAAGGATTGGCCGGAACTAGCCCGCAGGAGAATATCATTAGCGCTAGGAGATCCCGTGGAAGGAAAGCGAAAGCCTCTTCTTGGACGAAACCAAGACCACAAGTTTGGAATAGGCTGCCAGGGTCCCCGCGGCCCTTCATCCCTCCGTTCCTCCCCAGCCCGGGCCCGGGACACTGGTGTCCCACCCCGCCCCACTTACCTGCCTGGCCCCGGCCCCGGCCCACGCGAGTATCTGGCTCCCTTTTCC
Source organism: Gracilinanus agilis (assembly GCF_016433145.1). Classification (NCBI taxonomy): domain Eukaryota; kingdom Metazoa; phylum Chordata; class Mammalia; order Didelphimorphia; family Didelphidae; genus Gracilinanus; species Gracilinanus agilis. Next base: position 139,862,426 of record NC_058131.1, on the reverse strand, counting down.
CCACTTTCTCCTTGCCTGCCCCTGTGGCGATGACCATCGGTTCCCAGCCCACTCACCTAACTCAGGCCGTGAGCACCCAAAAACGGAAGCGACCGGCAGCCGTCCCGGCCCAGCGCCAAGTCCAGCTCAGCTGGTCGCCGGTTGGACCGGGCAGCCGGCGCGCGTCAGCGCCACGTATCCCTCCCAAAGACCAATCATAGAGGAGCACCTACCCCGCCTCCCGAGAAAGGAAGAGGAAGGAGATCAGGCGAAGCCAGAGTCGCCATGTTGGGTCTGGGTGGTCAGCAGACACCAGAAACCTAAGCTTTCTGTACGTTCCTCGCCTTCCCTCCAGTCTCCGCCCCTAAGCTCTTCAAAAACCTCCTTCAATCAGAGTTTGAGTTGACCGTAGTGACGGAGGTAGCGGAGTTGGTGATGACTGAGACCCGGAGCTGGGCGGAGCGGACCGCAAGGAACTTGGGAAAGCTGGCTATGGGCACTGGGAGACAGGGCGGGCTTCCTAGTTGGCGTCTGAGCATGTTAGAGACTTGGAGCTGAAGGGAAGGAAATTCTTGGGGCTCCGGGGCCAGCAGGTATCCAGACGCTTTTTGGCGTTTAAAAAATATATTATTGAAAACCCCCCCAAAGCCTTTGTTTATGATGGGTATAGCTACTGATATTTACCATATTAGTCGTTAAATGTGATAAATGTAAAAATATTAACTCATTAAAAGTTTGAATTTTTACAAGTTCGAATGATTTTACATTTCGATTACATGTTCGAGTGATTATAACATTTTTTATGAAAAACGTTTTTTCCAAAACAAAAGAGTAACATTGTTTTGAACATATTTTTGCAAATCTCTAACATTTGATTTAATAGAAAACAGCCGGATTCTCGTCATTTGCTTCGGAATTCAATCTGTTGTTAGAATCTAGCTTTACACAGATATGTACTTGAAAAGTAGAATCATTTTTTAAAGAAGCCTTATTTTTAAAATAATCTTGGTTTATGACGAAAATAAGTCCTTAAAGACTCCCTGAAATGGCCTTGGAACCCTTTGAAACTTTCTAGTCCAGACCAAAATTCTCATTTCACAAGATGAGAAAATTAAAGCTTAGAGAAGTTCTTGGTACAAATTCTATCCCCAGTCTATGGATTTTACACTGGTTGTTCCCTAAGTCTGAAATGCTCTTTTTCCTCAACTGTCTCTAGGTTTCTCAGCTTCAAGTCAGACACCCAAAATCCACCTAACACAGGAAGCCTTTCCTCTATTGATCATCTCCCATTTGTCCTTTCTTTAACTTGTTTGTACATAGTTTTTTGCATATTGTCTCCCTCAAAATGAAAGCTCCTTGAGGGCAGGAACTTTTTGCCTTTCTTATATCCTTAGCATAGTGCCTGCCACATAGTAAGGCCTTAATAATAAATATATCTACTTGCCTAATAGACTAACATTAAGAGAAATGGCAGAATTTGAATTTGAAAGCTGATATCCTTGGCTCTAAATTCAGCCCTTTTATTTCTTTCAATAAGAGCAAGATTTTGGTTTGGAGAAGAAAAAAGCCTGGAGTGGAAGGAACCCTGTTATAGAACCATGTTGTGTAGATGTCACATGTATACATCACATGCTTAATGTGATCCCTCAGGAACATATACTCCTTGTATTATGAGGAAGATGAGCATTGTAAGAAGAAAATTTAATTAAGCAGCCTCTAATTTGCATTAGTTTAAGAATACCTTTAGTTTGATACTTTGTGTGATTTCTAGCAAGAACAAAGTCCCAAACAAGAGCCTATGTATGTAACCAAATTAAGAATGTAGTCCCTGTACAGAACCCAAGTTATAATCTCAAATCTTTGTATTACCATATTGATCATAAGTAAGTCATGTCAATTCCTAGGTGTGTGAATCTATTTGTACTTTATATCAAACTAATTCATGTAAGAGGCAACAGGGACCAGTAGGTCACCCTTGAGCATGGAAGACAGGAGCCCTCAAAAGCAGAGGCCCTTTCAGGGCATGTGGGGGTTGGGGATTTGGAAGGATTTCCTCTTATATCAAAAGTGACCCCTGCAAGTCTTCCTACCCTTCTCTGTAAGTTTCTCTTTTTGCCTTTAAAAATCTGACAATGTCAGTGATGAAGATTTCTGACTTGTTTGCCTTGCCCACCAAATAAAGTCAGATTTTTCCCCTTTTTCTTTCAAATGTTAGCAAAAAAACTGGCAACAAAGAAACACATTATTTAAAAGAACCATTCAGTGATGGATACCTCCAGGAAAACTATTAAAACTAAGTTCTGGAGCAGCCTGGGGAAGGGCAGACCAGGACTCTCAATCAAGAGCCTTAGAAATAGCATCTAGAGCTTATTGGCATCAACCTGGAAGTGGAAATACAGCCTGACAACTCACTACTCCTAAAGGAGTTATAGCTACTGTAAAAGCAGAAAAGAAGCTTCCTGCCATCATAGTCCTTGGCACTGACAAATGGATCAGCATCAAAAACTGATACGATTTTATCAGTATAAGTGACATCAAAGAGATAGCTTTACATTACCACTTGCTTTGCTGCCGCACTCTTAAAGACCATGGGGCCTTTCTATCTCACTAGCAGCAAAATCTTCCTTGTATGTGTTCTCTCCCGTTTGAATGGGAGCAAATTGGGAGCCAGAACTATCTTAACTTTTGGATTCCCAGCACTTTGCACAAAGTGCTTACTTAATAAATGCTTACTAACTTCTTCACCAACATATCCATTCAGTTGCCAAGTCTTGTTACCTCTATCTCCAGATCTGGAATTAGTCTCTTTATCCATGCTCAGGTGGCTAGAACCCTGATTCAGACCCTTTTCACCTCTGAAATAGCCTCCTAATTAATAAGTGTCTCTGACTCAAGTCTCTCTCATTCTTCAATCTATCCTCCCACTCTACTGCCAACAGGATATCTATCTATATGAATAGATTTATAATAAACACTTTGCTATAAGTAAGAACTATAAAGATATCTTCCTAAAAAGCTGATCCATGTCACTGCCCTGCTCAAGAAGTGCCATTAGTTTCTTTTCAAAGATCAACACAAGCACCATCTTCTAACATAAGACCTTTCTGATCTCAGCTCCCAATTACGAGTGCCTCCCCCTGGAAATCAGTTTATATTGTGTATCTATTTTGTACATGATTACACTGATAATGCTATTTACTCTGAAAGAACATAAAGGCCTGGAAGGTAGGAACTGTTTCATTTCTGCTTTTATAACTCCACTGCCACACATAGTAAGCATACTTTTGGTATCAAAAACTTAAAGATGAACAAATTAAGACAATACCGTATATATTCATGGAGATGGCCTTCAGTTACCAAAGGCCATCCACATACCTGACCAGTCCTAATTCTTGCAAATGTTTTCATTGTAAAAGGATGGTATATCATCTAACCCAGATAAATTTGTAGCAGTTTATCAACAGGTGCTTTTAGAGATTAATTTTTAAGTCTTTACAAAAACCAGCTATTGTGTTATTAAGGCACAGAAGGGTCAGTTACAATTTGTGTCAATACAGAGTCCCAAAACTCTTAGTGATTTTTTAGTCACTGACAATTTACCAACAGAGGACACAGTTTTCCCAATTTCCTTAATTCTGAGGTCAACTTCATTAAAAAGGAACTTTGGCTGTGTGACCCTGAGCAAGTCATTTAACCCCAATTGCCTAGTCCTTATAACTCTTCTGCCTTGGAACCAATACTTAGTATTGATTCAAAGATGAAAAGTATAAAGGTTAAGAAAAAAAAATGAAACTTTGTGCCCCAGATAATTTGTTAATTGAGCTATCACTAAATAATCCTTACTAATGACATTTTAGCAATGCTTCCTTATTGTTTTATCAGCAGGCTCATTCTTACATCCAAAATCATCCTAAAGTAGACCTGGAACAAATAAGATACTTAGAAACTAAGCAGAGGCATTTTGTTCAAATGCATAGCCTATAAGCAATAAATCCTTTACCTGTAACTTCAAACTGTCAGATAAAAAAATACTAAGCCTGCTGTGTGACCCAGGGCAAGTTATTTAACTCCAATTGCCTACCCCTTCCTGCTCTTCTCCTTGGAACTGATACTTAATCATTAATTTTAAGACAGAAAGTAAGGGTTAAAAAAAAATACTAAAGTCATGACAAGATTATTGTTCAGTTAGTTGTATATGACTCTTCATGACCCCATTTGGGTTTTCTTGGCAAAGATATTGGAGCCATTTGCCATTCCCTTCTCCAGCTGATTTTATACATGAAGTACTGAGGCAAACAAGGTTAAGTGATCCCCCTGAGGATCACCCAGCTAGTAAATATCTGAGGCCATATTTGAACTCAAGATGAGTCTTCCTGACTCCAGGCCTGGCTCTTTCTATCCACTGCACCACTTGGCAGTCCAAAAGAGATTTAGGTGTTAATAATGATGATAATAACAATGTTATCAATGATCATGACAGGGCTACATGGCACAATAAACAGAGAAGCTGCTTCATAGTCAAGAAGATGTAAATATAAGTCCTGCTATGTGATGCTGGGCAAATCACATGGATTCTCTGAAATTATAAATTACAGAATACAATCTTATCTGCAATGATAAAAGGAATTTCCTCACAGGTCTAACCAAAAATAATTTGTATAGCACTTAAAGGTTAACAAAAGAATGAGATAATAATTAAAACCACAAGAAATAAGTTGATATCTATGTTGGGCAAGCTGTAAGGGAGCCAGCTTTTTGGAGGGATTCAACAAAAGTTTTTGGTGTGACCAACATTTATACATGATCACTATGTACAGTACAAGCCACAGTGCTAGGCAAGTTATGGCTGCTAGATCATGATTTAATCATTGTAAGGAATTGTAGGTGCTGGAACACACTCCACCATGAAAGCACAACTTCGACTTTATAACAGAGCTGCTTTCAGCACAAATACTTGCCCAACTTTCAATTGTCCAGAGGTACTCAGCTAGTAGGTGCCAAAGGCAAGATTTGAAGGTCTTCCTGACCTTCTATTATCTATTAAAATCTATTATCTATTAAAAATTCTATCCACAATCCTGTTTTCTCTCTCTGCTAATAGGTATTAAAACATTAGTGGAGGGGGCAGCAAGGTGGCTCAGTGGATTGAGTCAGGCCTAGAGAAGGGAGATAGGTTCAAATCTAGCTCTAGATAAGTCCTAGCTGTGTGACTCTTGGCAAGTCACTTAACCTCCATTGCCTAGCCCTTACCACTCTTCTGCCTTGGAACCAATACCCAATATTGATTCTAAGACAGAAAGTAAGAGTTTAAATAAATAAAGTGATAGTGGAATAGGAGGTTAACCTTTTTTTAAAATATAAGTTTATTCATTTGTTATACTCCAACAACTCCCTTCCTCTCCTCCCCCATTAGAGAAAGCATCATTTGATAAAAAGCTATGTGTACATATAAAACTATATCTTATTTTTATTTATCAATTCTCTCTCTGGAAATGCACAAGTCATTCTTCAAACAATATTTCTTGTTGTACATAATGTTCTCTTATTTCTGCTCATTTCACTGTTCATAACTTCATGTAGGTCTTTCTGTGTTTGTTAATTATTCTGCTCACTTCTTGCAGCACTGTAATATTCCATCACAATCATGTGCTACAACTTGTTTGGCCTATTGATGGACATCCCCTCAATTTCCAATTCTTTGCCACCACAAAGAGAACTGCTATAAATATTTTAAAACATAGTGGTTCTTTCTCTTTTTCCCTGATCACCTTAGGAAATAAACCTAATAGTGATACTACTGAATCAAAAGATGTACACAGTTTTATAACTCTTTGGGCATAATGCCAGATTGCTTTCCAAAATGGTTGGAATTCATAATTCTATCTACAGTGTATCAGTGTGTCTCCCCCGACCCCCATTAGTTCTTTTGACCATTTGTTTCAGCCAATCTGATAGGTGTGAAATGAAATCTCATGTTTTGTAATGCTAAAATCTTTATCTCATCACATCTATGCAAAAGAGGAAATAATATATACATATAGAAAGACAAAAATTTGCCTAACTTCTAAGGAAATAGATGGGCAGGTAAAAGATAAAAGTAAAAGAGGTGTTTTAGAAAGTATGTAGATTAAGAAAAAAAGAGGGCTAGGGGATAAGATAAGGAAGGGAATGTTGGGGGAAGACAAAAGGATAAAACGGAAGAATAGAGAAAAATGACTTTTCAGAATTAATTTTAAAACTTTCAAATGAGTTGGCTATTGAGTCAACTCAACACAAACCACAACTAAAAGCTATTTTTTAATGATGATTTGCTCATAAAATGTTTGTACAACTCATTAGAAAAACATAGCAAAATAAAATATGAACTGACATCATACTTGACAAATAAGCTTGAATAGGCCAAGTTGGACTTAATTGCTTTTTTCTCCTCTCAGTGAAATCTATTATGTGAGCACCAGAAATCTTTAGGGCAGATCTTGAGAAAGATAAATCCTTTTGCAAACCTCAGATCTGGGTAAGAAGTGACTTCACTGTTCCTGGAACTTACAACCATTAAGCAAACAGTTCAGCCCAGGTAATTCATCTAACAGCTTTTTAAATAAATACAATTTAAAGATGACCTTCTCAGAAACGTCAGGACTTGCTTTCACTGAAAATCTAGGTTGCCAGTTAAAAATGAGTAATCTGAATGGGAACTCTGGAAAAAATAAATTATGTGCCAAAAGGAAAAAGCCCTCATCTTTCTTTCCTTATAAGAATTGTATCACTCTTGCATAGAATATCAGTGTCTATGCCTTGTTATTTCTTATATACAGATACATTCGCTTTCATATCTAATAAAGCATATTTATACCTTGTTAACTATTCAAAAAAAGTTTAAATTCATGATTCACATTAGGTTCCTGTGGGAAGGCAAGCTTTTATGTGTAAAATCTATCACATAGCTTAACATCTGAAGGAGTCAAGGCAGGACAGAGAACCTAGATCTCTAAATTTTTTTAAACTAAATGTCAAAAACTTTTTTTTTTGTAATTGGGGGAAAAATAATTTTTTCAAAGGCAAGCTCTTGTTGCATTTTCCTGAAAGGAAGCATTTATTAAGCACATACTATGTGCCAAACACTGTACAAATATCTCACTTGAGCTAACTACAACTGTGAGAAGTAGATGTTACTACTATACCCATTTTTCAGTTGAAGAATCTAAAACTGAGAGAGGTTAAATGACTTGTCCAGGGTCACATAGCTAGCAAGGATCTGACTTTTTTTTAATGTAGGCCTTTCTGATTCCAGGATTCCAGGATTCTCTCTTCTTTGATCCCCTAGGCTGTCCTAGGCTAGTTACTTCAGTGATTTATGCCTAGAAGCAGCCTGACATGGTAGATAAATAGATCAGTAGATTTGGTAATATATTATTTATTAAGAGGTGTTTATCCCACCTAAGCCACTTATAAGCTATGTGAGGCTATGTGAGTCACTTTTACCTTCTTATGTTTCAATTTCCTCATCTAAAATGAGAGAGAAGGCCTTCCCATCTTCAAAGGTTCCTTTGGCTTTAAATCTATGAGCCTGATCTACCTCAATTTTAATTCAAAACATATAGTGGGATCCATTACAGTCTAGTGATGGGTCTAATAACAACAGTAATTCTGAAGTAGTGATGATCATAAACAGTATTTCAAGACAGTTGCAACAACTGCAGTGTGATATGAAAATATCTGTTTTCTTTTGGTATCAAAGTCTTGGGTACGGTTAATTATAGTATATTTTGCTGCCTACATTTGGAAGAAATGCTAAATTTTAATTAGAGGATAGTGAAAATAAAAAGTAAATTATTTCCCATCCAAATTCATAAACTTTTTGAAAGTCAGTGTATTCCAGGTTAAGGACCTCTAAAATAAAATAGTCACTTTATAACTGCTCAGTTCCATCTTTGGCTGTTCTTCTCAACTGTTTTCTTGGAGTAATCCAAGGAACCTCCCCCATATCTTAATTCCTTGAAAAGGACCATGATCGTAAGTAGAGAAGATACATTTTTTGTTCTAAATTTGGTCTCCACCATTAATCCATTTTCCCCAACCCCAACTTAGCTTTTTGTTCTTGACCTCTTAAACCCTTTCCTAATATTTTTCTTAATATTTTCACTTGAACTAAAAAGGTTTTTAAAAATAAGCTTGCTCAAAAGAAAGCAAATTATAGTAGGAAATATTGATTGTATGGGGGGAGATCTTGTCAAACATAAGAGATGTCATGCAAAAAAGGCAGAGAAGAGGGTGGGTACAGGATCAAACCAAGAAATACTGAGCAATATAGTTTGGGAAGAACAAAAATCTTTTTAAGCTAAGTAATAGCTTAAAAGGTAGGATGGAGTTGGATTGTAGAAAGTGTTCATTGTAGAAAGTCCTGAGTGCCAGGCTAGGTTGCCTTGGTTTTAGCAGCATAGCTTCATCAAGAACAAATCATACTTTATTTCTATTATTGGCAGGATCGTTAAATTGGTGAAAGTTAGAGTAACATGGTGGCTGGCTACAAAAGAAGACCTTTGAGTCAAGAAGACCTGGGTTCAAATCTTCCTACTAAATTTATGACCCCGTGTGACTCGTAAATCAATTTTTAAATTAAAGAAACCCTCAAAAATTTTAAGCTGTAGATAAAGTGTAGATATGCATGGGTAGAGGAAGTTTCCCCTCTGAGAGTTCTTAAATGAGAGTTCCATATACATCTATGAAATCATAGTTCTAATCTCTAATCCTAACTACTAAACTGATAGATCAGGGACAATAGGGTCATAATTTAGATCTAGGAGGGACTCAGAAATCACCTAGCCCAAATTCTGAGGGACTTTTGAGAAAGAATGCTATCCACATCTAGAGAAAGAACTGTTGGAGTAGAAATCCATAAGAAAACATAAGATTTACCATTTATTTATATGGATATATGATTTGGGGTTTTGGTTTTAAAAGATTATTACAAAAATGAATAATATGGAAATGGGTTTTGAGTGATAATATATGTATAATTTTTGTCAACTCCAGAACTAGGAATGGAAGAGGGGAGGGAGACAAGAATTATGTAACCATGGGGGAAAAAATTAAAAAAGAAACCACCTAGTCTGACTCTTTCATTTTACAAATGAGGAAACGTAGTCCAGTAGAGGTTATATGAGTTGATTGAGAACACTGAGATAAGAGGCAGAATTTGAAGCCAATTCACTTGATTAAAATAAAACATTATTTCTATTGTATTAAATTGAATGACACATTTTGTTTAGGTTTTAGCAAACCATTTGCTAAAATTTCTTATGCTATTTTTGTGGGGAAAAAGGAGTGATATGCATCAGATCAGTGGGTCAAACTCAAATAGAAACAGGGCCACTAAACTGTAAATAAGATTCCTGTGGGCTGCATATTAACTTAGAAAGCTTATATATCATAAAAGAATATTATTGCTAAAAAAAATAAAAAGTACACATTAATATTCATGTTCTATTGTACTTTTTATTTATTTGGTTAAGTATTTTTCAATTATATATCTTTTAATCCTTACTTTCTGTCTAAGACAGAAGAGCAAAGGCTAGACAAACAGGGCTAAGTGTCTTGCCCAAAGTCACACAGCTAGGAAGGGTCTGAGGCCATATTTGAACCCAGATCGTCCTGACTCTAAGCCTGGCTCTTTATCTACTATGCCATCCCCTAAGTTATATTTTAATTTGGTTCAGGCAGCACTCAGGAGTGTCCTCATACATGGGAGCAACACATGGCTGTAGGTGGCATGTCTAACACTTCTCGACTAGACAATTTGAAACTGGACCCAAAGAGTAAGTCATAAATAGTTCATTATCAATTTGTAGGCCAGTCTCTCTAGTAGAGATCCCCAAGATCTATGCTTGGCTCTGTGCCATTTAATATTTTAATAAATTACTTGGGGGCATAAGTGGAAGGGTTATCAAATCTGGACTGACACAAAGCTGGGAAGCATAGTTGGCACATTAAAAGGCAGAGCAATGATTCAAAGGTATATAAAAAAAGATTGGTCTGAATCAAATAAGATGAAATTTAAAGGACTTAAATGTAAATTCTTATTCTTGGTTTAAGAAAATCTGTTTCACAGCTACAAATAGGGGAGCTGTACCCAGATAACCATTTGTCTGAAAAAGATTTTAATGGACTATATAGACTTGGAATGAGTCAACAGTGTGATATGGCAGCCTAGAAAATCAAGGCAATCTTAGGTTGCATTCATCTCTCTGATGGGAGGCATTGAAATACAGTGGAAAAAGTAATGAGTCTAGAGTGAGAAAGGATTTAGGTTCAACCCTACCTCTGACATTTAATACCTTTGTGACCTTATGCAAGTTAATTAAATTCCCTGGGCTTCTGTAATATGAAATCAAATTACATGACTAGAGAGAGTCTTCCCCATTCTGTATCTGTGACCGCATGGGTATCAAATTTTGTTCTGACCTTCACACTTTAATTTTCTTTGATTCTTTGAAGTCAAGACATTAAAAAAAAAAACTACTTGTGCTAATCATGGAATTACTCTTTTCTTCTGATTTTAACTCTTGAGATTCCTTTTAATCCATACTCATGGATGTCTTAGTCCATTGATGGCAGACCGTTGGTACAGGTGCCAAAGAGGACACACAGAGTGCTCTCTGTGGGCACTTGGCCACCCTCCCTCCCCACTTCCCACCTCCCACCCCCCAGAGTTTATTACTAGAAAGGCAGAGGGACACAGGTAAAGTGGCTCCCTTCCCACTCTTCACTGCCTCTGATTACATTTTTTCACTTCACCCACCCCTCGGCCCAGCAGCCCAATGGAAACACTTGCTTCCTCCCCTGTGTGGGGTAAGGGGGGACGGGGCACACCTGGCACTAAGAGGAGGGGAGGGACACAAGCACAGCACTCAGTCTAAAAGGTTTGCCATCACTGTCTTAGTCATACATGTCTTCACTGTATTAGGAATTTTCTTCTCTTTACTCATGTCTTCAGCCTTAGCTCCTGATTGGAAGTTAGTTTCACAACCACATTTTGCCTCTTCTTGCACTCTTAGATGAGGTGGCAAGGCTCTGATCTTATTTCCTCTGAATTTTGGATGGTGCTACTCCTAGCCTAGATGAGATGGCTAGTTCCTGGTCTGTTCCCCTAACTTTTTCCTCAATTTTGGCCTATGACAAAGATCATGCTTATATTTTCTGCCATAATCTTTGGCTTCTTCCTCCTTCTTCTGCCCATCACAGGCACTGGCCTTGCATTTATTTCCATCTTTGTCTCCTTCACCTTGCATAACTATCCACCTGAAGGTGGTTTTGCCTCTTGCAGCAGCCCTGAAAGGTCTCAGCTAGGTTTTTGAGATAATGCTGCCTTTGGGCTTCCAAAAGGACACTTGGTCGTCTTTGCTTCACCTCAATTTTCTTTATCTTCAGATGCAACTATTAATTACTAGAGATAGCATTGTTTTCGGACCTCTATCAGAGTTCCATAGACTGGGCTGTGTGGACATCTTTGCCCCATTTTAAATCTCCTTTGCCAGTTACCTCCTGGGAGTTACCTTTGACCCCAGTTATAGCTTCAACAGAATGTGAGAAGTTCTTCTGACTTTATATTTCCTGGGTAAATTTGAAGCCAGCATACATGTTTTTGAGCAAGGAAATGATATATTCAGATCTATGCATTAAGAAGAATCAATCCTCTAGCAGTAGGGTGAAAGATAAGGGAGTGAAAGAGAAAGAAATTGGAGGACACAAGACAAGTTGGGCTGCCATGATAATACTCTAAGCAAATGTAATGAGGGCCTGAACTAAGGTGATTGCTGTAAAATCAGAAAGAAAGGACAAGTTTGGGAGATATCACAGAAGTAGAATAAAGAAGATTTAGTAACTGATTGGGTATAGGGAGCAAGGTATGAGGAAGATGGAAGGGCAAAAGGTCTAGTCCACAAAATGGATATGTTTGAATATTATCTTTTTCCTGTATGAATACCTTGTATAATTTAGTAAGTAATAGTTATGCCTCTGGCAAATACAAAGCATAAAGAAATTAATAATAAAGCCAAATGAGTATTTAATTTGCTGCTATATTAACTCCTACTTTGGGATCAAAAGGAAAAATATTCCAGTTTTTCTGCTATAGTGGGACATGTGAAAAATCACCACACTCTACAAAATCACACAATAAAAATCACAGAGTTTATGGGGAAAGTGAAGTTGTAAGACAACACTCAAAAATTATTAGTAACACATAAAAGATAGGAGCCTAATAAAAATGGTTGCACAGTTTTATACATGTTAAATAGTTAAGAAATACTATAATGAATAGTGGCAAGATCCACAGGGATACTGTTCAACCTGCACTCAAATTTCCCAGCTATGGTTGAGGGCAGTGGAGATTCCAAGGACTAGAGGCTAAGGCCTCAGCCAAGGTTGAAAGTATGTGTGGGAGGGAGAGAAGAGTCCCTGGGTTCAATAGTCAGCCTTCCTCTCCCCACAGCTTGTACTGCAACAAAAGATATACAATAAATATGAAATTCTCCCTTGAGAATTTGCTTGTTGGACATGGGAGTCCACAGGATTGTAACTTGTGAATTATTACAAAGTTATCTGAAATTGGGTGGTAGAGTGTTATTCATTGTCTTCTTGTTTCTGTGAGATGAAATCAAGAACAAGAAAACCAAAATTTATTGTGTTGAGATTGTTCCCTAATATATCAATTACCTTGGAACACATTGACATACTCAAAATAAGCATTTTAGCAGAACTGATTGTATTAAGAAGGGAGTCTTCTTAGAGAAAAAAATAAGCTATATGTGAAGAGAGGCAGTTGTGATTTAGTGTAGTGCCACCAAGATGGAGGGTCAAGTCCCACCTCTAATATATACTGGCTATGTGAACCAGAGCAAGTTACTATTTTAAGGAAATCACAGATTCATTACCTTAATCTTATTTTAGAGATAACAGAAATTTGGTTTTATACCAATAGGATGCTGAAGATAATAATATTACCAATAACAAGTCATTTACTAGATGTAAAATTGACAAGAAGGCAGCGTTGTTGTGTAGTGGTAGACCATTTGGTATAGTCAGCAACATAGGACTTCAACTTATCACTTTTCTTCTAGCTAGCTGTGTGATCATAGGCAAGTTGCTGAGCCTCAGGCAACTAAGATTATAAGTTAAGTTATGTTGATGGCTGCCAAAAGGAAAGAGTTCTTACATCAAGAAAAGCTAATGCGCGTCGGATATGGGGGGGGGCAGGGCTAGGGGGTTGAAGGGGAAAGTAAGAACATGAATCATGTAACCATGGAAAATTTTTCTAAAAAATAAAGTAATAATAAAAACATTAAATGGAAAAAAGAAAATCCAAAAAATATTAGCACTATAGTTAATATCTCTGATTTAAAGTTTGTAAAGTGCTTCATATAGATTCTCTTCAAATAGCCCCCTAAAGGAGGTAGGACAAGTTTTATTTTTCATGTTGTTCTGTCATTTTATTCATGTCTGACTCTTCATCTTGTTTGGGGTTTTCTTGGCAAAGATATTGGAGTCATTTGCCATTTTGTTCTGCAGCTCATTTTACAGATGAGAAAACTGAGGCAAGCAGGGTTAAATTACTCGTCCAGGATCACACTGCTAGTAAGGGTCTGAGACAAATTTGAACTCAAGAGGATGAGTCTTCCTGACTCCAGGCCCAGCATTCTATCTGCTAGACCAGGATCCACTCCTATACTATCCAATATCTAGCTGCCCTACAAGTTTTATTATTGTCATGTTCTAGATGGAGTTCTGGGACTCAGAGACTGTTAAGTGACTTTTCACAGAACTGCTAAGTGATCAAAGGATCACAGAGCTGCCATCTGTTAGTTACAGCCTAGCTTTAATCAGTTTATAAGGTAGAATATCAACTTTTCATCATTTGTGACAGATTCTTCACTTATTACTTACAGGAAAATGTTGTGTCAATAGTTTTTGACACGATCTTAGTTTCAAATTACTCAAGACTATATTTTATTTTTTTAAACATTCATTTTTTTGAGTTCCAAATTCTATCTTTCCCTCTATCCACTGAAAAAAAAAAAGCAATATATCTATTATACACGTCATCATGCAAAACATATTCCCCTATTAGCTATGTTCCAAAAAAAAAAAAAAAAAAAAAAACAAACCAAAAAAGTGAAAAAAACAAAACTGTTCCATAACCGTACTCTGAATTGAAAAGTCTTTAGCTAGAGTGCTAGTATTTCCAGGACCTATGGCTACAAAGACTACAAGTCCCATGATGCCCTATGCTCCTGCTCTCTCTTGATAGGTACAGACTTCCTCAGTGGAGAAATAGAATTGCGCTGGGGAGAAACATTCCCAGTTGAAATGATGGTTTCTCCTAGCAAGGCTGTGATCGTTCCTGGAAATGGAGGAGGTGATGTGGTGACCCATGGTTGGTATGGATGGGTAAAAAAGAGACTGGAGAAGGTAAGATTTGGGGAAATGTGTTTTTCCTTTAAGAATTAACCATGCAGTTTTTACTCCCTTCCTAGCTCAGTCCCAGGAGAGTTGGGCATTGGTCACCAGCGAACAGTTACCTGTTTTCTCAGCTTTCTCTGCTGCATGTCCCATTTATATGTTTGTTTTTTAAAGAGGGAGAAGCACTGGCTGGTAATGCTTTTTTCTGAAAGATCTCTGCGTCCAAAACTTTGCAGAAGACTACCCACGGAGACTTAATGTTTCCACTTTGAAATGATCCTCGTAATGATTCCCATTTATAGAGTGCTTCACAGTTTAGAGAAATCCTGTGAGGTAGATAGTACAACTGTTATTGCTCCCATTTTACAGATAAGGATCCTGAGTCTCAACGAGGTAAATGATATGCCTAGGGTCAACTAAACTGGGTAAATGATGAGGAATCAGGACTTGAATCAGGCTGGCTGGTTTGAAGGCTTCTGCAGAAAGTCTTTTCCAGATCCCCTATAATGCTAGTGCTTTGGGGAGGGAGAGGTTTGAGGAGAATACTTGCCATTTACATTGCATGTACATTTTTTTTTTTTTTGCATATTGTTCCCCCATTAGAACATGAGCTCTTTGAGGGCAGGGGCATGTTTGCCTTTCAGTACGGAGTAGAATAGAGAATGCTTTAAAAAATGTCTGTTGACTGTTTCTACTGCATCACACTAAGGAAAGCAGAACAATAGTCTTTTTGCTCAGCCCAATCTAGTCCACTGACATCTGGTAATAGCGCTGACACTGCCTCCCCTTTGCCTCTTTCCTCAGCTTTTTTACTTTCTCCTCACAGCTATCATGTAGCCCCAGCCCCAGCCCTTCTTCTCAAATGAGAGTATTTAATACTTGTCTCTTTAGAGGCTGCCTGAAGTTTAATAGGTTGTGAAGTTTTCTTGCCTAAATAGCACAGAATACCCCAAAAGTCTTAGTGTAGTTTTAAACTATTAAAGCTTGGGACACCCTGTACTTTGCTTATAGTTTCTCTAATGTACTTGCCCTCTTTCATTTTCCAGTGTAACTATTTGGGAACGCATTATATCCCCTATGGTAATAAGCACTAGCAGGGCAGTCTTCATATCCCTAACGGTGAGCACTGTGTTCCTGGGTATTTAATTAAATTATCTACTTTAAGCATATAGAGTGATTATTTAGTAGAGTTTTAGAGTTGTGACCAAAAACTAGGGACAGAAGCACTAAAGAAAATTCGAAGCCCACGATGACTTGGCAAATCTGATCAACACAATGGTCCAAGACAATTTTGAGAGATACCAGAGAGAGAACTGATGGAGTCTGAGTGCAGCCTGAGGCACACATTTTTAACTTTCTTGGTTTTTCTTGCTTTATTTTAGCAATATGGCTAATATGGAAATATGTTTTACATGATTTTAAATGAATTTGTGCTCTCACATTTCTTGCCTTCTCAATGGCTGAGGGAGAGGTGGGCAGGAGAGATAGAATGCTGAAATCAAAATTTTTTTAAATGTTAAAAACAAATAAACAATAGATTAAAAAAAAAGGAAATAGAGGTAGCACTGCTCAGAAGCATGACTTTTCTTTTTGGAGGTCTGTCAAGGATGCCCCAACTTTCTCCATTAGAAGTTTTGTCCAATATCATATTTTGCTTGCCCTAAAGCAGGTCTCAGTTTAATTTTGGGTTAATCAGTCCAGGCCCCTATGTCATATATATGAGTACTGATAAGCCAGAGTATATCCAGAGGAAGGCAACTGGGGTGAAAAGCCTTGAGTTTATGCCATATGAAGTTCAGTTGAAAGAACTAGGGATATTTACATTGCAGAAGACTAAGAGAAAACATAATAATTGTTTCCCAAGTAATTTAAAGGGCCATCATATTGTAATGGCATATATTCCATTCTCTTTGATTCTAGAGGGCAGAACTAAAAGCAATGGGGAGAGAGTGCAAAGAGGCACATTTCAACTTGATGTAGTAAACAAAAACAATTAGAACTATCCAAACATGGAATGAGCTGCCTTGAGAGGTTCCTCCTAATTAAAAATCTTTAACTCAAGGTTCAATGACCACCTCAGGAATGTTCTAGAGAGAATCATTTTTCAGTTACAAGTTGGATTAGATGGACTCAGATATCTTCTGTGTGTATGTGTATATGTGTGTGTGTGTGTGTGTGTGTGTGTGTGTGTGTGTGAGTGTGTACGCACGCGCGCTGGGCCAAGCCAAACTTGGAGTTATTCTGCTGTTTAGGTTCAAGACTGGAATGAAATGAGACACTCATAGTCCTTTTAACACTAAACAAAAAGAAGTTACTTAACAATAAATAAAAAGGATAGTCAACAACAGAATTGATTCATTTGGGCTCAAGTCTCCCTGGCTTCATTTTTGCCTTACTGGTATGCCTGAGGAGCCTTCAACTACTAGGCTTTCATACTTAGGCTAATAGGAAGCTACTCTACAGTTTGAGCCTTACTGTCCTGGACCAATTAAATCTTAAGGTAATTTCATTGCCTTTTAGGGAAAAGTAACAGCCTATGTGTTAGGGACTTTGGTAGTCCTCCTGCCATAGTCTATATGTCCTTTCCCTAACCCTAGCCAATGTTTATTACATTGTAGGCACTAATAAATGATTAAATGAATTGATAACTATAATATTCAAAATTATGTTATGGAAATTGGCTAGTATTAACTAATCGAGTTGATTCTATGATTTCCTTCTCTTGCAGATACCCGATTTTCAGTGTTTATCTCAAAATATGCCTGATCCAGGTAAGTTTTCATAGAAAAATAAATGATTCCTCGAAGGATGAGTTTTCAGTTTCTTTGAAGACAATTACTTTTAAACTAGGAGGCAAAACTCAATTTTCCACTTTTTTCTTAAGCTTAATTTTTTTATTCCATACTTTCACAATAGTTTCTCCAAAAAAAAAATACTTTATTGAAAGTCACATTTCTATGAGAGATAAAAGAAATTATATTTGGGGACAGTATGTATTTCAAGGGGTGCTTAAAAAGTATACCACTACTTATATACTGATTATGTAGCTGTATGTTGCTCTACAAAAGAGAACTTTTGGATAGTCTGTTTCCTTGATCTGTGACTATTCTCATGAAAATACAGTAATATAAAACTACCTGTCAGATCACACTTAACCCAACCAAACTGTCTAGAACCAACAAATCCTTTGGCTCTGATCCTGTGTCCTGATTTATTTAAAATATAAACCCTTTTTTGGGAAATTATTATGCAATATTAAGAGTTTATGAAAATCTACTATGCTTCCTAAGAAGGGTGTCATGGTCTTAACCAATTATAATTATCATTATCATATAATATTAAATTTCATCTATATGCTTAAAATCAGTTATAGCTCGAGAGAGTATTTGGCTGCCTTTCATGGAGTCTGAATTCCACTGTGATGAGAAGACAATCATCATAGGACATAGTTCTGGTGCTATTGCTGCAATGAGGTATGCCTACTTGTAAAGTAACTCATGACTATTATCCATACCTACAAAAGTACACCTGAACATCTTCTGCTTGGCTGCTTCTTTGCACCTTAAGCGTTCTATTTCTATTTGGCATTTAAAGCCCTAAGCACCTTGGTTCCATTCTGCAGATCCAACCATATGTGTTCTCCCTCATATACTTTTTGATTCCATCAAAATGACATTCTTGCTATTTCTCACACATACCATTCCATTTTCTGTCTCCATCCCTTCGAAAGGGCTGTCTCCCCAGCTTGGAATTCCCTCTCTTATCACCTGCTATTCTGTAGGTATAGTAGAAAAGGATAATGAGAGTAGCAAGCCCTCCAGGTTGTGACCTCTATCACCAATTTTCAGCTTTAATACATAATAACAGCAGTTATCCAGTCCAGCATATCTTTCCTTTTATTCCCACATAAAGACTAGAAGGTAGATAAGTAACTGGCTAGGTAAGGAGTTTAGGGCTGTGTTTCTTTCATAGTTCAGCAGCAGCTTAAAGTATCATATTAGTTCTACATTAAGGAATTGTTCACTAAATACCATAATCTTCTAGTCACACAAACTCAAATTAGCAGTGTAATAAAAGAAGAGGTCAAGTGTGAAATAATAAAATAATGGCAAAATGAATATGTGTAATATGCTACAATGGGATATCTGAAAAACAAAGATGTCGCTTTCTAGCAACTTATCCCAAGTTCTGTTAAACTGCATTTTCTCAAAGTGTTAGTTTATAACCTCCCCAGAGCCCTATTCTGAGGCCTTATTGTGGCACAGAGGTGACCTTGGGCTCTCTGCCACTAGAACAAACTCTGGAAGATTCTACAAAGCCAGAAAAGATTTGAATATTGGTCTGGCAACAATTTGTCTGTCTTTATCAGCCTAGCCATTTTCGGAGGTCTTCTCTAGGTTGGCTGTAGAGCAATGAATTTTTTTACTTTTGTAATGCTTAAATTTTTTTCTTACTGCTATCTTTTGTTTTTACATGACCATTTCAAAATATATTCTTTGCTTTTTTCTTACCCAGAAAGTCATTCATCTCTTATACCAAATAAAAAAGAGAGAAAATAGTTTAACAGTATTAACTAACATACTATACTCTATGTTCCACCTCCATGTCTCCCATCTTTACAAAAAAGGGAAATATATATTCTCTTCTCTCTTCTTTGGGGCCCAGCTTGATCTTTATACTTATGAAATGTTTAGTTTCTATTTTTGTTATGTTCTTATTACTTGAATTATTGTAATAATTATTTGTTTTCCTGGTTCTGCATACCTCACCTTATATCAATTTGTATATCAATCTTCCAATAAGTCCCTATATTCTTCATATTCATCTTTTCTTAAGACATAATAATATTTCATTACATTAGTGTAATACGAATCGTTGAGTCATTTCCAGTTCATCTGTTGGACATCTATTTGGTTCTAGAATTCTTTACTAGTATAAAAAGAGTGACTATAAATAGTTTGGTGTGCACTGCACCTTTCTTTCTATCTTTGATTTCCTTGGAATCCTAGAAGTGGGAGGTACTGGTCAAAACATCTGAGCATTTTAATTATTTCCTTTGTATAATTCTAAATTGCTTTTCAGTTTACATTTCTTCCTACAGTGTTAATGTGACTGTGTTTCCACAATGCTAAGAGTCAATGGGAATTAACTATTTCCATATTTTATGGTCTTTGCCAATTCCCTGAATAGGAGGTAAAACATTCCAGCTGTTTTCATTTCTTATTATTAGTGATTTAGGTCAATCTTTCATATACTTATTCATAGCAATTCTTTACAGAACTCTGTTCATATATATGTACGTTACTTATCCATTGGAGAACTGAATAAATGACTGAAAAAATATGTATTAAGTGCCTAAGTAGGGCTACAAATATAAGTACAAAAAGACAAAGAGACAAATGTTCAATAAATATAAATTACAAATCCTTCTCTCTAGGAATTTACATTCTCATAGGGGGAGAAAATACACAATAGAAAATTGTGACCCTCTAGGCAAAAAAGGGGCACTTTGATGCTAAAAGTTGCCACAAAGGTAGGCCACTGGGGAAGATACTGATGCACTAATTCCAGGAAACAGGAACAATGGAAGAGTTGATTTGATCAAGATTCCAGAACTGAAGGAAGATGGAAACAGAGTTGAAAAGGGTACCTGGGGAAACTAGGAGTTTAGTGAGACTACTTAAAGGATGGCACAAAAGTAGGGAGGGAAGTGAAGCATGGCAAGAACTTTCCTGACATTTTGGGCCAATAAAGAAAGCCATGAAGTAGCTAAGTGATGCAATGGATAGACTGCTAGGCCTGCAGGCAGGAAAGACTCAGCTTCTTGAGTTCAAATATGGCTTCAGCTACTTAATAGCTGTGTGTGACCTCTGACCTTGGGCAAGTCACTTAACCCTGTTTGCCTCTGATCCTTATCTATAAATGAGCTGGAAATGGAAATAGCAAACCATTCCTGTATCTTTGCCAGGAAAACCCCAAATGGGGACATAAAGTCAGAAATGACTGAAAAACAACTGAAAGAGACAGTGGAAAATTAAGATCAGAAGATGGGGATGGAGGTGGCACAGCAGGGCAGAACTTCTGGGGATGAAAGGGTTAAACTTCCAGGGAAATTGTGTTTGGCCACTGCTATATTTAAAGGTGTTCTACTGCAATCACAAAGGAACTGAGTTCTGATTTGGTAAAGGAGATACCTTCATCAATTGAATTACCAGTCTTTGTAGTACTGAAAATTAGCTGTATATTTCAAAAGCCCCTTGAGGCTGAATGAAAGTAGGAGGCTCCTCAGAAATGTTTTACTAAAGCAAAAATAACCTAGTAGCCCAGGAAAAGTAGTGTGGCCACAGAAGCGATCCTAAAATTATTTGTTCCTGAGATTTTCAGAAACCATCCAGCTTATCAGTTTGCAGACAATTTTAATGATTAGGCATTGTATAGAGATTCTAAGATTCTTTTTTCTGTTTTTTTGAGAGGGTGGATTCAGAGGGTTGGATAACCAATTGTTTCATTAGAGGCTTTCTGAAAATAAAGTAACAGATTTAAGATTTTTCTTTTGGTTGGTTTAGACCAGTGATGGGCTAGCTACAGCCCATGGGCCAGATTGGGGGAGGGCCTGAAATATTCTATCCTGCCATGGGACATTATTCCTAATCTGATGAATACAATGAGTAGGATACAATACAATGAAATTTAGAAAGAGTTGCCTTAGAAACAGACTGACAGATGAACATTTCCTTTCTTTTGGCCCCCTCTTTAAAAAGTTTGCCCATCACTGGTTTAGACCAACTCCAGGAAAGAGGTGTTGTGAATGAGCTCAGTTAATACTATTTTCTTTTCCTCAGGTATGCAGAAACACATCGTGTATATGCTATCATATTAGTGTCTGCATATACATCAGATTTGGGGGATGAAAATGAACGAGCAAGTGGTAATTTAGGTTTTATTCCCTTCCATCTCTACTGACCTACGATTTATTTATTTTTTTGTCTCTCATTTATCTCTGTACTGCTTTCAAATCTTAATTGAGAAATTTTTTATAACTCTACAAATCTTGTCAAATTGCCTAAAATCTTATTTTGTTTTTTATTTTGATCAAATAATCTTTCTTTTTTATTTCTTTAAATATTTCCCAATTACATGTAAATTCTTTTAACATTCATTTTTGAAAATTTTGAGTTCCAAATTCTCTCCCTCCCTTCCCACCTGTTTCTTACCCTTGAGAAAACAAGTGATATTGATTATATGTGAGTTTATTCCTCCCCAGAGATATGTGGCTAATATCAACTTTATGCTCATGCCATCTTTTACATGAGAATACAGCTTAAACTGAATTTTATTATACCATTTTGATAATCATGTCAAATCTGATCCACATTGATAGAGACCAAAATGTATCATATTTACCGATGCAATGAAAATAACAGGAGAAGTGAGGATGGAGGGAGAAAAGGAGAGTGCAAAAAAGCAGGGAATAAATTTGTACTTTGAATCCAAGAGGGGAAGCAATGAAAATGCAAGCTTTATTTCTTCTTTGCCTCACCCAAGGAAGCATAGACTATAGAAATGCTAAGCTACTGACTGAGAGGCCCTGACTTTTTGAAGTTTCTCATGTTTAGGTTGGGATACAATATAGAAAGGCTCAAAAAAGTCTCTCAATGCACAAAACTATTTACTAATTATTCACTGAGGGAGGGATGTTAGGCATTTTTAAGCACAAGCTTCTTGTCTAATTAGTGTATGGGCACAGGAGAGCCTTGGTTCTCTAAACAGGTTTATGGAAATAATTATCTCCCTCTTCATTTATAATACAGTATTAAGCTTTACTGATTAGGGCACAAAAGTAGTACATTTGTCTATACTCAGAAAGTTCAGGTCCTCTGAGTTTTAGCTGGAGCAAAGTATCTGGAGAACACTAAAAAGTCATTTTCTTTTTCTTTCTTTTTTTTTTTTAAGTCATTTTCTCAGATTTAAGAGGGGTTTTTTTTTGTTTTTTTTGTTGTTGTTTTTTTAATTCCTCTGCTTCATAGGATACTTCAACCGTCCCTGGCAGTGGGAGAAGATCAAGTCCAACTGCCAACATATAGTCCAATTTGGGTCCACTGATGATCCTTTCCTTCCTTGGAGTGAACAACAGGAAGTGGCCAATGAGTTGGGAGCCAAATTGCACAAATTCACAGACCGTGGTCACTTTCAAAACACTGAATTTAATGAACTTGTCAGTGTGGTGCAATCGATGCTGAATGTACCTGCTTAGACTTGGTAAACTCTGTTAGCCTGCCATGACCAGATCTGTACGTAATAGTCTAGACTCTCATTAAAGGACAATAAACAGTAGAGATTAAGTATAACTTGGCAAAAGCAAAGCTCAGTTGTTTCAGTGTTCTTTTCCAAGTTTGCAAATAATTGTTCCATGGGCATGAAGCTTCTAAATTGTTAGCGGTGGGCAAGGTAGGGGGAAGTTGTAGAGCCCAATGTACAAGCAGTGCTTCTGGGAAGTAGCACATGATGGGAGACACAGTAATTACCCAGGACTATTTAGAGATACCATGGAGTATCATAACGTGTCGGTTTGTAGGCTATCCAATATTCTGCTGCAGCAGGTGAATAAAGTGCTGTGGAGGGTTGTAAAAGATTCCCAGTGCAAACAAGGTAGCACAGCCACAGCTTTCCTTGAGAATTCTGGGTCTCATCCTTATGGAGAAGTTTCCCGTGGCTCTTGCAGCACCCTTGGACTCGAGGTCATCAGGATGGTGTATCTCTTACCACAGTAATATTATCTGAAGAATGGCTATGGAAATACCTCTCAGGCCACAGGGTGGTAATGAGGACAAGCAGGGGTAGTGGGAAAAACCCTCCTTTTGGTTCAGAGGACTTGGCTTGTAATCTTAGTTCAACTACTTCTATATCTGTAAAATGAGGGACTAGGTGTTCTCTAAGAAATCTTTTACCTCTGAATGCTACCACAGTTGGATATTATTCAATACTCTCTGCACCCTTAGTTTATAGATCAGGAAACAGTGGCCAAGTTATGTTAAGTGAACTGCCCAACATTACATAGGTATTAAGCATCAGAGGAAGTATTTGAACCCTGAACCCAAGTCTTCTGGTTCCAGATAAATGCTTCATGGCTTTTATAAATCTATAACTATTCTCTTTTTGGGAATAAGAACATATGTACTGGATAAGCAGTGTATCTGGACCATGACCTTGAAAGAAGAGGAAATAGATTGAATCTGGAAAAATGCAATGTTTTCTGGGATTTGGGGCTGCACACTCATATGCAACTCCATCTTTTTAAGAACAGTATTCTTCTGACAAATTTATATGACTATCGGTTAGAGAATACTACAATTTGTAAAGAATCAAAATTATGCTAAAAGGAACATAGTAACAAATAGGGGCAAACAGGCTGCAACATATTATCAATGATGCTTTATGCTTGAAGAGTGATATAAAAAGTGTCGAAGAATGTATAATCAAAAAAGGTGGGCTGGTTATATAAAGGCAAGCATAATGGGACAGCCTAACCCTAGAGAAAGGGTAAATCATGGGATTATAGATAAATTCCAGTTATTATTCCTCTTTCATCTAGAAACAAAATCATGCCCATTTAAAATTTTAACATTCCCTTTCTGAGTCAGTAGGCCAAAGTTCTTTTAAAAACTTCAGGAAAAGGAATCTATGGTTGTGTTGGAGAAAAAGTTTATCTTTTTTTTTTTTTTAACCCTTACCTTCCACCTTAGAATCAGTACTGTATATTGGTTCCAAGCAGAAGAGTGGTAAGGGCTAGGCAATGGGAGATTGCCCAGGATCACACAGCTAGGAAGTATCTGAGGCCAAATTTGAACTCAGGACCTCCTGTCTCTAGGCCTGGGTCTCTATCCACTGAGCTACCCAGCTGCCCTCAATAGTTTATTTCTTGAAAGTGATATAGATATTGAAAATGAAGTTTTAAAAAATCCATGATCACCTGGACAGCTTCCAACTGGTACTCTTCACAGAAGTTATCCATGTGTCTATGTTAGGATTAGAAGGAAAAAAAGCTTCCCACAGAGGTATTAATGACATACCTTTTCCACCCCAGCCTCTTGTTTTCTGGGAGACAATTTCCTTCTAAGAAAAGCTAAGGGGCATCTTTCCCTTTCCTCAGCATCCTGATTAAAAATCCAAGCCCTCCATTTGAGGTCTTCTAGATAAGACCACAAAGTACTTTTTGTTAGAATCAGAGGCAATCAGAATGTAGCATCTTGCCAAGTGGTCTTTTATCAGTCAGTTCAGTAATTCAAGAACCTCTTGTCCTGTCCCCTCCTGTCCCACATGTGCATATATTAACTCACATTTGAGTAGAGCCAAAATCTAGAGACACCAGAAAGCTATGTCCCAGGGTAGGAAATGAGGAAGGTCTTAATGTTTAACAAAAACGTTCCTTAAGAAAATAAGTAAAAGGGGGTAGGAGTTTAGGTGCTGGCAGAAAAGCAGGGGAGAGGTTAGGATTTCCATTCATTATGGGGACAACAGATCTAGTTTTTTATTTAAAAAGAAAAACAAAGACAGCACAGAAACACATTCATGAAATCTCTACTAACAAAGTCCTAAAATATGTTACCCCCCCCCCCCCCAACTCATACTTCTGTCCTAGAAACAACTCTAAGACAAAAGGGCAAGGGCTGGGCAATGGGAGTCAAGTGACTTGCACAGGGTCACACAGCTAGGAAGTATCTGAGGGCAGTTTTGAACACAGGTTCTCCCTACTCCAGGTCTGGCATTCTAATCCATTGTGCCACCTAGCTGCCCCAAACAGAATGTTTTAGACCAGTGATCCTTAAACTTTTTGGTTTCAGGAACTCTTGACACTCCTTAAAAATTTTTTTATTTAATTAAATTAGAATATTTTTTCATGGTTTCATGATTCGTGTTCTTTCCTTCCCCTCTTCCTTCCCCCTTCCTGGAGCTGATGAGCAATTCCACTGGGTTTTACATGTATCATTGTTCAAAACCTATTTCCATATTATTACTATTTGCAATAGTGATCATTTAAAATCGACATCCTCAATCATATACCCATTGAACCATGTTATCAATCATGTTTTCCTTCTGTTTCTGCTCCTATGGTTCTTTCTCATAAGCCCTTCAGAATTGTCCTGGATCATTGCACTGCTGCTAGTACAGAAGTCCATTACATTCAATTTTACCACAGTGTATCAGTCTTGGTGTACAATGTTCTCCTCCTGGTTCTGCTCCTTTCACTCTGCATCAATACCTGAAGGTCTTTCCAGTTCACCTGGAATTCCTCCAATTTATTATTCCTTTGAGCACAATAGTATTCCATCATCATCAGATACCACAGTTTGTTCAGCCATTCCCCAATCAATGGACACCCCCTCATTTTCCAGTTTTTTGCCATTACAAAGAGTCCAGCTATAAATATTTTTGTACATGTATTTTTCCAGGAACTCTTTACACTCTTAAAAATTATTGAGAATTCCAAAGAATTTTGTTTTGGAATCCCCAAAACTTTGTTTAGTATTATTTATTAGTATTATTATGAAAATAGTTTTTGAAATTAGTATTATCAGTATTATTAGGAAAATAGTTTTGACCTCTGATTCTCTGAAAGTGTATCAGGGACTCCAAGACTGTACTTTGAGAGCCACTGCTTTAGACTAAATGTAATTAAGGTCTTCCTCATCAAAATAAAAGACATAATGAACTATAAGATCAAAGGAAAACTCTGACATCTTATCTTTTCAAGGTTTATAAACTGTAGCTCATGAAAATTTCTGCTAAATTCAATTTAAGGATGTTAAGCAGGCTCAAATTCTTTCATCTGATGTTTTCCCCCGTCTTGTTTGCATCAAACCCACTAAAACATTTTAAAAAGTTTTCTGATGTTAATTTAAAAAATGAAAAGTATTTAGTGAGGTCTCTTTACATGCTGTAGTATGTACCAATAAAGAATATTTTAAAATATAAATTTTGGTAAGTATTCTTATGGGGAAAACTGGGGGTTAAATTAAATATTATCAGGGTTCTGAGGATGGGTAAGTAATAGATAAGACAAGGCAATAGACTGGGATTAACAAATTGGGGAAATACAATTTAGAATGGGTTTGGCAGTTGGAGATCCAACTGCCAACACAGATCCACCTAGCCAGGGAGTCTTGTGAAACTACAAAGTGAGTAGACTGACAAAAGGTTTTATAAACACAAGGTTTTAATAATAATTGAGGGTCAGGGATAATGGGGAGAGGTCACACTGAATCAAATCACTAAAGACCACACAGGGGCTGGGAGAATAGGTTAAAGGCTACCCTACACTAATCAGACTATTACAGACTAGAAGGGAAAATGGGTCTCTCACAAAGCCATGTC
Source organism: Gracilinanus agilis (assembly GCF_016433145.1). Taxonomy (NCBI): domain Eukaryota; kingdom Metazoa; phylum Chordata; class Mammalia; order Didelphimorphia; family Didelphidae; genus Gracilinanus; species Gracilinanus agilis. The sequence goes on along the minus strand of NC_058131.1, from coordinate 139,835,618 downwards.
CACTTCAGCTCCTCTTGATGGCAAAGGAAATGGGTCCACAGGAAGGTAAATCCAGGAAATGCTAATCAAGGAGCTTGTCTCAGACTGGGATGTCCACCACCCCAGCTAGATCTTCTTGCTCACTTGATCTTCCCTGGCAGGTCTTCCTTCTCAGTGGTAACTTCACACTCCTTGGACTCCTCACTGGGCAGGTAAAGGCATCCACACCCTCTCCCTTTCCCAGCTTGACCAGAGTCCTCAAGGGCAAACGGTTTTCTTCCCTTCATTCCATTTAGAATGTTCATGGCTGACAGTCAAGGTTTTTCCTCTAGCCTGCTTGCAAAATCTGCTTCAGTCTATTTACCTATTACAGTATAAACATAGGCTTGCAAAATTTTTAATGATCATAAAAATGATGAGGACCAAATATTAACTATTTAAATGAACATTATATTTCTGTCTTATTCATAAAAATGTGGTGCAAGTAAGGAAAACATGGAACCATACAGAGAAAAAAAAATTCTTCATGGACCCCTTGTGAATCAGAACTTAGAATTTTAAGGTTTTTTCTTTATCAGCATGCCTTTTCATACTCTGGTGGAAGTGGGATTTATATGGCTATAAATCATGGAATGTCACAATACCAAAAGAATCAAAACTGTAGAATACTACCCAGAGGTAAATGAAAAGGCTAATGCTGGCATCTATGCAAACCAGTCAATCAATAAACATTAATTGATAAGCACTGGGGACACAAAAAAAGGCAAAAGACAGTGTCTACCTTCAAGAAGCTCACAATCTAATAAATACATATAAACAAGCTGTAGACAGAATAAATGGGAAATAATTAAGAGTGAGAAGGCACTAGAATTAAGAGGAATTGGAAAAATCTTCCTAGAAGATACAATTTGAATAGAGACTTAATGGAAGCCAGGAAAGTCAGTAGGCTATGTTGAGGAGGAGCATTCTAGGAATGGGGACAGACAGAATATGCCTGGAGCTGGCATATTCTGTCTTGTCTACAGCTAGGCAGCCAATGTCAGTGGATCAAAGAGTAAGTGAGGGAGGTGAGCGCTTTTTATCTTTATTTATTTATTTATTTGTTTGTTTGTTTTAAACCCTTACCTTCTGGTCCTAGTAACAGCTCTAAGAGGGGTTTAGGTTATGAAAGGCAGTGACTGTCAACCAGAAGATTTTGAATTTGATCCTAGAGGCAACAAGACAATATAGAATTGAACTGGTCCAACAAGGAGTTAAGATGGGGAAAAGAAGAGAGAATGGCTAGTGTGGGAAAGATGGTCTGGGAGAGAACTGGGTTGAGAGATTGGAGGTCATGGTATAGATGAAGAGTAGAGTTTGACAAAACATGGCAGGAGAGATGGAAAGTCAATAGATTATAATTGGATAAGGGGATTTTAGAATTCCTAAACATGAAGATGGTATATTTGTGAGTGATAGCAAGATAAAGAATAGGGTCATGTTTATGTGGGCTGAGGGAGGATAGAGGAGAAGGTCTTAAGGAGTAGGAGGAGGAACTGAGTGGTTAGGATGCTTGAGGGAAAGTCAATATGATTGTTCAAGTACCTAAGATGAGGGCAAGAGTTGGAGAAGAGAAAAAACTTGTGTCATGTATTGAATATTGAAAAATAAATTTAAGGGAATGACCTGGAGATCTGTAGACAAGTTAACAAGATTCTGATTATGTGGTAGAAATGAAAAGGATGGATCTCAAAGGAGAGGCTACTGAGTAATAGATGTGGGGAAAGAACCTGCATGTGGTCATGGGGAGCTACCAAGATGAGTGAGCTGAGGGGAATGTAGTCATTATTGGAAAGGGTAGCCAGATGGAGGTTAGCTGGCTATTTGTTATTAAAGGACATCATAAGAATTATTTTAGGGGCAGCTAGGTAGCTCAGTGGATTGAGAGCCAGGCCTAGAGCCTGGGTTCAAATTTGACCTCAGATACTTCCTAGATGTGTGACCCTGGGCAAGTAGCTTGACCCCCATTGCCTAGTCCTTACTGCTCTTATGCCTTGGAACTAAAATATAGTATTGATCCTAAGATGGAAGGTAAGGGTTAAAAAAATGATTTTTACATTTTTAAGTAAAGCTTTATTGTATTTAAATACAAATTTTAAAACGGTATAAAAATAGGCAGCCTATTGCTCTCGTGCTATATAGTTTATGGACCTCCTCACTATTAGCATATTATTATTGATGACTTGCTCTAGAGAATAAAATAACATATGTAAAGCACTTGGCATAGTGTCTGACACATAGCAGGTGTTTAATAAATGCTTATTTCCTCCCTCTACCAGAGAAGCAGTATAATAAATATGAAGGACATAACAGGGAAATGTTGGGCTAATGATGCGGGAAAATCCTGATGCATAAATATGTGTCATACTGGTATCCACAAAATATAAATGACCTAGAAGAAGGCCTCTAGAATATTGGTAGATCAGCTGTAAAGGACTGGTTCAAGGATAAAGACTACTGGCACCGGATGAACCAATAAAGAGTGTAAACAGAGGGAATTTACACATTGATGAAATCAGTCATCAAAGCATACATCACATTAAACAACACAAAGGGAAAGTAGAAAGAATATTAAACACAGGAGTATCCAACCTATACTGAAGAAAAACCAACTTTATTTTCTAGGTTCTCACCCTTTTAAAGCTCAATATGTAATATTTTCAAGAGCCATTATGATTTGTCCTTAAATAAGAATGATGAGCAACAATGGTATTGAGCTAGTAAGTTAAGATTAGGATACTATGAAATAAAGCAACTGTTACAAATGAAACTAATAATTTTAGTAAAAAAGAATGGCAATTAACATCCCTACATTGAAAAATCAAACCTTTGGTAACTGTCATTATTTTGGCTTGAAGTTTTGGTTTTTTTTTAAACTTCTGTTGAACTCCTCTACCTTAACCCCAAAACAGCATGGCCTGAAAGCTGACCAATGCTACCAGTCACCATGGCAGAGAAATAAAACCTTACCCTCACTTGCCTCAGTCCACCAAAGGGAACCTAAAAGGACTAGCATGAATTAGTCTTAGAGAACTTTTCCCCATCTCCAACTTAATCCTAAATATCTAGTTTCCAAGCCCATACCAGGCAATGGATATCCACTTTCAGCTGGATGTGACCTGCCTCTATTTCCCACCATCCACATCTTTGCTGGAGGTAACCTAGACTCTCCATTTAACCCTCGGGCTTACCTTACTACCCTCTTTCTCCACAGTCATTCTTGAGGGCTGTCTGTCCTACCACTGCTCCCCAAGATCCACAGAGCCTTACCATCTGCCCAGATGTTTTGTCAGTAGGATTCATGGCCTTTTCCTTTGCCAAGAAGCAGAATCCTCCCTTGTGTGCTATCTACCCAAATTACAGCATGAGCTCCTTGAAGGCAGGAAGCATCTCCCTTTTCTTTGTGTCTTCGGAATTTGGCACTGTACTTGCCAAAAAGTAAGTGATTTTTCAAATACTTTTCCATTCTATTATGTGGGAATAAAAGTAAGAGGGTTCAGAAAAACAATTAATCTGTCTGCATTTGTAGTCTGTGCCATTCTGTTGTTGCTTCTACCTTTAAGTCTTTTCATCTGGAAGCATTCAACTTCTTGCTCAACTGATGAACGGAAAAAATAATGGAGGTAGAGAACCATATAGAATGTTTTTTTCACAATATCTATGTTAGTCATAGTTGTTTATCAGTAGGAGTAATGCTTTCACTACAGCTGCCTAGTGTATTTTTGGCCCATTCATCAATATGTATCAGAATTTTGAATCTTTATAAATACAAATATGTTTTTCACAGTAGTCTATATCCCTTTTAGTGTAGTTTGCTTTCAACCAGCTTCAATACTTCATGATAAATACAATCATTGGCTTTCAAAGTAGCTTCATTTTCTTCCCATGTTTGTAAAATGTGAGTAGAATGCATATTTGGCTATTAAAATTCCAGCCACTCCGTCATATAAATACAATTAGATGGAGAAATTTCACCACCTTCATGGCAATCATCAAAAACCTTTGGGAATAAAAGAAAAGTTTAAAAAAAAATTTCTTTACAGGCACAGATACCAATTATATCATATCCCATTATAAAAAAAATTTGTTGAAACAAGTTTCTTAGGATCAACTTATAGTCTATTTTACACAATATTCAAAATGAAATTCTTTCAATTTTAAAGGAATTTGGATGGTACCTAATATATCATCAGAGGACCTGACCTGTAATTACAAGGGGAGTTTATTAACAATTAAGAGTCTTTAACATACCACTAAAATGAAATGCTCATATTAATCATTTTATCTAGTGTGGCAGCATAGAATAGAAGATGGTACTATATAAGGAAGACCTTGGTTTAAATCCTGTCTCTGGCATTTATTGGCTATGTGAACAAGAGCAAATCATTTAACCTCTTTATGTCCCCAGTTAAGATAGGGGTTCTTAATGCTTTTTGTGTCACAGACTTTTTCGGCAATCTAGTGAAACTAGTAGACCCCTTTTCATAAAGGGTCTACAAATAAACCAGTTAATTTAAAAGTCATCAAAAAAATTTTTTTTAAGCTCACGGACCCCAAAGTCTATCCACATGACATCCTAAGCCATATGATTTGAATTTTCTAACTTTCCTTATCTCTTCACCTTAATATTCTGTCTTAACCCATTTATTCCTTCCCTTCACTTATATCTTGATCCCATCTTTATCCCTAAGACCTGATTTTACTAATCATCTCTCCTTTGCTGTATTTTTAATCTATCCTTCTCTACCAAATCTACCTACCAACACGTTCAGTTTTCTCCAATCCTCCTCCTTCCCAAACTCCAAACCTACCCCATTCCTCATCTTTGCCACCTTCTGAATAACTGCTTTTTCATTTTTTCAACAAATTTCTCAAAGGCAATTAGTCTACACTTGTTGCCCCTACTTTTTTATATTATAGGAATCCTTGCAATTAGACTTTTATTACTATTATTCTACTCAAGGTTCTGCTTTGGTCAACAGAGACCTAATTTTTAGTCTAATGGCTTTATCTTTCTTGTTCCTTATGTAGCAGGTGAAATTTCAGAACACCCCTTGAAATCTACTCAATCTGTTTTCTGTTATAGCATTCACCTGGTTCTTATCCTATTTCTTTATTTTTAATTTTTAAAAAACCCTTACTTTCTGTCTCAGAATCAATACCAAGCACTGGTTCCAAGGTAGAAGAGCAGTAAGGGCTAGACAATTGGGGTTAAGCAACTTGCCCAAGGTCACTCAGCTAGGAAGTGTCTGAGGTCACATTTGAACCCAGGACCTCCCATCTCCAGGCCTGGTTCTCTATCCACTGAGTCACCTGTCTTTAAATGTGTCTTCTTTGAATGATTTACTGGCTTCTCTTCCCTCCTATATAATATTAATATTTCTTGAGGTTCTATTCTCTGCTCACACCTCTTTCTATACATTATCCCTTAGCAATCTTGTTTAATCTTATAGCTTTAACTAAGATATCCATGAATCTCTATCTCCTTTTCTAATTTTTCTTCTAAATGCTAGGCTCTCATGGATTGCTAAACATAGGATCATATTTAGAGTTGGAAGCAATCATCTTAGCCAACATTTTACAAATGAAGGCACATTACTTACCCAAGGTCACAGAGGTATTAGAGGCAGATATTTTAACATTCCAAATACTGAACTTCTCATTCCTTCCCATCAAATGAGTGCTTCTTCCACACTTCTAAATTTCTATTAACGGCACTCAAGCTAGAAAACTTTGAGGTCATCTTTGACTCTTCTTTAATTCCTTAAATACAGCCAGCTGTTAAGAGCTATTGACAACTTTATCTCCAATGGGGTCGCTTGTCTCTCCCCCCCCCCCCTTTCTAGGCCCACTTCTCCTACTTTAGCAAAGTCCCTATTATCTCGCTACCATGCCAACAGAATGGTATAGTGGAAAAAGCACTGGGGTCTGCAAAGCCCTGGGTATGAATCCTGCCTCTGAAATTTACTAGCTGGGTGATCTCAGGAAAGTCATTTAATCTTTATGAGCCTTAGTATCCCCATCTGTAAGAAGGGGACAATACCTTTACTTTTTATCTTAAGAGCCATTGTGAGGACCAAATGATCCAATAGAAGTGTTTTGTAAATAGGACTTTTGTATCAGTTTCATAAATGATCCCTCTGCCATCAGTGATTTCCTTCTTCCTTTATATTGTTGCCAGATCAATCTTATCACTAGAAAGACTGAAATTTAAGAGTACCTGAAAAAAACAACCTGCCCCAATTGATGCAGCTTATTATTTTTAATCCATAAGGCAAAGACAATAGAGATAGCAGCATGAAAAATTTTGTGTCAAAGTGAAATTATATTTTATTGTCAGTTGTAGGGCCTGGCCCTTCCAGTGTTAAGTAAATTAAACTGATCAACTTTTAATGGTTACACATTTCCTACTGAATGAAATACAAATTTATTATCCTAGCAAAGGATGGCATCTCAGTATCCTGAAATGTTAAATACAACCTACACTTAAATTATCTTTCCAGCCTAATTTCCTACTCCTTCCCTAATTAGATCCTATATTCTGGCCAAATCATTGGTCTGCTCTGACTCTGTCTTGGGATTTTTCCACTTGTTAACTTCTGGGCTCTCTCCCTTTGCCTAGAAAACCTTGCTTAACTTCATCCCTTTATTGAAATTATAAATCTCCTTTTCAAAATCCCTTTCATGAAATGAGGCTTTCCCTGTTCTGGCAGACTTAAGTGATCTCTCTCTATTCTGAATCTGATACCATTTTGTTTTGACTTTTTGTGTATCATTTTCAGTTTTTAGTCTGGTAGATAGTTATTTGTATACATGTATTAAGAGCAATATGGACTTGAGGTCAAAAGACCTGGGTTTATCTCCTGACTCCGACACTTAATCTCTGTGAGTCTATTTCCTCATCTACAAAAAGGGACAATAAATACTTAAGACTATCTACTTCCCAGGGGTGTGGTAAGAAAAGCATTTTGTAAACTTTTGGATACAATATAAATGTAAATAATTATCGTGTTTGTCTTCCCCTACTGCTAATTTAAGCTCTTTGAGGTCAGGAATATTATTCATCTTTGTATTGCCTCTGATGTCTTTAAACTAGGTATTTAATATTTTTCAAATAAATGAATAAGTAGGTTTGCAAATATGAAGATTTTGTTACTAAACATTTTATGTTTCTTCTTGTAAGAACTCTAAAACTACTTTTAATGCTAGAACATTTTCAGGAAAAAATTAAATTTTATCTTTATTTATATATGAGGAAACTGGGGTACAAAAAACCCAAATATGTAAACAGCACTTGAATAGTATATCAAGTTTTAATAAAAGACAAGCAGCTCTGGGCAGTTAGGTAACTCAGTGTATAAAGATCTAGGCCTTGAGATGGGAGTCTGGGATTCAAATCTGGCCTCAGACACTTCCTAGCTGTTTGACCCTGGGGCAAGTCACTTAACCCCCACTGCCTAACCCATACCACTCTTCTGCCCTGGAACTGATACTTGGTATTGATAGAAGAAGTATATAGATAGGAAGTAAGTGTTAAAAAAAAAAGACAAGCGGTTCAAGAGCTATTTCCTAGGGAAAAAAGGTAAATGATTTGCCTACTTGCCAAAACTAGTTAGTTTTGAAGCTAAGAATTCAAATTTTCTAACTTCCAGAGCCTGAAGTTCATACTTGTTCTTATGATAAATATAACTGCAAAAAAGACACAAATTGCTCAATGATTAGCCAATAAGTTTAAAAAATAAGATAGCAAATTCACAAGTGACAGCCCACGATCACCCACAACAGCCTTTGAAGGAAGTTAAGTATTTTTCTAGGTGAATTATTTAGTATGTTCATTTTGGCAGCAATTAAAAAAAATAGCCTAACTTACCGGACAGAGTCCACAAGGTGCTCGAACTAAGCCAGTAGGTTGTATGATTGGACTAACAGCCCTATAAAGTTTCATATGTCCATCAACACTACCAACTGTGCCTTCTTTTGCAGCAATGATGGTCATTTCCACTTTGCCATCATAAATGAGTGTGTTCAAAATTGTTTCAATATCTTCCATGGACAATTCTACCTAAGGGTAAAAAAAGGGTAAAAAAAAAAGGCAAAAAATTTTAATATATATATCAGAGATTGACAGGTTCATGTATAAGCCTCTTTTTCTGTTTTTTTTTTTAAATATAGGAATCTTTCACATTTTTCACATGTATAATAAATAAAAACAATAAGATAAAAACTGAAATAATAGCTAAGCTTATATATCATTTTAAAGTTTACTAAGTATTACATTTATTCTTTTGAGTCGAACCAACAAGAAGTTAATCCGTTCTAGGCACTGTGAGCTTCACAACAATCTTATGAGGCAGGTATTACAGGTATCATCATAGTCAAACTAAGTCTCAGAAAATTTAAATGACTTGTCCAAGTTAATAGTTAGTAATTGTTGGAGGCAGGACTCCAAGACTAACATTCTAGACACTGTGAGATGCAATCTCCATTTCTTTTGGAAAGAAAATATGGATATATCACTTACCAATTCAATTTGGTTCAATTCAACAAACCATTTGCTCAAGGTTTATTAAGTGTCAGACACTGTCCTTAGCACCAGGACAAATGTGAATCTAGTTCCTGATCTCCAGGAACTGAGAGGAAGTGAAAATAACTAAGGGAATTAACCTAGGCTCTCCACAGGTGGCAGCACTTGAGCTAGGAGTTACAAAGGAAAACATTACTAGTTTGAGTGTTAGGAAAGACCTTAGAGGTTATCTAGTCCAACTCTTGCATTTAATTATAAAGAAACTGATGCCCACATTGGTTAAATGGCTCTTCCACACATGGAGTAACACTAGAAGAAGATTTGAATGCAGGTCCTGTGATTAAAAGTTCTATGATCTTTTTGCTCTCCCAGACTGCTTCCTCTTGCTGAAGTGAGGTGTCTTTAAGGCAGCCAGGTTTAAATGCCTGATAAGCCAAGACAGCACACAAAAATGGATCAACACTGAAAGAAACAGCTATTGAACTTGGATATCTCACAATAGAACAGTTTGATGACCAAGGACAAGTTGGGTCCTAACTAATATATTTATTTTTTTATTTTTTCCCCTTATTTTTATTTAGAAAAATTTTCCATGCTTCCATGATTCATGATTCCCCCCTCCCCTTTACCACTCTGCCCCCAGAGCTGACAAGCAATTCCACTGGGTTATACATGTATCATTGTTCAAAACCAATTTCCATGTTATTCATATTTGCAGTAGTGATCTTTTAACATAAAAACCCTAATCATAGCCCCATCAAGCTACGTGATTGGTCATGTTTTTCTTCCACTCTCACAATTCTTTTTCTGGATGTGGATAGCATTCTTTCTAAGTTCCTCTGGATTGTCCTGGGTCATTGCACTGCTGCTAGTAGAAAATATTACCTTTGATTGTGCCATAATGTATCAGTCTCTGTGTACAATGTTCTCCTGGTTCTGCTCCTTTCACTCTGCATCAATTCCTGGAGTTCCTTCCAGTTCACATGGAATTCCTCCAGTTCATTATACACAATAATATTACATCACCATCATATACCACAATTTATTCCTCAATTGATGGACATCCCCTCATTTTTCATTTTTTTGCCTGTGATAATTAGATTAAATCTACACTGCCCATCTTTAGATTTAATCACCAAAGTTGAGAGGACCTCCAATTTTGGGAGGTCCTAACCCACGTGTGCTAGAGTGGGTGACGAATCAGAATCAACTGACTGCCCCCAGGTGGTCCTATGAGAAGCGTCTATTGTGATTGGACACGCAAATTAGGAGGGAGGCACAGGAAGTGATGCATAAGTGACCCCTTTAAAAGGAGAAGGTCCTCAGTCAGCTGAGGGTCTTCTGGTGAAGAGGGCTGCTGGTGAAGGAGCTCTTCGGAGTCTTCGAGCTTTCCTGGTTCATGGAGGAGTGCTGGCTGGAACACTGAGACCTTGGTGAGACTGCTTTCAATATCTTCTTTAGAAGTCCATGTGGTGAGTTTAAAGACTGAATCTTCCTGAACTTATCTTAAGGAACTTCCCTTTAATAGACTCTATGAATGAAGCTTTGCATGTCTACATGCTACTCCTTCCTCTGTCTTTTGATTTATTTCTGTAAAAATAAAATAATTCACCTAANGGAAGAGTGCTGGCTGGAACACTGAGACCTTGGTGAGACTGCTTTCAATATCTTCTTTAGAAGTCCATGTGGTGAGTTTAAAGACTGAATCTTCCTGAACTTATCTTAAGGAACTTCCCTTTAATAGACTCTATGAATGAAGCTTTGCATGTCTACATGCTACTCCTTCCTCTGTCTTTTGATTTATTTCTGTAAAAATAAAATAATTCACCTAAAATAATTCTTAAGTATGGTCTCAAGTCCACATTCTCAGTTCTGGTAATAGTGGAAGTGGTATAATCCCATCCTTTAGACAAAAGTTCAGAGAGATTACAAGGTATTATGATTGATAAAGAACATTCTTATAAGTTAAAATAGAATAAATGGGGCAACTAGGTGGTAGAGGATAAAATGCTAGCCCTGGAATCAGAAAGACGCATCTTCCTGAGTTCAGATCTGGTCTCAGACTGGTTGTTGTCCTTCATACTCAAAGAGAACCAAAATGATATCATTATGTCAGAGTCAATGTATAGTGTGCAGACTGTGGCAGACCAGATCAGTACTAGCTCAGAAGACTCTACCACAGGTTGGGCACAAATAGCTCATATGGCAATTTGGGATGGAAATGTCTGAATTTTTGCATCTCATATTTCTTTTGAGCTACTGTAATTTTGCTTAGTTTGTAGAGCACAGCACCTTCTTTGATGTAGATACATTATCCAGGACAGTCCTGTGCCAATGCCTCATGTGTCTCCCAATCCATACTAAAATTCTTCAGAGACACATTGAAAATGTCTCTGTATTGCTTCTTCTGACTTCCATGCAAATGTTTGCCTCGTGTTAATTCTCAATAAAATAGTATTTTAGGCAAATGTATGTGGTCAGCCCATTGGACTTGCACTCTCCACATTATAGTTGAATACTAGGCAGTTCAATTCAAGAAAGGACCTCAGTGTCAAGTACCTTATCTGCCAGGTAATCTTCACAATCTCCTTAAGACAATTCAAATGGAAGTGATTCAGTTTCCTGGCATGGTGCTGGTATACCATTCAGGTTTCACAGGTATACAATAATGAGGTCAATACAATGGACCTTCAACTCTGTAGACTTTCAGTTTGGTAGGTAGCCTAATACCTCTTCTCTCCCACATTCTTCTGCAGAGCCTCCCAAACAGTGATCTATATCTGGCAATTTTTGTGCATCAACCTCATGATTTATGTGGACATCCCTGTAAAGTATACTGACAACATAAATGAACTTATCCACAGCCTTCAAAGTTTCTCCATTTGCTGTAACTGATGGTTCCACATATGGATAGTGCAGTATTGGCTGCTGGAGAACCTGTTTTTCCTGGTGTTAATTGTTATGGCAAAAATCAGCACAAGCAATAGGGAATCAATCCATGCCTTGTTGTATCTCAGGTTCAGAGGCTACATTGAGAGGACAATCATTTGCGAACAGAAAGTCATGCACCAACTGCCCCTTTACTTTAGTCTAGGCTTGTAGCCTTTTCAAGTTAAATGTTTTATTGTCAGTGCAGTAGTTGATACAGTTTTCATCCTCATTGAAGGCATCCAAAAACAACAGTGAAAACATGCTAAAAAGCACAGGAACTAGCATAAAACTCTGCTTCACTCCAATGATGACTGGGAAAGCATGAAAGCGTTGTCTATTATCTAGAACCCATGCAAGCATGTTGACATGGAGTGTTATATAATACCGATGATTTTTTTTTTTTTGCCATGATTTTCCACAAGCCCTCATGATTAATGGTATCAAAGGCCTAGGTCAGATTGACAAATGTTGTGTACAGACCTCTGTTCTGCTCCTGTTATTTCTCCTAGAGCTATTGGGCAGCAAACACTTCATCAACCATTCCTTTGTTCTTTCTAAAGCCACAATGACTCTAATGTAGGTGACCATCTTCTAGGTGAAGAATAAGCCTATTAAAGAGAACTTTGACAAGAATCTTGCCAGCAATGATTAAGGGAAAGAGAACTTTGTGCTGGTCATAGGACAACCTATTTCCCGTTCCTTTAAAGGGGTAAACAATGAAAGCATCCTTGATCTCCCAAGGGATAACTTCAGTCAGTTTTTTGCATGATAGTGGAGTAGCTGCCATATAAATCTCTGCTAGGATGGAATCGGCACCAGATACATTACCATATAAGATTTGAATGATATTCAAAACTTCTTCTTCAGTTGTAAGTTTGTCTAAAGAGAGGTTGATTACAACTGAGGTATATGGTCAATGACTCTAGCACTGATTGTTTGTTGACACTACTATGGAAGTTATCAGCCAATCTCTCCAGGATCAAGTACTTCTCATTGTGCTGAGCAACTGAGAGGTACCACAGGTCTTGGCCCATAAACAGCTTTCAGGGCATCATAGAAGCACTCAGGTTGTTACTATCAATGGAAAATTGAATTTCATCTGCCTTCTTACTGAGTCAAGAATCCTGTAGCTCTCTAAGATTCACTTGCACTTTATTTTTGATGGAATTAAACACTGACTTCTTAGAGCCAGATGAGCTATCTAGTTAGTAAACCCTGTGGAGTTTTCATTTTTTCATTTAGTAGCTTCTGAATTTCCTCATCATTTTCACCAAACCAATCCTGATGTTTGCAAGTATTCCAACCCAGATGAGTAAATGTGGTGCTGTATACCAAATCTCTGAAAGCTTCCCACTCCTTTTCTGCTCTGCTATTGCCATATGTTGGCTCAGCTTTCCCTCCAAGGCAGCACCAAACTGTTCAAGGACTGAGAAACACTTTAAGTTGTTGGCATTAAGTCTTCTAGTAGTCATCTTGCCTTGGGGCCACTGCTTTTGTTGAATGCAAATATTTAGCTTGGTGCAGATAAGTCCATAATTTGTCCAGCACTTTACCCCAAACATCACCTTCAACACTCTAACATCCTATGTCTTTTCTCCTTACAATGACATAGTTTATTAAATGCCAACATTTATTTCAAAGGTACATGCACAAAGATTTATTGCATTTAGGTAAATGGAAGTCAGTGTTTGTGAGAAAGTTAAGAGATGCACAAGTGTTCAGTAGTAAGTGATTACTGTTGTTGCTGTTCCTAATTCCATTCTTCCCCAGGACTCTCTGCCATGTCTGATAGTCTGTGCCTACTCTTGCATTAGTCATTCAAAATTACAAGCTTGTCCTCTTTTGGCACACGATTGACAAGACTCTCCAGGTCTTTTTTTTACTTTATCAGGGTTCACCATGGGGGGGGGGCATACATACCAATGATAGTGATGTGGCATGTTCCTACAAATAGCAATCATATTGTTGTGAGCTTGTCATTCACTCCTTTTGGAAGGCATACAAAGCTTGTTGACTAGATGACTGCAAAACTTAAGCCAACTTAAGATGTTCCTCATCATGACATCAATTCCAGAAAAATGTGAATCCAGCTCTGACTTTGATGAGTTAGTCTTCATTTGCCTGTGTTTTTTTGCTCAGGGTTGCTATCTGGATGTGATACCAGCTGAGTTCTCTCACAATAAGAACTCTTTTTGTCTTTCACGTCTACTAGATTTTATCTTGTCCATAAGTGTGTGCACATTCCAGGCACTAATGAGGAGTGGAATTTTCTTCACAAAAGTTTTTGTATCTTTTTTTTGTTTCAATCACAAGGTAGGCTTGCCATAGTAAGCGAGCCAGGGTTAGGTGAAGCAGTTTAATTTTTAAGGCATCTTTTCTAGCCCCTTCTTTACAGCAGGAGGTAAAGAGTGTGATCCTTAATAAAAAACCTGCTCAGGGGGCTGCTGAATCCTACTGCTCCTTCCAGTGAGATATTACTCCCTGGGCCACCTGTGTACAGGGTTGTGACTATAGCTCCCAGTGTATCTGCACCTACTGTTTTGTTACTTAACAGTTGCCACAGGACTTTTGAGGTAGTAGTAAAATAATAAAATAATGATTTTGGATTTAAGCGAGGCAGAGTTGTACAAGGTTGTTGGCTTTACTTTCTTTCAGTCATCAAAGTCTAGTGGCAAAACAAAAATCAAGATGACTGGTGATAGTTCAAGATACAGTGGGTGACCTTGGCTTCTTTGATGTCTAACCAAGCTCCAAGTGCTCCAAAGCACCTGTTTCTAGTGCCTTCCTGGCCTATGGAACAAATTACTTTCATCTGCCCATTCTACTAGGGAAAGTCTTCCCATACCTGGGGTAGACATTCCTCTAATTCACCAACATGTCTGAGGACTATTGATTACCCTCAACCAAGTTTAGCCTGCTTCCCACAATGATTTTAGCAGGGTATGACTATTGAATATACTACCACTTCTTGGAGCCACAGACAAGAGCTGGCTGACAAATGGGCACCAAAAGAGAAAAGAAGCCCTGAAGAAAGGGCTCAGTAAGGTCTCACACCAAAGGTACTAGTCTTCCCTGTATACCCAATGTGCCTCAGATACTTACTAGTTATGTGAACTTGGGCAAATTACTTAATCCTGTTTGCCTCAATATCACCATCTATAAAATGAGCTGGACAAGGAAATGGAAAATCATTATAGTATATTTTCTATCATGACTTTCCTTTAGTCCAAAAATTCTTAAATCATAAACCCTGGATTTATTTTCTAGGTTTTTTGTTTTTCAATGAGATATTTCATATTTTCTTCTATTTTTTCATTCTTTTGGTTTTGTTTTATTGTTTCTTGATGCCTCATAAAGTCATTAGCTTCTATTTGCCCAATTCTAATATTTAAAGAATGAATTTCTTCCATGATCTTTTGATCCTCCTTTTACATTTGGTTCATTCTACTTTTCATGGACCTCTTTTCTTCAATGGATTTTTATGCCTCTTTTTTTCCAGTTGACCAATTCTGCTTTTAAAGCTGTTTTTTCTTCTTGCATTACTTTTATTCCTTTTTCCCAGCTTTCTTCAACCTGTCTGACTTGATTTTTGAATTCCTTTTTGAGTTTTTCCAATGCCTGATACCAATTCTCATTTTTCTTTGAAGTTTTGCAAGTGGTTGCCTGGATCTTACCATTTCCTATTGACTCTGTGTCTTGCTCTTTGTAGCTACATAAATTTTCAAGAGTTAAATGTTTCTTCTGATGTTTACTCATTTTCCCAGATATTTTTGCCTATGGACTGAGAGTTCTGAAAGCTACTGATTCTGTCTCCTTTGCTGATGATTTGTAGAACTCAGCACTCTGAACTATTTTGCCTTGGGGCTAAAGGCTTCACCACAGCCCAGGCTTGAAAAGGCCAAGCACTATGGACTTCTGGGTCTCACTGCAGGTTGGTACCAGGGCTGGGGGCTCCAAGGGGGTGGGAATGGTGTCTGAGGTGCTCTGTTGTTAGTGTAGGCAGGGTCCAGGGATCCTGAAATTGGCCTCTGCCCAGGTTCAAAACCTAGGGCAATAAGTGGTGGGGTGGTTGGCCAGCACTCCTCTGTGTGTAGTTTTGCTTCTGGTTCCCCCTTATCCAGTGAGAATCAACTCTCTCTACCTACCTTTCAAGTTGTATTCTGCGGGAGAGCCCCCTCACTCCATCTTGTTGATGGTTTTTGACTCCTGTCATTTTCAGGCACTTTTGGTTTGGAAGGGTTATCAGAGCAGTGTCAGCTTTCACTGCTAGTAAGCCATCATCTTGGCTCTGTGTCCCTGACCCCATCCCCACCCCAGTATCTTTGCCAAGAAAACCCCAAATAGGGCACAAAGAGTTAAGACATGACTGAAACAACTGAACAAAAACAATAATGAAGCAAAAAGGTTAGACATTTGATACTGACCTTACTAATGCCTAGTTCACAAATATATTTCCATACTTCATGAGATGAAGCAAATGAACTGTTTCTTTGTATCATGGGGTTCTGTTTGCTTTCTCTAGCTGTTTCTGCCTAAAAGTGTAAAGAAAAATTCAGTTAGGAAGAATATTAATGAATATTTTGGGATTTTTTAATGTATAATTTATATAATTCTGCCAAACTCAAAAAAATTGTGTTAAACAAATATTTGACTACGCATATATATATATATATATAAATAACCTGGTCTAGAATATCTGATTTCTATATAATGTTATTTAGTAGGATTACATATATTAAAAGAAAAGGTTATTACAGTAATACTTGTCTTACCTTGCTCTGTAAGAATTTAAAACACTGTTGGTTTAGCACTTCTACAAATTCAGATTCAAAATCTTGGTCACTATACCAGGCTCCACCAGTCACTGATCGATCAGGTTGTAAATTATAAAGCATATAAACTTTCTTTTTTGAAGCCTGTAAAGAGATATGCAAAACTTATTTTACTAAGGTGACAAATATATTCCCCCCTCAAACCCTAAAGAGTATTATTCTAACCCATCAAAAGATATTTGTGTGAGAGGAGAGTAATATTCTAAAATAAAGAATGGTCACAGAATAACCACCAATCCATAAGTATAGTCTAAATAACAAAAAGCCAGTTCTTCGCAGTCTCAATATGCATACACTGATAAATAGCTTAGTCTCTGAAAATTAGTTTTAAGTTTTAAGCAAACTTATATAAACTGACTTACTTGGAAACACATCACTAAAGAGTCAGCATTAAAAGTTACTAATTGAGTTACCACCATTGTAGTGAAAGGACTTTATCAGTGTGGTGGGGTGGGGGGAAAGAAATAGAAAAAGCATCAATAAATTAGAGTTAAGAAATTGTGTCTGTCATTGCATAACTACATGAGAAATGATCATTATCACTAAGAAACAATTCTTGGCTGAAAGCATATAGTAACTTTAAAATTTCTTTTATGCCATCCCAAAGCAAGAAGATATAAAGTAACAAGATATTTAGGGGCAGATGGGTAGCTCAGTGAACTAAGAGCCAGGCCTAGAGACAAGAGGTCCTAGGTTCAAATCTGACCTCAGACATTTCCCAACTGTGTGACCCTGGGCAAGTCATTTAACCCCCATTGCCTAGCCCTTATCACTCTTCTGCCTTGGAACAAATTGGTTCCAAGACAGAAGGTAAGGGTTTAAAACAACAAACAAACAAAAACAAAACAAAACAAGATATTTGAACAAGACCTTTGAGTCTACTAAATAAAAAATAATGTTTTAAAGCTTCAAATTTCTGATTACCAGGGACTTTTATTAAGAATACCAGATACTGATAATGTAACTTTCACATGCATTCTTTAAAGAGCTGAAAAAAAAATACTTACTGCCACAGATTTAACAGCTTTGATAAGCTTTTTACTCTCCAAGTTCTTTAGTATTTTGTTGATTTCTGTTAATGGCAAATTACTTTTATAGCGAATATCTCTGCTCCAGATACCTAAAAAAATGTTTAAATAACAGAACTTTAAATATATTTCAGGTCAAACAAATGACACATGCCTGATTTCTATGTGTATATGCTAATTATTTTATTACAATTCCAAAACTAACAATGATTACAAGGTATATAAACAAATTTACTGTAAAGATTGTTACTAGTTTCTAATTGTACTTAGATTGTAAAAAGAAAATCAATTCAGTCAATACACTATTTTCTAATTTTTTAAAATTTCAAGTCCATCTAATTCATCTTTTTTAAAGTGATGTATGTAAAAGGAAATAAGGAATTTTAAGCACCTTAAAAAGTAGATAAAAACTTGAAAAATATTTTATATGCATTACTTTTTCCCCAAATAATTAATATTTTTGCTGTGAAATGGGAATGGAGAAGATTAATCAAGTATTTCTGGATGGCCTTTATTCAATTCAGAATGAAAAAGGTTTTAATGGATTTCTATGATAAAATCTAATGTATATGTGTGTCAATATACCTGAGAAGAAAAAAGGAATAAAGCAAAAAGTGATGTGGAAATTTACTGAAAAGTAGTATTTTCATTAAAGATTCCTCCTCCTTTTAAACTTAAATTAATACTATCATCTGAAATTGTAATCATCAAGTTAAAAATATCATTCATTTTAACATAGATTTCTTAATAGTTGATAATATGTGAAACAAAATTACAATTTCAGATGGTATTATACTTTTTCAAACAAGCTTCAATATAGAATCCAAAGGTTAAGTACTTTATACTATATACTAAAATATTAATATTTTAAATATGATTCTTGAATACCTTTGTTTCCAGCATCTTCTATGATTTGGTACACAAGCTTCTCTTGGTTATCTGATCCCTTCATCTTACTGGGAAAATGTTATTACAAAGCAAAAAAAGTTAATATTCTTATTTCTCCCTTATTTTGAAATTTTTCATAGATTAAAATTTTAAGTTATTAACTTATTTATTTACAAATATAAGAACTTACCCAGTATTCTGAGATTCTTTTATTCTATATAGAAGGCCTGTATTGCTCCTTAAGAGATCCAACTGTCCCTATTGTTGTTTTTTAAGAAAATAGTTAATTATTTGAGACATTAAATCAGCTATGGAATTTCGAAATACTTATTTATAATAGTTTTCTTTAATGTAAACACCCACATACTGCACTCTGCCTTCCCACATTTACTAACCCCTAGCTCGACACAATTAGCCTTCGAGAGGAATCTTGTTCAGGTAGGATTTGGACTAAATGGCCTTTGAGTTATCTTACATTGCCACAATTATGTGGATTACTCATCACAAAACAAAATACATTCAGTTATGTTCCCATTAATTTTTTTTAAACCCTTAATTTCTGTTTTATTAGTTCCAAGGCAGAAGAAGATAGGCAATGGGGTTAAGAGACTTGCCCAAGGTCACAAAGCTAGGAAGCATCTGAAGCCAGATGTGAACTCCCTATCTCTAGGCCTGGTTCTCATTCCACTGAGCCACCTAGCTATCCCCCAGTCTCATTAATTCTTGAAAAAAACTAAAAAACTGTGAGCAACTACCCTACCTAAATAATAAAATATGCACACTCAGAATATTTAAGCACATATTTTTCTATAATTAAATAAAACTTGCAATACTTAGAATTAAATTTAAGATCATGCAAGCCCTGGATTTAAATCCTAGCTCTAACATTTACTGCTTCTATGACTAGATAATTCATTGAACTTCTTGTTATCTCAATTTCCTAAACTGTAAAACTTGAACAAAAATAATTGAACCAGGTGCCTCTTAGAGTTGTTGTAAGGAAAGGGTTTTGTAAACCCTAAAGCACTATGGAATTATTAATTATTATTATGAATGATCTGACCATACAATAATATATGAATAACTATAACCATGCTGCAATGTAATTAGCTATAGATGGGAAATGTTTTCAAGTAATTTTGTCAATATGATTTTTACAAAATTAAACCAATCATTTTTAGGGTTTGCTGCTAAGATGGGAATACAGGCAGAGGAGGGGTCCCCTTGAAGACATCTGAGCCTGAAACCCAGGCAGCCACAACTTGTTACTCCTGCAGCAAGAGTTAAATTATTCTGTAGGTACACTTGCATCCAGGCACTAAAAACCAGGGATTCTTGGAGTACAGTTTCAGGTGGCACCTTCACCAAAGCTGGTAAAGCTAGTACTGAGACATTTCCACATACATATCTCCACCAAACCCAAATATCCATAGTACAAAATGAATATATGATGGTTTCATATATATTGAGGTTTTAGGAGGAAAGACTAGTAAGTGAGAAAGGAGAAGAGGAATATAAAGGGAGATGAAAAAGGAATAAAAATACTTCACTTTTGAATTTTGCTAAGAATTAACTTGACAATCTTCCTTTCTCCTAGATGCCAGAATTGTCAATTAATTTAAAGTCAATGCCTTTCATTACCTGAAGCACTGAGGGTAGAGGTATAGAGATAACCTATATAGAATATCAAGAAAATGCACTGTAGGGTCCATAACAACTTATGCACAACAAATAATGGGTATTTTATTATTCCATGTCTATGCTGCTTCAGGAGAACTTTAATGTTTTTGTGATGTGGCTACTTACTCCATAAATACAGTAACCACTCTACAACTTAGTAGATCTTTTGGAGTTACTGTGGATAAAAAAATTCATCATTCAGCAGTCAAACTGCTCATATACCACTTCAAACTAAGCTAGGTTTCCTGTTCTTCATCATGTACCATTTTAAGCACTCTCTGTTAATTTGAAAAATTTAAAGCATCTAAATTCCAAAGCCAACATGTTGCATTTTTAAAACACTGTCCATGCACATCAATTCATCAAGAGGTGGGATATAAACAAATCAATCAACAGCAATTATTAATCATCTACTGCATGCCAGGCAAATGTAGCCCATCAATTAATTTCCCAATATCAGCCAACTTCATAATGTGCATTTTAATGTAAATTAGTGACAAGGAAAAATTCTAATAAAAGCTCTAGAAGTCATGGAACATTATGGCCATAGTAAGGGAATATATAAAATGGCAAATTATATTTATAATAAACATGAACACAGATTAAAAAATGACTAACCTAAAAATTTTATATTTCACCTTACCATAGATAAGAGTCTATTGATGGCCATTGCTCTCTGTTGCGCTTCTATATGAGGCATCTCATTCTGAATGACTTGGTCTGTGATTCCATGAGGGAACTGATGACATAATTCTATAATCCTATGAACAAAGATATCAATAGTATTTTATACAATTCATTTCAAGGAGTGAGGAAAAAAGTATAATGAAACAACACTTCATCTTTTCCACACTTGATAAAAAATTGTTATGACTTTTTTGCTCACTCTTTATAAAATCTGAGTTTTAAATTAGAATAAAAGTAATAGTATAACATTTTTTGGGAAAAATAAAGCTATGGGTTTAAAATCCCTTGTAATTCTAGTGCTTTCCTCCTACTACATCCAATTTATCATGTTTATAGCTTGTTTATGCATAGCTATTTGCAAGTTCTTTTCACCATTAGATTTGTGAGTTTCTTGAGAGGTGGGGGCTGTCTTTGACCTTTCTTTGTATTCCCAGTTCTCAGCATAGTACCTGTCACATGCTAAGCACATTTATTAGCTAACTATATACCTTAAGATGAAACTTAATTCCACTTTCTAATTTCTTATACCAAATAAATCTGCTATTGACATTTCTGAATAGAATCCCATTGTTTCACCTCACCATTATGTTGCTTGCTAGTCTATATTACCAAATACAACTCCCTGCAGAATATTCCCCTACCACTGGACAGTTTTGTTTGTGTTGAGCTGTGAGCTCCTTGAGGGCAGAGAACAGATTTGTTCCTGTATCCCTGCCAGAATCCAGCACAAGTACCTTCCTTGTACACAGCAGGTGCAAAATAAGTGTTTTCTGAGTTGAATTAAAACTTTAGAAAAACAATAAGCACATGAAAAATTGTTCTAAATCTCTCTTAATTAGAGAAATGCAAATCAAAACAAATGTACCACCTCACACCTAGCAGATTGGCCAATATGGCAGCAAAGGAAAGTAGTAAATGTTGGAGGGGATGTGGAAAAATTAGGACACTAATGCATTGCTGGTGGTAGTTGTGAATTGATCCCACCATTTTGGAAGGCAATTTGGAATTATGCCCAAAGGGCTTTAAAAGACTGCCTGCCCTTTGATCCAGCCACAACACTGCTGGGTTTGTACCCCAAAGAGATAATAGGGAAAATTACTTATACAAAAATATTCATAGCCCTGCTCTTTGTGGTGGCAAAAAATTGGAAAATGAGGAGGTACCCATCAATTGGGGAGTGGCTAAACAAATTGTGGTATCTGGTGGTGATACAGTACTATTGTGCTGAAAGGAATAATGAATTGGAACAATTTCACATGAACTGGAAAGACCTCCAGGAATTAGTGCAGAGCAAAAGGAGCAGAACCAGGAGAACACTGTACATGGAAACTGATACATTATGGCACAATCAAATGTAATAGACTTTTCTACTAGCAGCAAAGCAATGACCCAGGACAATCCAGAGGAACTTATGAAAAAGAACGCTATCCATATCCAGAGAAAGACTGCCTCAGTTTTCTCATCTACAAAATGGGGATAAGAAAAATATCTACCACCCAAGATGACTATGAGAATCAAATAAAATAATATTTGTAAAAGTATTTTGAGAATGAGAAAGTGAGTGCATGAGCATTTAATATTAGCTCCTTTTCAGCTCACCTTACACAAAACCCTCCCTGAGCTCTGAGGAGCTCTGATGCATGAAGTGAGAGAAGTAGGGTGGCAACCATAACAATGATTATACGGCTGTTATCTGAAGAATTTAGAGGGGAAAAAAACCCAGCTTTTTAATGTGTACTAGTTTTTCATGTACATGCTACTTGACTTACACATCATGGTGAAGATATATATCACAGTTCATTATGACAGATTACATTTTAAATAGATTCACTCCCTCTTCTATGTCATCAAACACCTAACCTTTCCAAGAGGAAGTAAGGTGAAGGCCAAACTATAAGGCTGAAGACATAAAAGAATAAGTCAAAAGAATTCTCAATAGTGAAAAAAATGGAGTCATATGAACATAATTTGTAATTCATTAGTTGGCAGCTAGCTCCTTAAAAAGTATCCAAATATCATAAAGCGGTGATGGCAAACCTATGACATGTGCATCAGTGCTGACACGCATAGCCATTTTCGATGACATGTAGCCACATGCAGCCACATACAGAGAAGTATGGGGCCACATGCCGAGGATGAAACATTTGCTACAATGTAGTGTAGATCCTCTGTGTGCTATAGATGATAATTCTACCTATATTAATTTATTTATTTTGGTTTATTAAATAGTTATATATAATAATTATACATTTTTGTTATTAAATTTTAAACTATAAATATTGCAAAAATATGGTTTTTTTCTCAAAGTGACACATCACCCGAGTTATGCTCAGTTTTTTGGCCAATTTTGACACACCAAGCTCAAAAGGTTGCCCATCACTGTCATAAATGATACCTTTTAGTTCTTCTTAATAAAAATTAATAAATCAGCAGCGCTTCTAAAAGGAGTGAATGTCAACAAGGTTTCTGTTCTCCAAACAACAATCCCTAAAAGAAGATTCTCTTCTTCTCCCAAACCCCCTCCTCCAAGAACCAGAGGGTTAATTCTAGGCTGAGAATTGGGGAAGGAGAGACAAGTCTTCTTTTATGGGTAGATGTAATCTATTCCTTGATCAATGTCAGTTCCTTCTGGACATTTCCCCTTCTTGCCATCATTATCTATACCAGAACAGTTATCAGAGGCACTTAAATTATGACCACTGGGCTTCTTGACATCCAGAAAAGGAACTATTTTAAAAGCAGTGCCACAATGGGTAATTTTATCAGACATAATCTCAAAGAAGACAGAAATCAAAATTATCCTTAGAACCAAACATCAACATTTACTCCTTGGGTCTAAATAACAGTCCATTGAAGATCTTATTTTCAAAGCTTTTAAGCATCAAAGAGTGATTTGTACAAAGAGATGCAGAAAACTGTAAATACTCAATAATTAAAGAGTTGTTTTTGTTATGTAAAGAATTAAGCAATGATAAAGAATTGAAAAGAAAATTAAACTTTGAAAATAATTTGAATCAAAAGGCACATTCCACAGAATAGTGAACAAGATAGTTTACTTTTTGGATGTTAGGGAGTTAAGGGCAGTGGGAAAAGAACACATTAAAGTTCTTTGCAAATAAAACTGGTTTCTGTCAGGCAAAGTAGACAGGAACAACTGGCTTCTTTATTTCCTGGCTTAAGTCAATCTCTTCTTTTATTGATTTTTTAAAAAAAATATGTGATTAGTACTCTGACATATAGAATCAAAGCCACAAGTGCAGAGATTGCTGGGACCATCCAACTGTTATTATTATCAATGGTAGTAATAATGAGAATTTGCAGGTTTCTTAATTTTGCATGCCATCTGGATGAAGTTTTCCAATGATTTAAGTCTTGAATAGTCCTTAGGCATTTGTAGGATGTCCAGTATCATCAAAGTTTTCAGTTATATCACCTCCAGTTAGCTTCCTTAGAACTTGCTCTTCAACAGGATATTCCTCCAGGAATTTGAACAAGTCCTCTTTTGTAATTCTCTATTATTTTATTTTATCCATTTAAAAACAGCATTACTGAGATCTTTACAGGCATGATACAAAAATATTTAAGTATCTCTGAGTCAGAGGATCCCTAAAAGGCTAAGGTCTTAGGTTCAATTCTATATTCTGTACCCTTTGATACTTATACTAGGCAGAAACATAGTCAAATAATCACCACTGCAGGAATACTTAAAAGCATGTTTTTACTCAAGTCACAATGAATGAATAAGAAGCATTTATTAAACGCTTACTAAATGCCTCTTGTTGTCACTTCAGTTTACACTTGTTGCCTCTTAAGATAATTATTGTAACTATCTAGACGGCAGCAAGAACAAGCTAAGTGGTTTAGTTTTCAGACTTTCCTAAATCAATTTGAATTCATCAGGCCACACAGATATATAAGAGGTAGGTAGGGAAAAGAGGTGGGGGCAAAACACCCCTAAGACCCCTCGTACTAGCCAGGACCTCTCACTCCTCAGGTCCTCACGCTAATCGCTGGAGGGGTGGTAATACAGATTCCGCCTGTTCATTAAGCCAGGAACTCAAACTATCGATAATTCCAGCTTCTCCTTTTTACCTGTTTTCTATCTCGACCGGGTCAGCATCCGGCGGCTGCGCCTTCACTTTCACCTCAGCCATGACAAGGCCGGGTTCAGTACAGCCAAGGCCAAGACTCTAGTAGCCTGTTCGGTAGTAGGAAAAACTACTCCAGACTCCGCCCCTGCCCGGCGAGAAAGGGGCCTTTCACCCGAGTAGCATCTTGGTAAAGGACCCTCCTCCCTTCAAAACTACATTGCGCTGTCTAAGGCATGCCGGTCCCATTTAACATTTGGATGCTGCATGGTTTGTGCATGGGGATACCTATTTAAAAGATTTCCCCACAAGTCCGATGACAAGATGTGGATTCCTTGTTCCCTTGGGCTTTTTTCTTCAATATTTTCCTTTCATGGATCAGGCGAATATTTAGACGCCCAAAGTAATCTTTGAGTTAGGAGTAGGAGAAGAATGCGCAGGATTCGCCAATGGCGAAGGGGCGGAGCCAGTTGCTAGGAAGCAGGATTTATACCAATCAAAAACGTCTTCTTCTCGGTTTTGGCTGGTGATGGAGCGTCTCTGGTAACGGGAATCCTTTGGACTGACTGACTCGGTGAGGAGGGACGGAGGGCTATGGTCTGTCTAGGCGGACTTGGGAGACCCTCGGGGTGGGCAGCAGGATGGGAAGGACCGGGAAGCCTTTGGTGGGGGGGTGACTCCTAACCTGGTGCGAAAACCTGCGATTTGGGGGTGACCTTGGGGATATCGTGGCCGAGCTTTGCCCGCCAGCTTTGGTTTCCTCCACCGCTCGGTAATTTGGGTCTCAGAGCGAGGCAGCTTCAGGGGAGCACTTTTAGCCAATTTACACATCAATACCTGTGATTATCCTCATTCTTGTCAATTCCCCCACAAAATCACTAACAAAAAGCTTATATATGTATGTATATACATATTCATGTATACGTTTGATTGTGGGGGACAGTTTCCCTACATATGTACACAATACATTTATATAGCAGTATAAAAACATAGTATATGCATATGTGCGTATATACATATAAGGGGAACAATTTTCCCACAAAAATCACTGCTAGTGCAGGAAGCATATAATTGTGGAGAAAAACTTCTCCACATACATATGTATTTATATTAACATGTAAACACATAATACACTGTGTGTGTAAAAACATATGTGTGTGATTATTGGGAGCAATTTCCCTACAAAATTAGTGCTAACAGCAGGAAGCTAATATTTATATATGATATATGTGTGTGTATATATCTTAACATATTTTATATAAATAAAATCATGAGTAATGATTTCCTCACAAAATCTCTGCTAATGCGGCAAGCTTATATATGCACAAAATATATGCACACATATTAAATGTTTAGACATTCATATCATAACTAGTATATATGTATAGGTCTATATACACATATATGCACAGTGTATATATGTACATATAGATAGCTAGTATATATGTACAGGTATATACACATGCACATACCTAGTGAGTATATATATATATATATACCATAGATAAATATATACATATCATAGCATTGTGAATATCCATGTTTGCATATATATTATGGCAAGTAAATATATTATATATATATATATATTATACCTAGCGAGGTGCCTGATAAAGAGGCAAAGACTGAACACAAGCACTGTGAGCTACTTCTACATTTCTAGAACAGGAGTTCTTAACCTGGGATCCAGGAATCTCTCTAAGGCCCCCTCCAAGGATCTACAAATAGTTTTCTTGGGGCTTGGGAATTTAGAAGGGAAAATAAATTACATCTTTATTTTTACTAATCTTTTAACTGAAATTTATCATTTTCTTAAATTATGAATTTTTTTAAACCCTTAACTTCTGTTTATTGGCTACTAGGTGGAAGAGTGGTAAGGGTGGACAATGAGGGTCAAGTGACTTGCCCAGGGTCACACAGCTGGAAGTGTCTGAGACCAGATTTGAACCTAGGACCTCCCGTCTATAGGCCAGACTCTCAATCCACTGAACTACCCAGCTGCCCGCCTTAAATTATGAATTTAAACAACAGATAGTATTTTTCACTACACTGCCAAAGGGATACATGACAAAAAAAGGTTAAGAACCTTTGTACTAGAAGGAAGAACATGTCTTGTTCCATGCTTGTAGTTTAAGTTAAGATATAATTCAATCCTTAAAGGGAAAAGACAGGTGTTGGAAGATTTTCTACAATTAACCACATCTTTAGTCACACAACTGACTGAGAGGTATAGTGAATTCAGCTGTGCTTTTTGGTTGATCATTACAGAAAAGGATTTGGTGAGGTAGACTAAAATGAATATTTAAATATGTACTTAAAATTTGTACTCAATGCCTCTAATAACATGTCTTCCATATATTTTAAGAGCCTACTAGATTCTTTTAATGTTTTTTACATGGTTAGGAAAACAAAATTTGTGACTTCATTCATATAAGGAACTTGTAGTAGAGTATTCCTCTACCACTGCAAAGGATTCCTTTATAGATTTTATAAAATTAACCCTACATTTTGTTGCCCACCAGACCTACTTCTAGGGAACAGAAACTCTGGGCTAAATACTGGTGAACTGTCAACTAGAGCTGAGGAGATAGGGATGAGGAAGATAAAGGAAGATAATAATAAGGCATTTATACAGTACCTTAAGGTTTGCAAAGTACTTTATACATATTATCTAATTTGATCTTCATAACAGTCCTGTAAGGTAGGTATTATTATTATCTCCATTTTATGGATGAGGAAACAGGCTGAAAGATTTTAAGTGATGTTCCCAGAGTCACATAACTAATCAAAATCTGAGGCAGAATTCAAACTCAGGTTTATCTATTTGGTCATTTAGCTGCCTCAGAAGAAAGAAGATTAATACTATATAATAAAATATAATCAGTGTGTATGATGGTAGGGCTTATAACGCTGACCAAGACAGTAAAAAATGCCTTTTCACTTTTCCAGATAGACTTTCCCATTTATCTCACATATGTCCATTTTAATCACATTTTACATGTATAAGGGGAAGAAAACCACTCATCCCTTAACCTCCAAATACACACTCTAAGGTATATTTCTATTAGCATAGTATCATTCAGACAATAAGCATTTATTAAATGCTCATTATGTGTCAGGCTTTATGCTATATATGCTATATAGCAAGGCTCTAGGGATATGCTCTAGGAGATAGATTAATACAAAAATGGAACAGCTCTCCCCTTAAGCCCTTCTCTTGAAAGAAGCACCAGTTATACATTTCAGTATTAAATATTAGCTAGCATTTGTTTATATATAGCTTTGAAGTTTTCAAAATGATTTACAAATATTAGATCATTTGATCTTCACAGCAATAAATCCTTATCTCCATTTTACAATTGAAGAAGTTTAAAGTTATGTGATTTCTCAGGGTCATATTGCTTGTGAACATCTTAAGACAGTATAAATTCATGGATATCCTGACTTCAGGTCCAGTGCACTATCCACTGTGCCTCTTAGCTGTCTACAGATCTACTGGTAGAGAAGAGCTATTGGCACCTAGAGGAGTCAGGAAATGGCTGTTCTAAAAGATTGTACTTGAATTGAACTCCGAAGGAAGCTAAAGATTCTAAAAAATGGAGGCAAAATTCCAGGTATAGAAGACAAATCTTTGCAAAGGCATGGAAACAAGAGATGAAATTTTGTATGCAAAGAACAGCAAGTGGACCATTTGGGCTGGGCTGTGGAGTGCTGACGGGGAGTCACTTGTAATATAAGCATGGAAAGGTAGGCTGAGATAGGAATCAGTTCTTTAAGGTTAATTTGGCCACTATTGCACAAATTTCAGGAAGAGCCTTATATTTTTAATTAATTGAAAAATAGCTCTTGGAAATTAGCCCTATTTCTGATACTTAGCTAAAGAGATTTAGATATTATTTATATTTATCCTCAATATTTTTCATATGGTAGGAAAGAGTGCTCTTGTTTGCCTCCATTACTCATTTAGGAGAAAAGGTTATGCAGTAGCCATTTCTAAATTTTCATTTCAGCTGTTAAAGGCAGGAATAGGAAGAAACCCATGCATGGCTCTGGCATAAAGGAGAAGAAGAGAGCATCTTTCAGTGCACTAACTCCTTCTGTGTCACAGATTTTTTGGTAGTCTAGGTTGTTGGACTGGCAGAAATCTCATATATGTGTGTGTGTTTAAATAAAATATATTTGAAGAAAACAGAGGCAGCCTATCCAAGTCAGTAGAGAAGCTGCCTCAAAGATGTACTGGCTATGTGATGACTAACAAGTCATAACCTCTCAGTGCCTCAGGCAATTCTCTAAGATTACAAATTGCAGAATGGTTGGTTCTGCATAAGTAGAGGGAGTTTTTCCATCTGGAGTTCTGTTCCCTACATCAATCAAGTCAGTCAATAAATATTAACTAACTACTATGTGCCAGGCACAAGGATAAACTAAAAGCATTTAAAAAGAAAAGAAAAGACAAGAAATGAAAAGAAAAAAAAACAGCTCTCTCTTTATTTTAGTTTTCTATTTAATTTTAAAAGAGTTGCTTCTTGGAGCAGCACATAGCATAGTGGATAGTGCCAGTCCTAAAGAAAAGAAGATCTGGGTTCAAAATTTGACCACAGTTATTTCCTAGCTTTGTGACGCTGAGGAAGTCACAACTCCATTTGCCTACCCCTTACCACTTTTCTGCCTTAGAATTGATAATTGGTGTCACTTCTAACAAGATAAGGGTTTGCATTGCTTCAGATGATTACAGAAAAAACTGGAAAGATTTGCATGAATTGATGCAGAGCAAAATAAGCAGAACCGAGAACACTGTACACAGTAACAACAATATTGTATGATAATAAATCATAAAACTTGACTACTTTCAGCAATGCAATGATTTGGGACAATTCTGAAAGACTTATGACAAAGAATGCTATTCACCCCAGAAGAAGAACTGTTGGAGTTTGATGGATATGGATCAAGGCATACTATCTTTCATATCAGTATATTTATAGTTTTATATTGGGGTTTGGGTTTTGTATGAGTGTGCTCTTACAACAATGTTTTGGATAATATATTTTTTACCCAGATAAGATGCTTACCATCTCCAAGTGGCAGGAGGGAAGAGATAATTTGGACCTTAGAATTTTGGAAAACATGTTGAAAATTATTATTACCTGTAACTGGGAAAATTAAATATCTTTGAATTAAAGGAGTTGCTTTTTTGTTAGCAATTCTATTAAAATAATTTTAAATAAAATTGTCAGGGAAGCATAAATCAGGAAATCAAAATCATATATTATTTTCAGACATATGTCTTTTTTTTCCCCTAGGGTATAATAGAGAAAATGACTGCTGGCTCAATTTGTGTTCCTCAGATTATCCCATTAAGAGTCCCTTGTCCAGGAAAAAACAAACATGAAATAACTACTAATACACTTGTAGGAATGAAATCAGGTAGGAATTAAGAATGATTTAAATTGTTGCTACTAACATATAATGGTTTCTAGTATTTCTTTTCCAGAGTTTTAAAATCTATTTTTATATGTCTTATAAAATTAAGAAATCAAAAGCTTTAAAGAAATACTTTAAAAATCCCATGGTTTATGATTTGATGATTAACGGTATGTTGTTTTGATTAAAATATTAATTAATCTTTGCCAAATTTTACTTCATATGATGTAAATTTGTTATGCCTCACTTATGCTTGGTATAAGAAGTCCCTAGGTCCCCTTAAATTTTATCAAGGAGTCCATCATTTTAGTGGGAAAGCCAAAACTTTTCTAAAAGAATAAAGCACATATGTAGTAGCTCTTTGAGGGGTACTTCTAAATGTTAGATAAAATCAAACTGTTTAATGAAAGGTGATTCCTTTATGTCGTAGAAAAGGTCAATTTTGTTTATATAAAAACAGATGGATGGTACCATTTGAAATAGGAAAGGATTGTACTTTACAAATTATGTATGTTTATACTGTCTACCCTGATGATTTCAGACTTCAGTATTTAGTAAGATCTTAGGATTTAGAGCTAAAGAGGTCCTTGGAGAAACTAGCAATATAACCCACAGCTTCATTTTACAGGTGAAAGAACTGGCCGATCAATCAATAAGCATTTATTAAGTACCCACTGTTAGTCCAAAAACAAAACTTCAAACTGAAATAATTTAGAAAGAAATTTATTAAGTTGTCCAGCAGAGGGGGCAGCCAAAAAAAAAAGACAGCCCTTCCCCCAAGTAAGTTTCACATACTATAAGACTCAGAGATGCAAGGAAACTGTGGCTGTTTGGCCAGCACGGAGTCAATTTCCAAATAAGACATGTGTTGTTCAGATGTATAACAAGCGAAAACTCATTAGTCTTTGGATCTGACACAGTTTCTGGTCAGAATAACCTAGGTCCCAAGTTAAGCATTAACCAAATCTGGTCTCTAAACAACAGGTCTGGTTTCTCATCCACCAAAGGGATAGTTTCAAACAATGCAACAAAGATTTCCCACACTCCAATGTGTCAGGTGCAATGAGAGAGCTGGAGATAAAAAGACAAAAATGAAATAGCTTTTGCCCTCAAAGAGCTCATAATCTATCAAGGGAAACATTACTTATATATTAATATAAAGCATACACAAAAGTGTTATTTAGTTGTTCTTCAGTCCGTCTGAGTCTTCATGACCCCATTTGGGGTTTTCTTGGTAAAGATACTGTAGTGGTTGGCTTTTTCCTTCTCCTGCTCATTTGACAGGTGAGGAAACTGAGGCAAACAGGGTTGTGACATGCCCAGGATCACACAGTAAGTGTCTGAGGTCGGATTTAAATTCAGGTCCTGGCATTGTATCCACTGTGCCACCTAGCTACCCCAGTGTCATCTTAACTTGCAATATGTGTATAGCTGAGTCCAGAGGGGTATTTCCAAGCTTAACCTTCTCTTCAGGGAGGCCAGGATACAAGAATGTGCTAGGGAGATATAGAAGTACAAATTAAACAGTCCCTGTCCTCAAGAAGCTTCATTCTATGGGGGGAGAGATAAGGAGGAAGAGCACTCTAGAAATGTGGGAAGGGCACTGATAGGGCAAAGACTTAGAATTGAGGACTGGAATCTCATGAGGAAGAACAAGAAGGCTAGCTTGACCAAAACAGAGAGAACAAGGAGGGAAGTAATCCTTAATGAGCCTGGAAATGGAGCTAAATTATGAGGGATTTTAAATCTTAAAT
Source organism: Gracilinanus agilis (assembly GCF_016433145.1). NCBI lineage: Eukaryota > Metazoa > Chordata > Mammalia > Didelphimorphia > Didelphidae > Gracilinanus > Gracilinanus agilis. Next base: position 139,803,767 of record NC_058131.1, on the reverse strand, counting down.
AAACAAATTTGTATTTTTTTCTTGGAGATATTAGGGAGTCACTGAAATTAAATATATATTTTATATTTTATGTGATAAATATAATAATTATTGCTAGCATTTATGAAGTTCCTACTATGTGCCAGGCACTGTGCTAAGCACTTTATAATTATTGTTTCATTTGATCCACCCAACAGCCCTGCAAGGTCGGTATTATTATCATCCCTTTTAGATACAGAAACTGAGGCAAATAGAGGTTTAGTGATTTGCCTAGGGTCACACAGTGATTAAGTGCCCTAGATAAGAACTCATGTCTTTCTGATTTCAGGCCCAGGGCTATATCCACTGTCATCTAGCTGCCTAAGGCATACATGTAAAAATAATTAGCAATGAATTGCTTATATATATAAACTGATTTAGATACTCTGCTTGCTGTACTTACAAAGTATCTTCAGTTTACATAAGTGAAGTGAAGCTCATAAGTGAACTCTTCAGGGCCAGGCACAAGGATGCTAAGGAGACTCTTGTTATACAAAAATAAACTAGTTATTGAGAATATAAGGATATAAAAGGATTTCTAACTCTAAGAGATTCTAACTCCACTCAAATAAAACTCCCTGGTTCTGCAAGGAACCGCTTCTCCTGTTTCCACAGGCTACACTTATCCTTCCTTATCTGACTAACGCAAATTTTTCCTACTCTACAATAAATTAGCACTGTTATCCTTAGAAGAAGTATATAATTCTTAACTTTGACTCCAAGTTATAAAATAACAAAGGCTAGCTGGCTGAGCCTCAGCAAGAACCAAGTTAGGACTCAGCCTTAGCAGACTCGGAGTCCAGACCAAAGACCAGGTCTTTCATTGGTCTTCTCAGAGATAAAACAATTTATGAAATGGCAATAGACAGTCACTAGTGTTTCCCAAGTTGGAAAAGGAAATCACTTAGCTCCTTCAGAGTTTCTCTCCTTTCCTCTACCTCAGACAGTAAGGAGAGAGAGAAAAGAAGATGTCATCTGCTCCCAGCATTCCAAGAGAGCCACTGCCACTCCCTGAGACTGCCACAGAAAAATTGTTACACCTCCCCCACCCACTGTCAACATTTGAAACTGACACTGTCTCAGATGTTTTAAACTCGTTCTTTCTCAAACCAGCTTCTCTACTTCTTATCTCTAAATTAATATAAGAAGACTTAATTTCTAATATCACCCTTATAATTTTCCCCCTCAAGCACATGGAGAGATAAAAAATCTTGCTATTCTATGTAATTCTAAAGCTATACCTAACATTATTATTATAGTCCCCCCCAAAATAGTCTTAATCTTACACTTATCTTATCCTATTCTTAGTGCTACACCTTATCTATGCTAACCTGCACTAGGGATATAAATCAAAGAAAAGAAAATTTCAATGAAGACAAATAATCAATGAAAATATACTTGCACAAATGCAAGTGCGATACATACAATTACAGAATTTCAAAATGCAAACTTTTGAAAAACTTTTGAAACAATAAAATACAGCTACAAAAAACAATTAACTTGTGTTTTACAAAAGAGTAAGTCTATCTAAAATAATAACTATGCAAAACTCATGCAAACTGCATCTTACAAATCCTATTTGAATAATTCAAATGAAACTTTTTACTATACTAAGACCTTATCCTATCACTAATACAGAAAAACAAAACTAACTACACTAAAACTCAAAATCAACTTGCTAAACTAATAAAATTAAAACTTTGCAACAATTTAACTATATGCACATCTATAGAAATATACAGATCTGTACAATTTCTATACCTATGTATATGTTATGTACAAATTATATTACAGACTACGTACATAGTATTTACAAACTATTTACCTGTTGCAGGAGGAAAATAAACTTCCCCTCTTAAGATAATCTCAGAAAATCTTAAAGATTTTCTTTAGAAAGATATGTATATTCTCCTGATGTTATCTCCTAGGAACACATAAAATATTTTTGTGAGATAAGATCTTATTAATTTAATGTGTACAATCATTATTATCTTCCCAAGGTGATTTATCTGTATTCATTTATTTCCATGAATACTCATCATCTGGTTATGATGTTGCAGAGTTTGTGAGAAATGTGTCCTATATATGTATGTTATTTGTAGTGAATACTTACCAAATCTTCAAAGTCACCTCCTCTCCTACTGTCTTCTGCTTCATGCTGTTACTATGTAGTGTTTGTTTGCAACTCTAGTAAAAGTGTGTAATGTTACAATGGCACAAAAATCTTACAGTTCATGTCCATAATCAGTCTGTGTTCCTCTTCTCTGAATTGATTTTTTTTCCTGCAAGGTCTTCGTTAAAGTGAAATCATCCTATCCACTGTCATCTTCTCTGTTTCTTCTATGTTGTCTTCTCCTTTGTCTCGATCTTGAACTCTGTCTCCATTTTATTCTTCTTCTTCTTGAATAATTTCTTCTTCTGATGACTTTTTGATTGAAGCAGTGTTGTCTGATGTAGTCTCTTCTGCTGTTGCTTTTTTCACATATGAGCAATGCAGCCACAATTCTTTCTCTAATACACGAACAGCTGAAGGAGTTGTCAAAATAAAGTGGAAAGGCCATGATGGTTATGTTGCGCTAGTTCTATTAAAGTTTTTGATGTAAATTGAATCTGCAGGTTTTATCATATGAAGTGCATAATCTAATGGACCCCCTTCAGTTAAAATATCCATTTCTTGTAATTCTCTAAACCTGTTTTGTAACTCTATGATATATTCAGCAAATGCAAGATCTCCTCCAAGCATAAATACATAAGCTGTCTTAAAAATTTTTGCCTGCAATGGTGAATGGCCAAATAACATTTTATATGGTGAGATATGCACATCTCCTCTTGGTCTAGTGCTCAGATAGAACAGTGCTTGAGGCAAAATCTCTGGCTACTTCAAATGAGTTTCAGTGTTGTAATAATAAAGGGAGCCAGTAAATAAATGTTTGATAGAAAGGGGAGAGAGAGTGTCTTTATGGTGACTCTCTCCTCCAGCTCTCCCCTGTTGCCAAATATACTCTGGGAGACTTTAAGGGGGTGTCACCCCAAAACTGGGTGACCTGGATGGTCATGCCACCCCACAGGAGTTGGGGGTAAGGCTTCCCTATAAGACAAAGTATGTGGTACCCCAATCCAATCTTGAATAAGGATGGGGTTCACACAAACCTACCTCCTGATCAGTTAACTTCACAGTGGGTGGTCTGGCTTCAAGATGGAGGCAGCCAGACCAAGCTGTGGTTCCCTTCTCCCTTGATGTCACTCAGGCACTCTGGAATGCTATCTGACTGTAGAATTGCTTTTTATTATTCGCAAATCAGGAATTGGGGAAGGGGTGAAGGGCAGAGGGATTTTGGGGTGCCCTCTTCACTATTCCTTTGGGGTCCATCACTTAGGAGGAAACCCAAAGTATTCCACTTCTAAGCTTTCCCCCTCATCCCTTCTCCTTCTATTTCTATTTCTATTTCTCTGTTTTTATCCTTTTCTATAATTGTAAGTTTTGACTGAAAAGGGTCTCTCAGCAAGGTTGGGAATGGGTGAAGGAGAGTAAGAGCTTGCTCCCAAAATGGAGTCGAAACTTAGCTGATTTGATGGTTAAAGCCTTGATGGGTGAGATGTGATGGGATGGCTTTGATCAGGGAATCAGGGTTTCAATTTCCAAAGAAAAACCTTCAGGAAGCCCTCAGGACTGGATCCAAGCTGGGATGTCCTCCTCCTCTCCCCTCCCAGTCCTCCACCCGAAGACCTCTCCTCCTCCTCCTCCTCCTCTTTCCTCCAGAGAATTTCCCAGCATCCTCTCTGCTCTCAACTGTCAGCAATTGTCAGCAACTGCTTTCTCTGGCTCCTTTTGTCCCGTCCCCCTTGTACAAATCCCATCCTTACAGTGCATAATTTCCCAACCATACTTTTGATTTATCTGTTGCATCTCTCCACCTGACCAGAATTTTGTGGGTGATATGGGACATGAAATTTTGGCATAATACCCAGATTTTCACAAACTTGTTTTAGAACCGAATCTGTAAAATGGCTCCCTTTGTCAGAATCTACTCTCAGTGGTATACCAAATCTTGGAATGCTCTCTTTCAACAAGATTTTGCTATAAAGCTTAATGTGTTTTTACTAGATGGAAAAGCTTCTGGCTATCTAGTTAGATGGTCCACTATCACTAGACAAAATTTAAATTGTCCTGATTTGGGCATGTTAATGTAATCTATTTGTAAATGCTCAAATGGTATGTGAGCTAGTGGATGACCACCAAAAACTTTTTTATTAAATATGCTTTGATTGAATTGTGCCACATAGAGCAAGCTGAGCAGATCTTATTATTTGCCATAGTGCTATTTCCCAGAGCTATCCAAGTTCTTTTGACAATATCAATTAATGCTTGTGTCCCAAAATGACCCTTTTTGTATATTTCTTGACATATGTAAGAGTAAAATGCTTTTGGAAGAATTGGTTTTCCCACTGACGCTTGGGGAAGGGGTGAAGAATCCCATTTTTTTTCTGGCTCCAAAATTTTGCATCCACTTCTGAACTTCTTTGTCATTGTATGCTTTTTCTAAATTCTGTGGTATCTATAATAGAGAGATTCATAATGCAAGCTGGAGCATTTTGCACCTCATATTGTGCAACCATATCCGCCCTACAATTTCATCTGGCAATTAAGTCTTGTCCTATAGAATGCCCATTGCAGTGAATCATTACTAACTCCTTTGGTAGTTGGAGAGATGACAGTAATTCTTGAATTATTTCTGCATGAGCGATTTAAAGCCATCCAGCAGCTCCATGAAGATTCCTCATGTTTTGGACACTTAGGAAGGGGAAATAAGGACTGAGTGAAAATGGGTAGCAGGTTAAAAACTAATGGAAAGAGAACATAAGGCGAGAATAAAGACACACAGACATAGAAAGTTTTGGGATAAGGTAGACAGACAGCGAGTAAGCTCTGGTGGTCGAGAGCTTAGATGGTTCAGAGCTCTGATGGTCAAGAGCTTAGATGGTTCAGAGCTCTGATGGTCAAGAGCTTCTTTCTCAACTGTCATATAGCTACTTTTATTGGGGTTACAATCTTATATGGGGGGAAGGGGAGAGCCAAGTGGTCTGATACATACGTAATCATCGGGAGATACAAACTGTTGGAACCTGAAATAACAGGTAGAGCAAACATCTAGATCAGGAATCTATGTGGCCTAAGGTCTTGATACAAATGCCGATTGATTGAAGGTAAGGCAAGGAGACTGAGATAACTGACCAGTCTTCCAGAGTGTAGCCTTAGGGAAGGGCTAGGAATTTGGCAAGGTTGAGGTTCAATTCAACTCAAGGTTACAGAAATCAATCATAAGCAATACAAGAGTCATTTTTTGAGCACTCTTAAAATAATATCAAGATTAATGTATACCTGGATTGCTACACAATTCTTTTCCAACTGGATGTTAAAAATCCTCTCTGAAGCCAGAGATAACCAATGGCATGGCAAATTCCAGATGCATACTTGGAATCAGTGAAAATATTTGCATGTTTGTCTTTTGCAGGCTCCCATGCGTGTTTTAGAGCAAATCTGCTCCCTGAGCATATGAAATTCTTCAATAAATTATACATTTATTTTATTTCTAAAGTAAAATACATTAAATACATACATGTTATATAAAATATGTAAAATAAAATTTACAAAATTGGAGATACTTAAAATGCCTTTTTGATTTCCTAATTTTTCTATTCTTGGAGTTAAAGCTGACTATAAGATAGAAGAGCCACATGAGAATCAGTTTCTTTAAAAACATTTTCATTGTTTAAATGGTTTCTTGCTGACTAATTTTTTTTAAAACCCTTAACTTCCATTTTAGCATCAATCTGTGCATTGGTTCCAAGGCAGAAGAGAGATAAGGGATAGGCTGTGGGGGTTAAGTGACTTGCCTAGGGTCACACAGCTAGGAAGTATCTGAGGCCAGATTTGAACAAGGACCTCTTGTCTCTAGACCTGGCTCTCAAACCAATGAGCCATCTAGCCGTCCACTTTCTGACTAGTTTGAAAAATAAAGAATGGCTTCACAAAAGAATTTTTGTTTTTAGCTTTGATTCTGTCCCCCACATGTCCCTCACTACTCACTGAAAAATCAAGAAGAAGAAAAAGCCCTGTTATAATATATATATATATATATATATATTCAAACAAAACAAATTCCCACATTGACCATGTCCAAAAAATATTTTCATTCTATCACCTCTTTACCCAGAGGCAGGTATAATTTTTCATACTTAGTTTTCTGAAATGGTAGTTGGTCATTATGTTGATTAAAGTTCCTTCAGTCTTTCAAAGGTATTTGTCTTTACAATATTATTGTTCTGTTATGTGATATGTCTGTGTATGTATTAAAGACATCTTTTTGCTTTTATTTTCAAGAGATTTTGATCCCCCTAAAATCATTCTCCTTCTCTCCCAACCCCCATTTTGAATGTTTTATCTTCAGATATTAAAGTTTTGTTGACTTCCTTTTTACTTTTCTTTGATAAAACATTGACACAAGCAGCACATTGCAGTCTTAATGAATTAATATCCCCCAGTCCACATCAAAAAATGAACTCAATTTTTAAAATGTAACTGAAAAACCTACTGCTGGGTTGATTGAGGCTAGTGTGCCTGCCCTCTTCCTCTCCATTAAAGGACATTGGGAGTGAATTCATATGTGTAAGACACCTGGATTTATTCACCCTATGTAATTTAGCCAAAGTGAACTTCTTTCCGTTCCTCACAAATAATACCTCATCTCTCATCTCCCTACTTTTGCCCTGGCTGTCTCAAATGCCTTGTAATGCACTTTCTCCTCCCCTCCTCCTCTCAGAATCCTTTTTGTCCTTTAAGATACTGTTCAAGTACTTTCTTCTTTGTGAAGCCTGTCCTGTTTCAACTCAACTACTAGGAATCTACTTTGTGTGTGTATCTCTATTTCTTTGTATTCATTTACTTTATATTCACATGTGTACTTATGTCACTGATTAAGATGTGAACTGCCTGCTATTATAATTTTTTTCTTCTTGTGTTACTAGTACCTACCACAGGGGTCTTTAAAAATACTTGCTGATTTATCCATAAAGTTCAGAGATCTCAGGTTCAAATGAGCTGAGGCTAGAGAGTAAAGCCAAAAACAAGATAAATGTTCTTTAAAAAAAAACAAAACACTACACTGGGAGAAAAAAGATGATCAGAGAGGGGATAGGATAGGACCTTTCTTGGGACAGATGGAATGATGACTGACAACAGAGAGAAGGATTCTTTTTTTCTCAGTTCTTTTTTCTCTGGCAAAGGAGAATGACCTTTGTATTAGAAATTACAGAACAAAAATAACTGTTAGGGAATTGAAATCCAAATTAGGATCATAGATTTAGAATTAGACAGTATGTTAGAGACCATATACTCCAACGCCATTACTTTACAAATGAGGAAACCAAGGCTTAGAAAGTTAGATGACTTGTCCAAGATTATTCAAGTAGTCAGCAACAAAGAAGATAATAAGAGAGAGAAGACATATTTGTAGTTTTCTTACCAGATTCTAGGCTTTTTCATTGATTGTCCCTCATGCCTGAAATATTCTTCCTTTTCATCACCACTTCTTGCTTCCTTGGCTTCTTTCAAACCTCAGCAAATATCTCATTTTCTTTCCTGATTCTCTGTAATGCTGTTGTATTCCTTCCATTGATTAACTCCAATTATCTTGTTTAAAGCTTGTTTGTATGTAATAGATGTTAGCATGTTGTCACAGAATGAGCGCCCTGAAGAGGCACTAGAATAAATTAGGCTTATACTGACTCCTTCACTATTATGATTAAAATTATTTCAAGAGACTGATTTTGAATAAGAATATCAATTTGTTGAATAAGCTAGCATTATAATCAATAAGTTGATAGATCAGTGGTCCCCTTGAATGCCAAAGACCTCAAAACTCAATCAGGCATATCTATAAATAGGATTTTAGAAGCTCATTATTCAGCCCCTCCCATGAACATCCCAAGACATCTCTGATTAGTAAATAGCTAATTAGGAAGTGGGCCATCAATTATCTACCCCTCCTCATCCTTATGTGATTGGGGGTCACATATGTAGGAACAGAATCCTTGTCTCACTTTTCTATTAATGAAATTTTGCTAAAAGGAAGATATTTATTAGGACTTTTAAGGACAAAGAAAATGTAAAAAGCAGAGTCTCTGACCCAGATCTCAGATGTAGAAATATCCAAAAATTCTCTCTAATCTACAACCTTAAATAGAAATTAATAAAGTATAAGAAAAATAAAAATGTTCCATAATACATTCTAAATAGACATATTACCCTAACATTCAAAATCATACTATTAAAAAATAGATAAGGAGTAGCTCACATTCTTTTTATAGTAATGAGGAGTAGAGGTATTCTTTTGTATGTGTGTTTTTTTAAACAACTTGATTTATTATTATCTACTTTAAAAGGCCAATTTCATTTATATTCCAAGAATCCTATAGTCTAGTCATTTACTAAAAATTTTTTTCAACCAACTTCAGAAAATATTAATTTTGTGTATTTCTAAAGTCCAATAGTCATGTATTCCAATAATTTATCCATTTAAGTCTCAGGATAGGGGCTTCAGAGACCAACACTGAAGTTTTTCAAGGGAAAGCTGAAACATTCATATATGTATTATCAGTAAAGAAGGGGGAGTCAATGGACCTCTGTAAGCTCACTCCTGAGCTATTGTAGAGAAAAGACAAAAGGGGCAAATTTTGAGAGGCACCAGGGCTATCTCAACTCTCAAGGATATCACCAATTAATTGAGTTTAAGTTACCTATGGGTGGTATAAAGGAAAAGCACTGTTGTCCCATTAAGAAAAAGGAGTTTAAGGGGGCAGCTGGGTAGCTCAGGATTGAGAGCCATGCCTAGAGACAGGAGGTCCTAGGTTCAAATCCGGCCTCAGACACTTCCCAGCTGTGTGACCCTGGGCAAGTCACTTGGCCCCCATTGCCTACCCTTACCACTCTTCCACCTATAAGTCAATACACAGAAGTTAAGGGTTTAAAATAAAAAAAAGAAAAAGAAAAAGGAGTTTAGAGACTGCTTTTGCAAGGCTACTATAATCCCAATACTTTCCTGACCTAGTTTTGTGATCACAAACATTGTGCTTCCAAGGGCCTTGGTGCATCATTAATGTTTTTTGACAATCATACTTGTTACACATTATTCCTGGACCCATCCTTTGTTGTTCTTTGTGACCTTCTGAAAGGAATGGCACCCAAATGAAGGTTGGTGGTCTCCAGATCTCTCTCTCCCCCTAAAACAAAGAGGGCTTTGAAAGAAGGAGACTATCCATCAGTGTGTTCCTGACAGCAAGTAGCTCTTGATCTGAGCTGGAATTTCAGCTTAAGAAAAGTTTATTTCTTAACATCCTCTTTTTTTAAATTTTTTTATTTTGAGTTCCAAATTCTCTTCCTCCCTCTAGTCCTTCCCTTACTCATTGAGAAGGCAAGAAGTATAATGTCTTTTATATATATGAAGTCATGCAAAACATATTGCCCTTTTGTTGTCATCATTCAGTTGTTTCAATCATGTCTGACTCTTTGTGACCCCATTTGGGGTTTTCTTGGCAAGGATATTGGAATCATTTGCCTTTTCCTTCTCCAGCTCATTTTACAGATGAAAAAAATCAAGTCAAACAGGGTGAAGTGACTTGCTCCCTTTCACACAACTAGTAAGTGTCTGAGGACAGATTTGAACTCAGGAAAAATTCTTTTTCATTCTCCCTGACTCCAAACCAGGCACTCTATCCACTGAACCACCTAGCTACAACAGTTTTTCATAGTCTTCATAACCAATGAGTAAAAAAAACCTATAGTCATAATTTATTACTCTTTATAGATTATTTTTGCTGACTTTTCTTGTATTACTTATGGCACTTGTTTCATTTGTGACTTCTAGATACCACAGATGTGAACATATATTATACCTTGGATGGAAGCAAACCTGAATTAGTAAAGAAAAAAGGATATGGTGAAAATAGCACTTTTAAGTATACAAGACCAATCACTCTTCCTGATGGAAAAATACAGGTTAAAGCTATGGCAGTCTCTAGGTAAGTTAGAACCATATTTCTTCAAAAATTAATATGTATACACATTGATTGAGTACTTACTATGTATAAGGCACTGTGTTAAATGCTATGGACTTAAATATAAGAAAGAAAAACAGTTGCTGAACTCAAAGAGGTTATGTTTGAATAAGGGAAGACAACACTTATTAGTAAGCAGTGACTAAGGAGGAATTTTTTGACCAAGAAATCACAGGGATGGTGTTTGGAGTATTAGAGTAATTAATTGGCATTTCCTTTTGCAGAAAGGTAGTATTGATTTGATTCCTGTTCTGTAAGGATTTTTAATAGCAGCCATATTGGGTCAAGCTTGATTGCCAGTTACCTGATCAGAATCAGAATGAACTGAGGTAATATGAGCCTGGCGTGAGCCAAGGGGCAGTTGGAAACTGCCTATATAAGGGACAAACCTGGACCACTCCTGGTCTCAGTCCTTGAGATAAAACTGGTCAAAGTAGGGAGATGTTTTAGGCTTAGGCTAGGGCAGAGTTAATTCTGATATTACTCTCAATCACTATCAACTAGAAATACATTCAGCCTTATCTATCAGCTTCAGTTTTCTGATATTTACATCATCAAGAAGATTTATTCTAAAACCAAACCATCATCAGCTGAGCAAAACTTCAATCAAAAGGGGTTAGGCCTTCTGGCCTAGCCAGGCTGTCAAGCCATCCAAAGGCTCCTGATTATCATTTGATTATCTGGGAGATTCAACAACTACTCATCAATTTAGATTCAACTTAGAAATCCTATTCCCATTTTCCATCATTAATCCCATTTTCCCTCTTCACCCATATTTACCAACATTAAATTATTTACAAAGAAGCCATCTTCAAACCTGTCCGTGATTCTCAGGATTCCAGAAAGAGGATGTCAGTTGAAGAAGTCATCTTGGTTGATAAGGAAGATTTCAAAGTTATTAATCCTCAAATCTTATTCTGAGTCAATCCGCAGTCAGAACCAGTTACTTAAACTAATTAGTCTTGATAAATCTAACACACAAGTCTACTAGTTTAATATTCAAGAGAATACAGTCATCTTTATTAGTTTCTTAAGGATTTAGTTGGAACTAGTCAGCTGTGTTCACCAATCAGTTCTTCAGTTCTCAAGCTGCAGTACCAATCAACTGTCAGAAAGTCATCTAATTATTGGAGTAGTAAGCTTCAACACTTTCTCCTACCATGCCAAACTGCATTTCGGGTTGATCTTTTAGAATCATTACTTTACATTTGTGACCCATCAGGATCTATAATTCCCTAAAATTATCATAACAGTTTTTGGCAAGCCAGGTAGGAGTTGAACCTACAATCCAATGTCAAAGCCAGAAAGACTTCCATTCAAGTGCTGCTTCTATCTTGAACATAGTGGCTGTGTTGTCCTAAACAAGTCATTTAATCTCTCACTGCTCTGGGTGTCTTACTAAGACTTAAATTGAAAGGAAGTTTCTAGCCTGCATTGGTAAAGAAGTTCTCTACACTAGTAATGTCAAACTCAAAAGAAATAACCACTAAACTGTTTGTGAGCATGATCCCCATGGACCACATAGTGACTTAGTTTTAAAATGTGTTATTTATTATCTATGCTTTTGTCATATTTTTATTTTGTTAAATATTTCTGAGTTACATTAAAAAACAAACAAACCCTTACCTTCCATCTTGGAGTCAATACTGTGTATTGGCTCCAAGGCAGAAGCATGGTAAGGGCTAGGTAAATGGAGATTAAGTGACTTTCCCAGGGTCACACAGTTGGGAAGTATCTGAGGTCAGATTTGAATCCAGGACCTCCCATCTCTAGTCTGATTCTCAGTCCACTGAGCCACCCAGCTGCCACCTCTGAATTACATTTTAATCTGATCTAGGCTGCACTCAGGGATTTTGTGGGTCACATGTGGCCTGTGAACCATGTGTTTGACAGCTCTTCTCTGCATCGTGTAATCACAGGGCCTGCCCCATCACTGTCTCAGAGCTCAACCAAGAGCCGAGTAAGAAGGATATTTGTATCACAGCATGGCATGATGATAGCGGAGAAATAACATGATGGTTCTGAGTCTGAGCTAGAAATGCTAAAAGCTCACCAAGCAGTAGCAGAGATCTTTAGATAGAATTTAAAGCCCTGATTAGAGGTAGAGGCTGGAGCATAGGAGCATGGAAGCTTGAAGGATAGGGGTAGGTGGGTAGGATAGCCATTATTATGTAATGAGAAAGTCGGATTCATTTTTCTCATGGAAATAGCCTATTTTTATGGTTAATTTGCTTATGTTCCAAGTCTCAGGCTTCAGTTTACTACTTTAAAAACCCAGTTTCTTTTTCCCAGGAATTATTTTTCTTTGTCTTGAATTACAGTACATACGTACCCTATATTCAAATATGTCAATTGAATTAATTTAACACCTATTAAGTGTCTACTATGTGTAAAGCATAAGCATAAAAAAGAAAAAAATACTGCCCTCCAGGAGCTTATATTCTATTAGATGCTTGTGTATTATGTTTGACTGAAGCCCCTCCCTCTCAGGGCCAGATCTACTACCTGACCCCACCTCCTGACTCCAGGATTCTTCAGGTACCCTGACGGGGTTAAAGAGTCTCTTTTCTCTAACACTAGCTCAAACTCACTGCTAGCTGTCTTCCCCAGTTCCATTTAACCATTTGCCATCAGATTATATGACAGAATATTTACTTCAAAGATATAGCAAGAACAGCGAGAAGAAAAGTATAAACATTTCTCTCTAATTCCTTTGGGACATGATTCCCCTCCTCTACCAGTTAGTGGAGGTTGGGGCTGATATGGCTCAAAGTTTAATTTAAGTCTCACCAAGTTCAAGTCTAAAGGTGCAGTGCCTACTTTTGCTAGGATGGAGTCCCTGGATCCCTTGCTTTTCAGGGTGTTTGTTATTAATCTGGCCTGGATTCATGGACTCTGTATCCCTGTGGCTCATACTCTGAGCCACCTCAGAAAGAGGCCAAAGACCCAAATTTGATTCTCAGGGCCACAAGACTTCAGTGGGAAAGGAGATCCTAAGGTCCTTCACTTTCTTTACCTGGTGGTGTTAGTGAAGGAGTCATCTCCTAGCAAAGGCTACAAGCAGGTGTTGGGTCAGACCATTTTAAAGACACAGAGAATTCTGGCTATGTAGTCAGTGGAAAAATGCTGCTCCCAACTATGTAGTATCCTAATACATATTATTCATGCATGCTATAGATTTTTATCCTCTTAGAAGTAGCCTGTGTTCTATGTCTTAGCAGTAATGCTTCCACTTCATGTGGGCACATAATTGTTAATGGGCATCCCAATACTAAATCAACAGTTTTTGTCACTAACAGAGCTGTGGCAGCTATGCCTCTAAGACATGGTAGTGCGCCTGCAGCTATAGGGTCCAGCTGGGCTGAATAATAAGCAATTCGATGCTGGTAAGGTCCCAAAGTTTGGGTTAAAACACCTGAAGCTACCCCTCTATGCTCATGTACATATAAAGTAAATGGTTTGTTATAATCTGGGATGCCTAGAGCAGGGGCAGACAGGATAGCTTGTTTTAAATTCGATAGAGCTAACTTGTGTTCTGGCTCTAATTTAAGTGGTTCAGGGACTGAATCTTTTGTTAGTGCTATAAGGGGTTTAGTAATTTCCCCATAGCAAGGGATCCACTGTCTGCAAAAACCTGTTGCTCCTAAGATTGCTCTTAAGTGTTTTTTAGTGGTAGGATCACTCAATTTTTGAATACTTTCAATGCGCTTAGGAGAAATATAGCGGGCACCAGCTGTCAAGATGAACCCCAAATATTACTTTGGGTTTTTATTTACATCATTGTAGTCATTATGTATATTGTTCTCAATCTGTTTATTTCACTGCATCAGTTCTTATATTTTGATGTGTTTCTCAGGATACCTCAAGCTCCTTTTTTTTCTTTTGATATAATAATTTGGAGAATAGTAAACAGAACAGAGGTTAATTCCTCTGAGTTTCAATGTGGCAGTTTTTGCCCGTTTCTTCCTCTAGAATTGGAGTCCAAATAATAGGTTTAAGACCTGAGAGAAAAAAGTAATGGAAAATAGCAAGAAATATTTCTTTGACATTATACAATATAATGGCAATATTGTAACAATGACTAACTGTAAAAGTTTTAGTTGTTCTGAATTCTGATCACTACAATGACCCAAGAGAATTCCAAAGGACCTATGATGATAAATGCTATCCATTTCCAGAAAGAGATCTGATAAACTCAGAGTCAGATTGAAAAATACTTTCTTTCTTTCATTTCTTTCTTTCTTTCATTTCTTTCTTTCTTTCTTTCCTTTCTTTCTTCCTTCCTTCCTTCCTTCCTTCCTTTCTTCCTTCCTTCCTTCCTTCCTTCCTTCCTTCCTTCCTTCCTTCCTTCTTCCTTCC
>NC_058131.1:139744733-139788908 GCF_016433145.1 Gracilinanus agilis | reverse complement strand
ATATATATATATATATATACACACATACACATATATATTTGCTTATATTAGTGAAAATAAAGATGTAATTTTTTCCATCCAAGTTCATGTGCCTCTTAAAACCTATGCATCTTAGATGAATAAAGCTTAGCTTATATGAATTTTTCCCCACCCCTTACTATTTGTGGCATCTTTGACACTTAGTCCTGATTCTTTTTGTTCTGTCTGCCCTGCCCTACTGTCTTCATGATTGGGAGTAATTAATATAAGCCTCTGGGTTTCATACAGTTGTTATGATATACTGAATTTTTAAACTGTTGTGTAAAGTTATTCTATAAAAATTCCCTTAGATAACTTCAAGTTTTAAGTTTTAACTAATATTATTTTCCTGGAGTAATTTTTAATTTTTTTTTTTAATTTTAAACCCTTAACTTCTGTGTATTGACTTATAGGTGGAAGATTGGTAAGGGTAGGCAATGGGGGTCAAGTGACTTGCCCAGGGTCACACAGCTGGGAAGTGTCTGAGGCCGGATTTGAACCTAGGACCTCCTGTCTCTAGGCCTGGTTCTCAATCCACTGAGCTACCCAGCTGCCCCTAGTAATTTTTAATTTTATGTAGTAAAATATTAGATATGTACAATAGAATTATTGATGTACAATCTTTTCATTCTTAGGAATCAAAGAATGGCATTTTTGACTCAAACCGTGAAGGAAGAAATGTACATGATGAAAATAAACCTGGTCATAATGCTGAAATTAAAAAATGTCAAGGTATGATGTGATATAAGGAAGACTTGGTCTAGAGTTTCAGAGCCACAACAATGCATTCATTCCTTATTACAAACAAATATGGGAATAATACTCAGGAAAGAAAGTTCAGACTTTTGAGTTACACACTTTTTATTGTTATGCAAAACACACTTCCATGTTGGTCTTTGTTATAAGAGCAAACTCATACATAACCAAAACCCCAAAATAAAACCAAAGATACAGTGATGTGAAAGACAACTCCAACAGTTCTTTCTCTGGAGGTGTGGATAGCATTCCCCATCATAAGTCTTTCAGGATTGTCCCAGATCAATGCATTGCTGAGAGTAGCCAACTTTTCCCAGATAATTATCATCCAATATTGCTGTTATCGGGTACAATGTTCTCCCAGCTCTGATTATCTCCCTCAGTATCAGTTCCTGCAGATCTTTCCAGCTTTTTCTGAAATCATCTTGCTTATCATTTCTTATAATATAATAGTATTCCATCACTTAACACGTACCACAATTTGTTCAGCCATTTCCCAATTGATGGACATCCCCTCAATTTTCAATTCTTTGCCTCTACAAAAAGAGCAACTATAAATATTTTTGTATAAGTAGATCCTTTCCCCTTTTTTATTATCTCTTTGGAATACAGACCCAGTAGTGGTATTACTGGATCAAAAAGATGCACAGTTTTATATCCCTTTGAGCATAGTCCCAGAATAGTTGTCCTCCAGAATGGTTGGATCAGTCCACAACTCCACCAACAATGCATTAGTGTCCCAATTTTGCCACATCCCCTTCAGCATTTACCACTTTCCTTTACTGCTATATTGGTCTATCTGATAGGTGTGAGGTGGTACCTCAGTGTTGTTTTAATTTGCATTTCTCTAATCAAGAGTGATTTAGAACATTTTTCATGTGATTATTGATAGCTTTGATTTCTTCATCTAAAAATTGATTGTTCATATCCTTTGACCATTTGTCAATTGGGGAATGGCTTGTATTCTTACAAATTTGACTTAGTTCTTTATAAATTCGAGAAATTAGACCTTTACCAGAGACGTTTATTATAAAAAATTTTTGCCATTTTTTTCCCTTCTCATTTTGGTTACATTAATTTTGTTTTAAACAAAATCTTTTTAATTTAATATGATCAAAATTATTCATTTTACATCTTATAATACTCTCTATTTCTTGTTTGGTTATACATTCTTCCCTTCTCCAAAGATTTGCCAAGTAAACTATTCTGGTTTCCCTTAATTTAATTATGGTATCATTTTATATCTCAATCATACATTCATTTTGTTGTTATCTTAGTATAGGATGTGATGGTCTATACCTTGCTTCTGTCATCCTTTTTTCCGATTTTCCCAACAGTTTTTGTAAAAGAGTGAGTTCTCATTCCAAAAACTGGGATCTTTGGGTTTGTTAAACACTAGGTTGCTAAGGTCATTTACCCCTGTTTATTGAGTTGTACTTTTTCACAATTGCTATTCTAAAAAAAGATATAGTAGTGATGGTCCTTCATTAAAAATAATTTTGTAGCTATGTATAAGTATTACTGTTCATTAAGTAGTGTTGCATTACCATTTTAGACTTCAAAGGAGGAGATAGAAATGAAAACAAATCTTTAGAGGTTTGTCTATCCCCAGAAACTCCTATGGAAACCCCATCTTGCCAAGAAGAAACATTTTTTACACAACTCAAGTATCCCAAGGTAAAAGAAAAATTTGCTGTTCTGATCCCTTAATCTCATATTAGCCTATTTATAGTACTTTGCATGACAGATATTTTAAATAATACAACAAATTGCTATTACTTTCCTATACCCAAGATTTGGATATACATCTATACTTTGTTAATTAAGACTTTGCTACCTTACAGTTTGTTATGATTACTTAGGGCTTTTGATGAAGTTTGCCTTTAGGTAACAATCCAGTTCAGTTCAAATCAATCCAGTTCAGTTAATTAAACATTAATCAAGTGCCTAATATGTGTAATGCAAATCTTTTTTTATAGAGAATACAAATTAATAGTGCAAAAAAGGGTTTTAAAGGATTGCATAAAATGTTTAAGAATACAACCTTTTCTCTTTCTCAAACACTTTGTAAGCCACATTTATTATTAATATGTTTTTTTACAAATCATCCTTACATATTCTTTTAACTATAATGTAATATTTTGTCAGTTTAGAGGAATGCAAGCTCCTATGGCCAGAGACAACTTTTTTTTTCTCTGAATCACCATTGCCTAGGATAGTGCCTGGTACACAGTGAATACTCAATGTTTGTTGAATTGTGTGCACTTGAAAGTGATCAATTATACTTCATTAAAATTATTCCGTAATTCACACTAAGTAATTCAGAAATGTATGCCTCCTAATCATCCTAAAGTAGTGAGAATTTGTTGTATGATCCATAGGTAATAGCGCATTCCCATCTACCTAGTTATCTAATTGTGCAAAAATTCTAAAATTAATAGTATCATTGTTCCCCTCCCCTCAATGCTAATTATTACTCCATTTTACTGTGCATATTTGTGCTTTTCTTTCTTTCAATCTTTTTGTGATGTGTGATTTTGTTGATGTGGGTACTTGCCTCCATGATTTCAGACCACAACTTCTCAATGTCTTTGAGACTAATTCAAAACCTTCTTGCACTTATAGCCAGCTTGGCTATGAGGCACTATCACTTTGAGAGATATATCTTGAGATAACAGCCAGAGTCCATCACCAAGCCTGTACTAAAACCCTTTCCAGCTTGCTCGGCCTTCCAGAGCTTCATAGGCTTATAAACCAATACACTATAGTAAGGCATTGAAGCAGGACATTAGTGTAGATTTCAGTACTTTTCAAAACAATAACCCAAGTCACTAAGGTGTAAAAACATTCTGTTAGCTGTAACTTTCTCACTCTCACTGTAGTTGTAATCAGAGCACACCTAATGGCTTAGTATTTCCCATTCACATGACCTAAAATGATCACTTAGATGTAGCTACCTGTCAGCTTCAGGACCACTCAGGACAGTGCAGATCTGCTATTAGAGAACAAACTATTGATGCTCTATAATCAAGCCTGCTCCTTCATCTACTACCTGACTTTTTAGATTTTTTCTTTGTCTTTTCATCTCTGCCTTGGTCTTCTGTTTCCAAGTCCAGTGGCTTATTCTTCATAATTGTAGCTTAGGCTTCCTTTCTCTTTGCTCTGTTTATCTCTGACTATTGCTCTCACTCAGGTAGTTCAGTTCATCCAACACTTATTAAAAATCTATTATGAAGGGCAGTGAGGTGTCTCAGTGGACAGAGACCCAGGTTTGAAGAAGGGAAGACCGGGTTCATATTTGGCCTCAAATATGTCCTAAAGCTGTGTGGCCCTGGGCAGGTCACTTAACCTAATTTGCCTAGCCCTTACTGCTCTTCTGCCTTTGAACCAATTTCTAAGATAGAATGTAAGGATTTTCAAAAAAGGACCTCTTACAGATAAGGCATGGCACCAAGTGTTAGAGTTACAAAAGCAAAAGTGAAATGATACCAGTCTTTTAAGGAACTTATATTCTAGTGGTGTGACACTATATATAGATAGAAGTATGGAGTGAAGGACATAAGGTAGAGAGTGCAGGCAGTAAAGGAGAGACTAGATAAAATGATCTAGGAACTACAGTCCACTGAAGACCCCAGATCAGCTCAGAGGCCAAAGCTATTTGTAGGATTAGATCCTATATGAAATTTCCTCTAGAAAATCCACAGCCTCCTTTAATACCAACATGAAGCCTTTTGCATTATATGAGCTTACTGAACTAATGTCTTTGGGCCATTTTTCCCTGGAGAATTTTCTAATATGAAAAAAAATTGGAGTATTGGCTTCTCCCAAGAGATTTTTGGACAAATGCATACATACAAATACATACATACATACATATATACATATTTATATACACATAAAGAGCACTCTAATATTTACCCCAGCCTTCAGAACTTTACTAGGTCCAAATCATATTCTTTTATACTGAAAGAATAATAATAATAATATATAACATTTATATAGTGCTAACTATATGCCAGGTACTGGGCTAAGTGTTTTAGAATTATTATCTCACTGGATCCTCACAACCCTGGGAGGTAAATGCTGGCAAATGTGATTGCTAAGCCACTGTCAAGTATCTTTTAAATATTTTTCAGAATGTTGAGAGGTGCTACTGGACTGGAGAAAGGCAAATGCTGTCCCAGTTTTCAAAAAAGAATGAGATCTTCAAATGTTAGTTTGCAAAGAGATGAATTTTTAGACTTTAAATTTAGGAAAACTTTCTAAACAATTTGAGCAACACCAAAGTGAGATAGGCTAATTTGGGAGGCAGAAGGCCTCAAAAATCTTCTCACTTGAATTTTTCAAGCAAAGGCCAGGTCATTGTTCTCCAGATTGTGGTGGGTTTTCCTTTTTACTGAGGTTTCTTATAGTTTTGAAATCAAGTGATTATGTCATTAAAAACAAAAGTCCCTGCCTCAAGGAGCTTACATTCTGGTGGGGAGGCGGAGGCGGACACCCAATTTATTCATAAGTAAGTAAATACAATAAAAAGCAATTTCAGGAGAATTCACCAGCAAAAGAAGGGATCACAAAAGACTTGGGCTAAGAGAAACTTCCTGAGGTATGCTTTAAAGGAAACTAAGGATTTTTTCTTAAGAGGAGAGCGCATTTCAGACCTAGGGGACCATCTGTCTTTTCACATGTGACACCACACGTTATGTCTCAGTTCTCATGTACTTATTTTTCACCTGAGCCTGTTTCAGATTGTACAACAAGATCTAGAGACATCCTTGTGCTTGCCTACAGGGCTTACCTTATCCAACAGACTTGGGCAAGGCTATTACCCCAAAAGGGAAAATAAAATAAAATGGTATCCTAAGATTCCTAATTTTAGGATATTTGATAAAGCAAACCAAATGAAAAGAACTCAAAGTCTCAAGCTACGGGGATGTGAGAGGGCCAAGTCTGTTGCAAAAGTTATCTTTCCCACTGCAGATCTTTAATTCAATGAAAGGTGTTTTCCAGTCCTTCAGAAACATGTGCCAACCAAATTATACTTTAGCAAATTGGTCCTAATAACAAACTGATGGCTTTATGGTAAGTCATAGCATTTTAAGAGATGTAGTTATACTGAAAGCTGCCCAAGAGATGTAATTACCCTGAAAGCCAGGTCTGAGGCTGTGACTAGTAATGACCCACATGCTCCAGGAAACTAGAACACTCTGTTTCCAGAGAGTAGCACTGAAATGAGATGCTTTGTATTGACTTGTTCCCTAAATTTCTTTGGGATACAATATTGGAAAATCCCCTAACAGATATTGGTAAAGCATTTAATACTAAGCTGCTGGCTAATTAATTCAAAACATTAAAAAAATCTGTTTTATTTATGTTATTTCTATCTATACTGTCTTACTCCCACCCCAATTCCACCAAATACTGATCCTTTCCTCAGAACAAAGGAAAAACAGTCAAATAAAACGCCTAATATAGTGCCTGACTATGTCTGACAACATGTGTAACATTCTATCCCATAATCCTTACCTCTCTGATATAAAGAGAATGTTTTGGTCCATTATGCCTTTTCTACAGACAAAATTTGTAAAGCTACTTGGAGTTCAACTTCCTTTTGATATTCTTTTGATGTACCTCATTTTGGTCTAACTCAATTGTTCCCCTGCTCTATTTGCTTCAGTCTATATCATTTCATATATCGTCTTATGTTTCTCTGAATTCTTCATATGTGTCATTTCTGGCTAACTAATATTGGATTTCATTCATATACTACAATTTGTTTGGTTTTTCCCTCAGTTTGTTGACAGTCTTTGTTTCTAGTTCTTTAATACCACAAAAAGGGCTGCTAAGAAGATTTTAGTATACATAAGGCCTTTATCCCCACAATTATCCTCCTTAAGATACAGGCCCAGTAGTGGGATCTCTGGGTCAAAAAGCATTTAAAAATTTTTTTAAATCTCTTATTCAAATATGAGGACATTGTATTTGCAATTATACTCTGATTAAATGTTCTGAAGCTATAACTTAAAGTTTTGAGCTAAGATTATTATATAACTCCTTAACTTTTTTTTTACCTGAGAGGATATAATAAAATTTTGAATTCAGCTTATCTCCATAGTATTATGCTAAAATACTAAATAAACACCTGTTTATTTAGCAAACTAATTCATCGTACATGAATGGCCAGAAAAAGGTGACCAATGCCCAGGTCCTGAGAATTAACAAAGCTACAAACTTTCTCAAGTAAGTAGAGCTTTCTCTTTATCCTTAGCTTTTAGCAACAGAAAAGGACAATGCCAAACTTGAAGGAGGGATTCAACAAAAACATCATTTCGTGAAATTTAAACTTATAGTTGTAAATAATTGCCTCAGCCATAATAGGTTCTTTGTCGTTATACATTCATTTTTTGATTGTAAATGACTCTTTGTGATATCATTTGGGGTTTTCTTGGCAGAGTTACTAGAGTGGTTTGTCATTTCTTTCTTTAAGTCATTTTATAGATGAGGAAACAGAGGAAAACAGGATTAAGTGACTTGTCCCAGGGTCATAAAGTGTCAGAAGCCAGATTTGAACTCAGACTCCAGGCCTGAGCACTCTAACCACTGTGCTACTTAGCTGCCCCATTATTATTATGAATAATAATTCACAATATTGTGAATAGTAATTCACATTATTATTGTGAGTAATATATTTCCATATTGTTGTGAATTGTACCATTAATTTCTAGAGATTTTTTTAAAGAACAACAAACCAGCCACCTAAAACTTATAGCTAAAGATTGTTCTAGTAATTGCAGGTATCATTAAGTCATACTCTTTTGTTAAATGCTAGGTGCCAATGGCAAAAGAAGCATTTTCTTAACCTTTTTAACAAATATTTGTAATTTTTTTTCATTTTAGACTATAATCAAATTTTAAGGTAATGTCTTAATGAAGATAAAAGATATTTTATTCTTAATTAAAGCCAGTGATAAAAATATTTTCTTATCTCTTTCTCTGGACTTGGTATAAACAGCTCAGGAAGGAACTTAAACTTAGGAGAGTATTCCTTAGGACAGCCTGGAAAAGTGGTGAGATGTATCCAGTTTTTCCTTAAACCAGTCCAAAGTAGAGGCATACCTTCTGTCTCTCTCTCTCTCAGTGAAGAGACTGACAGGCAGTTTTACTACTGACAGCTGGGAAAGAGAAACAGATTTAAGGAGGTTGTAGGTGATTAATGCCTATTGATTAGTGTAGATAGGTAGTGAATATATTCTAGGTAGGAGTAGTTTAGATAAGTTAGGTCTGGTATTGCCCAGGCAGAAGAACCTGTCCTTGAAGACAGCTAGAATAGAGTTTTTTAGAAATTTTAGGTAGGATTAGGATTTTAGGTATAGTTATAAGGTATTAAAGTAATAATCTCACTATCCTTACTTAGAAATCTTCTGCTCTTAAAGAAATAGAGGGAGATTAAGAAAATTCCTTTAACACTACCTATCCCTGGCTCTAGTCTTGCCTCACACACTTCCTATTGGACATTTTGAACTGAATGTTATAGTTAGGCATCTTAAACTCAATGTGTATAAAACAAAACTTTTTTTCTCTTTTCCCACCAACTCATTCATCTTCAAAGGAAGTTTCTGTTGGGATTACCATCATTCTTCCTTTCTTCCATGTTCCCGGGTTCCGACTCATCCTTAACTGCCCACTCACATTCATTTTATATATTGCCAAATCTTGTTGATTTTACCTCTACAAAAGTCCTGACATCCTTGTCTTTGTCTGTTCACATGACCTCTACTCTAGTTCCAGCCTTCATCTTTTCCTACCTGGACTGTTGCAGGAACCTCTTCATTGGTTTTCTGGCCCCATGTCTCTCCTGTACTCCTTGAAGCATTTCTGAAGCACAGCTCTAATCAGTTCCCTACCCTGTTTAATGAACCTCAGTGGATCTCTCTTATCTCAGGAAACAAATACAAACTCCTATGGCATTTCATGGGCAATAGATAGAGTACTGGGATAAGGAAGATTCGAGTTCAAGTCCAATTTTAGATACTTACCAGTTGTGTGACCCAGGCCAAATCACTTAACCCTGCTTGCTTCAGTTTCCTATCTGTAAAATGCACTGGAGAAGGAAATGGCAAACCACTCCAGGATCTTGCCAAGAAAACCCCACATTCAAGGCAAAATTTTCTGTTTCAGATATGAAGGTTAAGATTGTTTGACTTCATAAGTTTACTGCTCCTTCTAAAAATGTGTGATATGTGTGTATATGTTAGAAATATGTTAGAACTAAAATTAATTCTGAGAATTTTGCCATTTTATGTGAAATAAAGACCTGTGGTTGGGAATCATTATATATAAGAAATTAATAATTTATTGGCCTTGGGAATAGAAGTAGTTTTAGAAAAGAAAAGAATTAACCATTTACATCTCTCCTTTTTAGAGTCTTATAGTTTCACTTTGACAGGATTATATTCTTATAAACTTAAGTTATAACACATGCCTACCTATTTATAATAATAGTGATTCTACTTTTGAGACCTTTGTTTCAGAAGCTTGAGTGGACTGCTCAGGGACTGGTTTTTATCAACTAACTACTTTCTTTATATACTCTACTTTTTCCTTGATCAATTTGATTAATTCTAAGTAAGTAGGAAACTATTCTTATGCTTAGAAACTCATAGTTTAGTCAATGCAGGAATGTCAATTTCAGATGAAAAAGGTTACCTACAGGCCTCATATTGATTGAGAAAACCACAAATTAACATTTTCCATGTTGTATATTTATTTTCTTAAGTGTTTCCCAATTCCATTTTAATCTGGTTCTCTGAGTGGCACTAGAGAGTTTTATGGGCTTCGGAGAATTTGACAACTTTGCATGTTTCAAAAAATAAACCTATTTTACCTACTGAAACTATAATTTCATTGGTATAGGCACTGCCTTCAGTGATATCAATTATAATCCTGCTTATCTCACAAATTACTAGTATTCTCTTTTTTTTTCTCTCTCTCTCTCTTTTTTAACCCTTAACTTCTGTGTATTAGCTCCTAGGTGGAAGAGTGGTAAGGGTGGGCAATGGGGGCCAAGTGACTTGCCCAGGGTCACACAGCTGGGAAGTGTCTGAGGCCAGATTTGAACCTAGGACCTCCCGTCTCTAGGCCTGACTCTCAATCCACTGAGCTACCCAGCTGCCCCCCTCTCTCTCTTTTTAATAAATAACCCTTACCTTCTGTCTTAGAGTCAATACTGAGTATTGGTTCCAAAGCAGAAGAGTTGGTAAGACTAGGTAAAAAGGGTTAAGTGACTTGCCCAGGGTCACACAGCTAGGAAGAGTCTGAGGCCAGATATGAACTCAGGAACTTTTCTCTCTGGGCCTGCCTCTCAAACTACTGAGCCACCTCACTTCACCCTCCAGTATTTTCTTACTTGCCAGATCTGACTGTCTTTTTCAGACTTCATCCTTCTCAATCTATTTGTTGCTTTGAAGCTGTTGACTATCCTTTCTTACTAGATATTTGCTTTTCCGGGCTTTCATGACACTACTATTTTCTGGTTCTCCCACCTTCCCAACAACAACTTCTTAGGCATCTTTGCTGATTTATCATCCTGATCATGCCCCATTACTATAGATGCTCTCTAAGGCTCAATAAACTCCTCTGTTTAGCTTTTAAAGCCCTTTACAATATTTCTGCAACTTCTCTTTTCAGCCTCATTGTTCATTACTCCCTTTTGCAATGCAAACTGGCCTTCCTTCTGTGCCTAACACATGACCCTCTGTCTTCCCTCCCTGAGTCTTTGTACTGGCTGCCTTCCATGCCTGCAACGTATTCCCTATCCAGCTTTTGCTTCAGAAATCCCTTCCTTCCTTTTAAGATGAACTTCCATCTTCTTTCCCCCTCATGTGTGAATGCCATCTCCATCAAACTGCTACTCAGTGACTTTGAAATCAGTCTGTACATACTTGCCTTTTTCTTTTAAACCTTTACCTTCATTTTGGAATCAATACTAAGTATTGGTCCCAAGGCAAAAGAGCTATAAGGGCTAAGCAATTGGAGTTAATTGACTTGCCCAGGGTCACATAGCAGGGTCACATAGCAAATTTGACTAAGGTCAAATTTGAACTCTGGACCTCCCTTCTCTAGGCCTGACTTTCAATCCATTGAACCACCCAGCTGCCCCAGGCTATATATACTCATACATTGTGTTTCTCCTGTTAGACTATAAGCTAAAGTAGTGATTGTTTAATTTATTTTATTTGTATTCCTAATGCCTAGAACAGTGTCTGGTCCATTATAGGCTCTTAATAAATGCTTTTTAATTGCTTGAATGATAGTATACTTCCTTGTTCTTTGTGACTAATACATAGGAAAATAACCAAAATGTGGCCTTCTCTAGGTCCATAATATCCTAAAGTGAGATTTACAGAAAGAGGAGTCACATGGGATGATTTCTTTGAGATAATGGTGTGACATAGTTTATAGCCATATATCATGGCTAGAACACAATAGTCTCAAAAAATTCAATGTACTGTATTTCCCAAATACAGTCCAGCCTTCTCTTCTCACAGAAGTAGGGTTGAATAAAACTTCCACCTTCATTTTCACGACTGCATGGGTCCCTGGTAGAAAAATGGGTCCAGAATAGGCTGATTGGGAAGAAGCTGGGTTTTTAGGTGCTTCTGGTGGCTTCTACACCTGACCCTCTCCCTCCTTCTCTGATGTTGAACTCATGGATGTAAGCTTCTAAAAGTCAATGAGACTTTTGCCAGCTTCTCATTTTACCTATGAGAAAGGCCTAGAGAGGGTAACTCTGAATGAATGAATGATATAAAAAATATTTTAAATGCTTACTATGTGTAAAGTATTGTGCTAAGCACTGGGGATAGAAATTGAAATAAGAAAGACAGTCTCTGCCCTCAAGAAACCTATATTCTCAGAGGGCAAGAATACATTAAGAGAAGCTGGAAGGGAAGGAGTAGGATACACTTTAAATGATATAGTTTGAAAGTGCCTGAAAAGTAATGTGAAGATCTGGTTCCAATTGAGATAAGACAAAAAAGCTCACCTGTCAGAACCTAATGTCTCAGATCAGGGTCCGCAATGTAATGGGAAAGGGAAAAGGATAATTAGAATGGCATGGTCTGGAAATGGCTGGAAAGTGACAAAGAGACCTGGTTCTGGCCAAATATGGTGAAAGCTCACTTACCAGAGACCAGGGTACAAAGTTTAGAATCTGGTGGAGATGAAGAAAATGGCCAGAAGAAATTGGCCTCTGACAAAACTATCTTAGTTGCAATATAATACAATCTACTGAGAGATCTCTCTTCTCACCTATTCTCCTTTCAAAACCTTCTTCCTCTGGTCTGTAAAGAAGAGGTGACCTTTCTCTTCTCCAAGGCTACCCTGTCCATTCTTCCCTCTACCCTTTTCATTTGGAGTAGCTCCTAATAGTCTCCTGGTTTAGTCAGCAATGGTGTGTGGGTCCTTGCTAATCTTAGTGTATCTCTCCTAGGCATTGTTCATTGCTCCCATCTTCTAGGCTTCTCTCTTAAAGATCTGGCTCACTTCAGCCTGCTAGAGCATAGTAGCTTTGATAAGAACTAGTTGACAGCTTTTTGCTCAGGGTCATCATAACCAGCTAACAGAAGCTAAGCATTATGCTCCTAGTCTCAGATTAGCCCATTTCTTCCCTTTTCCCCCCTGTCTTTCTGGGGAGAAATCCAAGCTGTTTCTTACAGATAATTATCTAATCATTTTTGACAATCTTCTTATATATTTCCAAAATCTTCCCTTACATGGCTACAAATTAAGTTGAGCCAGAATAAAAGATAGACTAGGGAGGAAAGGTATTCAATGCATTCCATCCTATTAGCCCGCATTTCTGTCTTTATTATACAAATATATATTAATATCTAAATCTCAGAACTTTAGTCTGTATTTTAGCCAATGAACATTTTAATCTCCCTATATTCATTTTGGATGCAAAATTATAAAGTTTGGAAGAAGTTATAGACTTAGTTATAAACATTTTATTTTGTTTTCCACTTATTTATTTTTAAACCCTTATTTTCAGTCTTGGAATTGATCCTGAATATTGGTTCCAAGGCAGAAGAATAGTAAGGGTTAGGCAACTAGAATAAGTGACTTTTCCCAGGGTCACACAGCTAAGTAAGTGTCTGAGGCCATATTTGAACCCAAGACCTCCTATCTCCAGGCCTGACTCTTTATCCATTGAGTCACTTAGCTGCCCCTACTTATTACATTTTTAAAATATCTTATCTGGACAGCTAGATGATTCAGTAGATAGAGAGCAAGACCTGGAGTCAGGAGGATTTGGGTTCAAATCTGGCCTCAGACACTTCCTAGCTGTATGACCCTGGGCAAGTCACTTAATTCTAATTGCCTCAGTCTTATCCTTCTGCTTATAGTTATTACTAAGATAGAAAGTAAAGGTTTTATAAAGAAAAAGTTATCTTATGATCACAAATACTTATTTTTCCATATTCTTAACATGAATCATAAGATACATTCAACCAATAAACCTTTGTTTTTTAGGTGTACAAATTGTTTAACTACTCGCCCATCTGATCCTTTTGTTGTTTTTTGTCAAGAATGTGGTACTGCTATTCCACCTATGTTTGGTCAACACATTCCACCTACAGAAGGATCTCAGGTGAGAAGAAAAAATTAAGAACAGTCTTACACATATTCATTCTTTCTAGATAGTATCTGCCAACTAAATAACTTAATACTAAGAAACTATAGGTTCTTCACACTTTAGGTTGAAAAAATTATCATCAATATTGTCCTCCTGTTCATGTTTCCTACTGAATGTTGGGTATTTATTTCTTGGTCTTATGTGATGAAAGTTGATTTGAAACATCAATCTTGGCGTAAGGATCCTTCACCATAGTATTATTACTAAAAGAAAGATATTCCTACCCAATGGAGCTTTTAATTCATAATACAAACATATGAAGAAAAATAGAAAGATATTGAAGAAAAATATCCAAGAGTCATAAAAGCTTAGAATTGGAAAGCTATCTAAGAAGTCATCTACCCCAGCCTCTTATCTAATACATAATAATAGTACATAATTCTACAGTATACCCTACAAGTAATCTTCTAGCATCTGTTTGAGCACCTTACTACTTTACAAAACAGTTTGGGACCATTCTAGTTATTAGGTAAGTCTTCCTTATGTTTTGCTGAAAACAATTTCCCTCTAGCGTCCTCTAACTGGTACTAGTTCTACATTCTGGATCTATACACAATATGTCTAATCCTTTTTACACATGGGCATGCCCAGCTCTTTAAACATCTATCATGTTCTCCCTAAATTTTCTGTTCATCAGGCTAACTTCTCTTGATCAATTTTCATATGATTCATATGACCAGTTTGGTGTGAGGGAAAAAGAATAATGTATGATATCTGGAAAGATAGAGGACTCTTAGAGCTAAATAGAGGAATTTAGCTTTGATCCAAAAGGCAATAGGGAGCCATTAAGAGTTTGTTGAGCAGGGAAAATATGGTCAGATCTTTACTTTAAGCAAGCACAAGTTGTGTGGGAGATGGAGAGGGAAAGAGATTTGAGTCAGGGAGACCAGTTAGAAGGCTATTAAAATAATCTAGGTGAGCAATGATGAGGACCTGATCTAAGGTGGTGGCTCTGTGAGAAGAGAGCAGGGAAGAGATATAAGAGATGTAGAGGCAGAAATGATAAGATATTAGCTTGCCACTGTTTTTTTTTTACCTAAGTAGACATAATCAAACTTCCTCTTTACATCGATAAGTGTCAGTTATTTCATTTGTTTCAGAGGATATTGTAAAATATCAGTGATCCTTAATTGACTGAGCTTTTAAAAATGAAGTAAATAGAACAGTGCTCTTGAATATTGTTAGGATCATTGAGGGACTTGATAGGTAAAGCAGAAAGTCCCTGATGACAAAGGAGCTTTAAACTTTCCTTAGGTATAAACAGGAAATCAGATAACTAAACTTCCTGTAGAATCCCCTCAACCAATCACAGTGTGTTTCTTCAGGAAGACTAGCCTCCTGGCACCAATTGATGTTTCAATTAATGATAACTAAATCAATAATATCAGAATAACAATGATAAATTAGTAACGCATCTAACTAATGATATTACTGATGGTAGTTAAGCTTAACTTCAGGGAGTAAGGCTGGAACCTCCTCTGACCCTTCAATTGCCCTGGAACTTCCATGAGGCTGATCTGTTGCCAGGTCAACCAACAAAAGGTCAGTAGCTAGATTGACTTTTGAAAACAAAGTTTTTACTGGTGTAAATTAAAACAACGAGGGTAACTGGTAGAAGGGAAGAGGGTTATTAGAAATCCCTAAATGAAGTTTGATCCTAGTTATAAGTATTCTATCTAACAGCTTCAGAATGTTGATAGCTGAACTAATCAGGCCCACTGGCCCAGGCAGGCCACTGGTTGATCTGGCCTGTTTTGGTGGACACTGCTTGCCTATAGACAAATTAGATGGTAACTTGATTGAAGATAAATTGATGAATAAATGCTCAACTGCTGACCCAGGGCTGACAAGCCCTGAGCCAGATGAAGAATAATTGGTTGGTTGAAATATATTTTGTTTCCTAAGAGATTGTTTGGTTTGTCAATAAGATGTTGCTATTGATCAGCTAAGATAAATAAAACCTACCTAAGTTATCTAAACCCACGTTCTCCACCCTTCCACCCTGGATCCCAGCCTCCAGAATGAGTCCCAGGGTCCAGTCTATGCCTCCCTTATATAGGGCACAGCCCAACTGACAATTGGTCTCATGCCCCAGGATGGCATCAGGAATCTCCCAAGATTCCAAGTGTCCAACTGCAAACTGTGCCCACAGGCATGGCTTCTTACAAATCCTTGCAAAACTCAACTTACAATAAGAAGTAACAGTCTTCTAGGTCTTTTTGTTTTGTTTTGTTTAATTGATATAGAAAAGAGTGATGATTAAGAGCATTTGGTTCTAGAATTGAGATAAAAGCTACTTAAAGGTTCTGAATGGACATTTAAAAACTTACTCTCTTTGGCAATAATAAAAATTTATGTTTATATAGCACTTTAAGATTTGATCCTGACATCAACACTGTGAGGGAAATACAATTATTATTATGTTCATTTTACATATGAAAAGCCTGAGACTCAGATAGTTCCAGTGACTTGTCCAGACGCACATCCAGGAGGTGTCAGGATTCAAATCCAAGTCTTCCTTTTTCCAAGTCTAATGCTCTAAATATACTGCCATTCTTTTTTCTATATAAGATTATTTCAAATTTTAATGAGATCATAATTTTGCTCTCTTTTGGACTTCTAAAAGAAAGTTGTTATTTGAAGTAAAAGGATGCCAGTGCTTTGATTCTGGCCTTCTAACTTCTTTAGTGAAATGTGACTCCCGGGGGGGGGGAGGGGGCAGCTAGGGGGCTCAATGGATTGAGAGCCAGGTCCAGAGAGGGGAGGCCCTACTTCCTAGCTGTGTGACCCTGGGCAAATTACTTAACCCCCATAACCTCACCCTTACCAATTCTTCTGTCTTGGAATCAATACACAGTACTGATTCTAAGACGGAAGGTAAATAAGGGTTAAAAAAATTTTTTTGTCCCCTCGCTGTTCACAGTCTCTCATACAACAAGGCATTCTGTGGGGCAGGAGAAAACAAACCAAAGTCATCTCAGAGCTCATGGAAAGTAACCATATTCTTCTTTATGGCCCCAGGGGCTTCTTGTTCTTCAGCACAGCCTCTCAGTTCTCTACAGCTCCCGGGAGATGGTGCTGTTGCTTCCCATTAGCACTCCTGAAGGGGTGTAGGCACAGCCACTTGTCCCTGGTTTGCCTGAGGTGAGTGGCTACTCTCCTTTGCTCCCAGGAAGAACCATTGTCCCTGCTTCCTGGCCTGTTTGCCAGACTTCTTTGTCCAGGCCTCCATTCTAGTGCAACAGAAGGAAGACTCCAGGATTTTTCTCTTTAGGAATGTTGAATCAAATGAGGAAGCCTCTCCTCTGTTGGCCTTCTCTTGCAGAAATTTGCCCCATTCGGCTCAATCCTAAATACACCGATTAAGTGTCAACTGTGTTCAAAGTAGTATAAGTATAAAAGAAAAAAATGACAAACAGTCTTTGCCCTCAAAGAATTTTCATCCCACTGGGCTGGGATGAAAGTAAGAGTAGAATAACACCTCAGGCAATTAGGTAAATATAAAGTGAAGAGTAAACAAAGCAAATTCATATGGGGGGATAATCAGGCTCTGTTAGGAGATAGTGCTTGAGCTGAACCTTGAAGTGAACTAAGAATTCCAAGAGCTGGAGGTGAAGAAGGAAAGCATTCCAGGGATAGGGAAACAGCCTGTACAAAATGATAGTGCCAGGCTCTAGGAATGACAAGTAGGTCAATTTCTCTGGAATTTAGACTATGTGAAGAAGAGTAAGGTGATATTGGTTGGGAAAGATAGGTTGGAACCAGATTTCTGAGGAGCTTTAAATGCTAAAGAGAGGAGTTCAGGGGGCAGCTGGGTGCCTCCGTGGATTGAGAATTGGGTCCAGAGACAGGAGGTCCTGGGTTCAAATCTGGCCTCAGACACTTCCTAGCTGTGTGACCCTGGGCAAGTCACTTAACCCCCATTGCCTAGCCCAGTGATGGGCAAACTTTTTAAAGAGGGGGCCAAAGGAAAGGAAATGCTCAGCTGTCAGTCTGTTTCTAAGGCAACTCTTTTGAAGTTTCATTATATTGTATCCTACTCATTATATTCGCCAGATTAGGAATAATGTCACCCAGCCAGACAGAACATTTCAGGGGGTCACATCTGGCCCACAGGCTGTAGTTTGCCCATCACTGGCCTAGCCCTTCCCACTCTTCTGCCTTAGAACCAATACCCAGTATTGATTCTAAGACTTCTAGAAGGTAAGGGTTTTTAAAAAATAAAATAATATAAAATAAAGAGAGGAGTTCATTATTTAAGGTAGAGGTCATAGGAAGCCACTGAAGCAGGAGAATGACAGGACAGATCTCTGCTTTAGGAATGAAAAGAAATTGATTTCTAGGGATTCAAAATCTGATATTAAGCAAAAAATCCATCACCTTAGATTTAAAAAAGGCTTATGAAGATAAAAGAAACAAAAAACTCCCACCATAAATATTTTCATGTGTGTCAGTATGATATACTTTATAATGTGTAATTTTGGAATAACATGCTAGGCTCCCCTCTCCCCAATTAAGTAACTAACTAGATATAACAAAGAAGTCAGTTCCGTGACTCGTTTGGCAAAAAAAAGAAAGACTGATGATTTTCTGTCAGATGTTAGCTAAGCTCCTAAATGAATATGAGCGACATTCAATTTTTAGAAGTTTATTTAGAGGTTAAGATGTTAGTTTATGATCTTTGGATAAAAAACAAACCTACCAGGCATTCTGCTCAAGGAAAGAACACCATGCAGCACACATTTTTTAAAGTCCTTGCCCATGTTCATGGTTTTTTTGGTAGGGGTATATTTTGTCAATGAAGTGAACCATGAAAACTTTTCATGGTATATATGCCTAGGGCAGTGATGGTGAGCCCTTTAGAGAAGGAGTGCCCAGCCTCACCCCCAACCCACTGCCCAGACTTAGTGCCCTGCCCCGCCAAGGCCCCTAATACTGAGTGCCATGCCCCTCCCCCTACCACATGCCCGCACCCCATCCTACATACTTCACACAGGGGAGGGTGAAAGTGCTCCCATTAGGCTGCTCAGCAGAGGGCCAGGTGATGTGAAAAAAAATGTTGTCAGGCACTGTGGAAAGTAGGGAGGGAGCAGCTCTACCCAAGTCCCTCTGCCTTTCTAGTAATGAACTCTTGGGGCAGGGGGGCAGCTGTCTTTCCCCAGAGAGTACTCTGTGTGCCATCTTCGGCACCCTTGCCGTAGGGTTACCATCACAGGCCTAGGGAATGTTGGAAGTAGATTTTCTAGACTAAAAACCAAATAAATAAATACATAAATACATAAATAAATAAATAAATAAATAAATAAATGAGCCCAAGACTGAGATTTCCTTAAAGTATTTTGACTACTTTTTAATTTCTTTTGGTTGTTACTCATTCCTTATGTCAACCTGTAAAAAATACGTGGCATTACCAAAGTAGTTATAACAGCATATCTTTAATCAGGGCAAGGAGATTATAATCAAGAAAACCACACAGTGCCATGGCTTTGGGATTATATAATCTCAGGGAGCCACATAGAACCAAAGCACTGGGACTTCCTACTGAACTATAGAAAAAGGGATCTTGGGAAACACAGGATAACCAGAGGCTAGAGTGATTGGAAAGGTACTTAAGATATGATTATCTTCTTTTACTCAGTCCTGGATAAGAGGCAAAACTAATTCATAGTTAATTCAATCTTTGTTTGTCTTGTGAATTCTTTTGTTTTAACACTGTAGAAAAGAGTCAATCCAGAAATTCCTTGAAGACAATGTTGTTACATTTATACAAATATACTAATAGCCTATGTTGGGTCCTGTAAGAGGCAGAATGTAAGGGGTTAAAATTTAAAAGGGTTAGACTAAATTTATCACAGTGTGGTTGCCAAGAGTTAATTAATTCCAAATGATTTTTTAGCAATTTATTTATAAAATAGAGGGAAAGAGTGAAAGTAGAAAAATGAGAAGAGTGCAGAGTAAGAGATTTAGCTTAAGGAGCTAGACTATGTACTCAAGCCCTGACTTACTCCAGCAGGGTTCCAGTAACCCTAGCCAGAGGGCATAAAGGTCAGTTAACAAGGGTTTTAGCCAAGAGACCTCCTCCAGATGAGGGGCCCCTCCGGAGGTTAGTACCTCCAGGAAAAAGCCAAGGAAAGGAATCGGCCTTTTTTACTCACTCACTTGGTAATTCTAAGGAGAAATATAAAGCAGTCCAAGGTCCTCAGCCAGAGCTCCTCCAGGGTCCAGTTCAAGGTGAAAGACCCTTTCACAGGAAGTTCTTGCCACTTATAAAGACCATTCCTTTCATCACTTCCAGTGTCTTTCTTCCACAGATGGAATTACAGATGGAAGCTTTGCTTGGGACTGCCCAGGGAGCAGTCAGTCAATTCTAATTCAGCACTTACTTTTGCACACGTGGGTCACAGACCTCCCCCACTTAAAGATAAGTGAGGTGATTAAATCTAAAAATGGGCAGGGAGAGAGCTAGTCCCTGATTTTATCTTATTTTCAGTGGCTATTGCAGTATTCATTTGTTAATTGAGAACAAAAAGATTCCTAAATTGAAATAATTTAGAAAGAAGTTTTTTAAGTCTTCCAGCAGAGGGAAGAACCAAAAAAGGTATGGCCCATTCCCCCTTTTCCCAATGTATGTAAATTACACATTATATATAGGATTCAAACAAAGGAACAGGGAAAAATAGCTAATTGGCCAGCACAGAGGCAGTATCCAGATAAGCCAGGTGTGTTGCTTGAGATATACAATAGGAGAAAACTCAAATTCCTTGTATCAGTCTTTATATCTGACTGGGTTTCTAGTCAACATAATCTATGTTGCAAGTTAAATATTAACCAAATTTGTTCTCTAAGCAACAGGTCTGGCTTCTCAAACACCCAGAGAAAGGTTTAAACAATGCTAAATATTTTCCCACAAATTTCCCACCTCCTCTGTATACTAGCAGAAATACAATTACAGAAGCAGATAGCTAGGTAAAGATTTAAAATAACTCAAGTCAGTTAATATACTTCACTGTTCATCTTATCAAGAACTTGATAGAATTCCTTCCAAGTGTGACAGGGACCAGACTGGGGAAATCATAGTTAGAGGAATGAAACCAGGTAAGCATCAGGGACTGTAAGTCAAGGGGCTTAGACTTGTACCAAGCAATTCTTGATCTACCCAATACATGAAGACTTCTCAGAAAATGAAAGAACACATATTGTCATAGGTTTCACAAAAGTTAAAATAAGAGACTATGTCCTCTTCAATGTCATAAAAATTGAATAAATTTAGTTAAACAGTCTCATATGTCTCCTAAGGAAACAAACCTAGATAAACTGACTCTTTAAGTAAACTAAGTCAGATTACAAATTAAACTACCTTTAATCAACTTATTTTGTTTGTCTTATGTACCTATCTGATACTTGCAAATATATTCCCATGGAAATTCTGGAATAGGCCTCATTCCCAAGACAGTTGTAGAAGGGTATTCCTCTCCAATTTGATTTTCCAATAACTAGTTCAAGTGGTGAAAAGTTCAGACCTTATAAAAATAACGATCTACTTGCCTTTTTGTCATTGATCTTAATAGAAACATTTGAAATCCAATCATATGTATGTATATATCTTAGTTCTATGAGAACACAGTCTAATCTTGTTGCTTTTCTCAAAGTGATGTTTTACTACATTAAAATTTAGATCATTGTAACATCACATTTTGCTCCTAGTTGTTCTTCCTTTTGAGAATATGCAGTTATCTAGAAGGAATGAGATACTTTAAGGATCTAATCTTAAACATGAATATATAATGAATGATTAGTGATAACAAATTCAGAATAATAAAATTCTTTCATATTTGTAACTGATTATAGTACAATAATAACTAAATCTTTAGTACTGCAACAATAGAATTCATCATGTATATAAACTTTTATACTTTATTTACTCTTATTTGATTATAACATGGTTATAGGAATACTTAAACTGTCTCTCAAGGGCACAAACTGACTTGGCATAAGCATAATGCTTTCTTAACTCTGATTACAGGCAAGAGGTGTAGTTAATCTTTATTTTGAAACATCCAACCATTTAGCAAAGCTCCACATTACTCATAGGATAACATGGTCAACCTCAAAATTAACCAGGAGGGAAGATTTCCTGTTCAGAAGGAAATAGCACAATGGAGAAATTGAGTCAAGAGGCTACTATCTTCTTCTATGTGAAATTGTCTTCTTAGCCTTAACCGTCACAAATATCCACCTGTTTTCAGATAATCCTCTTTTCCTTTACATAGTGGATTACTAACTCAATGACAATTCAGATAATCATATCTGAAATAAAAAACTCAGAATTGTGGGTGTCTGGTGATGAGTAACTAGATCTATATAGCCATAGAGAGTGAGAGTTTTAGCCTGCTAGGGAGACTAGCAGCTAAAGAGAAAAAGTGAGATAAGATGAGGGACAGGAAAGATGGGACCAGCATGCTTTGGGAAGGATCAAGCAGAAAAAACACAGCACCAAGACTGGGGGCTATAATCTTCTTTTATTGTGACAAAAAGAAAGACTTTTAGAGAGAGTAGAATACTAAGATTACAACATTCTTGGGGGAGCGGGGTGTTACTTTTTTTTTTCTTAAACCCTTACCTTCTGTGTTGGAGTCAATACTGTTTTGGCTCCAAGGCAGAAGAGTGGTAAGGGTGGGCAATGGAGGGTCAAGTGACTTGCCCAGGGTCACACAGCTGGGAAGTGTCTGAGGCCAGATTTGAACCTAGGACCTCCCATCTCTAGTCCTGGTTCTCAATCCACTGAGCTACCCAGCTGCCCCCTGGGTGTTACTTTTCCACAGGATAATGTTTATGAAATGACTTCACACAAGAACATTATTGGGTTTGTTTTTACAGATGTGAGCAAATTGAGAAATCTAATTTGCATAACTTAGGGAAAAGAAGGTTTGGTATGACTTTTAGTCATGATATTACAAAGACTTCTTTGCTCTTCAGAGTGATGGGGGGGCCTCTTTGATGATGGCCTTTGGCAGAGAGCAGTAGTGCCTTTGTGTGAGAGATTGTGACCTTGACAGTAATCTCAGGCAAGCATGACTGCTTTTCTCAATGGTCCTGACTTTCCCTTTATATATCTTCACGCAGAATATCAAATTACAATCCCAAAAGATTTTACCTCACTAATCACAGCTTTAGGAGAGCTATTATAATTTTTCTCATATTGTTGCAATAACACTTAACAGTTATCTGATATATGCCTTATACATCTTTTCTGGTTCAAATCCATTTTAGAGCAGACATCACATTCTATTATTGTACACACATACTGAATACATAATAGTTTACTTAAAAACCAGAAAAACACTGGCTATTATAAGCTTTGACTCTGATGGCTATATCTGAAAGTTTTGCATATTAAACTGTAAAACAAAAATAAAAATCTTTAAAATTTAGATCTGTTGATGTTAAATTGGCTCAAATATATAACTTCATACTATTCCAGATGCACTTTCATAATTTTCATAACCAATTGTAAGGGATAATGAAACTTACTACCCACCTCACAGTGTTGGGAAGAAAGCATTGTAAACTTTAGGGCACTGTATAAATAAGAAGTATCATGATTATTAATACAGGCTTTAATAGTGCTCTGTTGGTACAATGTTATCCACATCATCTGACAGAACATATAGATATATACTTGAGATATATAATAGAAAACTCCTAATATTTCTTGCATCAGTCTTTGACTATGACTGGGTTTCAGGTCAATATAACCTAGGTGTGTGTCACTGGGCATGTCACTTAGCCTCTACCTCATTTTCATCTGTAAAATGGGAATAATAATAACAATATAATAGAATTGGGAAACCTAGGTCAATATTTCCACCTAACAATTGAAAACTTTGTTGGTAGTCTTGGGAAAAGACAGAATAGATGAAAAAAATGGTTCTTCCATATGTGGTTCTTCCAAATCAGAGTTGAAGTACATAAAGCAAGTCAGCAGTATTGCATAATCCTTTTGGAACTTGTTCTGAGGTGAAAGAGGAAACTTTCAGACTAATTGATGATCTTTAACCAACAAAATATTGTTCTCTTTTTAAGAAGAAATTATTATTATTGATAAGCTCTGAGCCTAGATATTGAAAATACTAAGGCAATAATAAAGCTTCCTGTGAAACAGGAAGCTGGATCCTGAAAAATGAATAGAGTACTTTCCAAATGTTGCATAGATTTTGGGAAGCTAGCTGGCATTTTTACCTTGCTTCATTATTTGACTTTGAGAGAAGGAAACAGTAAGCCTATATTAATCTTCATTTTACAGAAGAAGCTAAAACAAATAACCTTGATAATATTTATTTTAAAATCTTAAAATATATGTTTAAATAACTATTGTTGACTTGATGTTTTTGTCACTTAAAGAATTTGCATTAGTTTTAGTCCTTGTGAAATCCCTTCACTTACCATACATGACTTCCATTGTAGTTCAGTATTATCTAAAAGTTTATTTTATATACTGAAGTCTGTTTTTTCCAAAATAAAAGGCAACTCTTATTTCTTCTGTACAGATGAGAATATGTGTTGAATGCAGAACCATGGTACCAGTGAACACTCCTATGTGTATTGTATGTGAGGCCCCTTCTGCTCCACAGCCACAGACTCAGGCCAATATTCATTTAAAGGTAATGAAAATTGAATCATGAATGAAAGCTATTGAAAGTAATGTTTTGAAGAGTAGCATGCACATTTTGATGTAGATTATTTAGTTAACTAAACTATTGTTACAATAAAATCCTTGGCCTATGAAATGCTTGCTAAATAATATCTATGACTTTTTTATTCATGGCTAGCTATGCTACTCAATGTAACCTGCCAATAGCATCTCTATACATGAGAGATATGTACATGAAAGTTCCTTCTGTATAATTATTAAACACAGGTTTCCAACTCAAACACATTATGACTGAATTTTGCTATAGTTTAAGATTTAGAAAATTTTTTACTTAATAAATGTGATAATTTGATAATAACTTTTAACATCATGGCTTTTTTCTTTATTTTATTTTTATTATTATGGCTTTTATTTAAACCATCCTTGAGCTTCTGTTTCCTTTGACTATCAATTAATAACATACAGGATGAAGGTAAAGAATTACTATCATAGAAGAAGAGTGTATTGTAGAGGCTGGAATATGGATAAAGAGTCAACCTTGAAGTCAGGAAGACCTGAGTTCAGGTTTTGCCTTTGAGTCATACTACTGTGTCACCATGGGCAAGTCAATTAACTTCTCAGTATTCCAGGCAAGTTTCTAAAAGAAGTAAAGGAAAAATTGAAAAGACAAATGAGAGTGAAATAAAATAATGAAAAAGAATCAACAGCT
Organism: Gracilinanus agilis; assembly: GCF_016433145.1. NCBI lineage: Eukaryota > Metazoa > Chordata > Mammalia > Didelphimorphia > Didelphidae > Gracilinanus > Gracilinanus agilis. The sequence goes on along the minus strand of NC_058131.1, from coordinate 139,764,080 downwards.
TGGTAAAGGAGGCACAAAAAATACTGAAGAAAAAAACATACTAGGCCAAATGGTAAAAAAAAAAAAAAAGTCCAAAACATCCACTGATGTGAACTCTTTAAAAAGGAGAATTGATTTAAAACAATAACAACAAAAATAAAAATAAAAAGTAAAAAGCAGAATTGGCCAAATGGAAAAATAGGTACAAAAATTCACTGAAGAAAAGAACTTCTTCAAAAGTATAATTGGTAAAATGGAAAAGGAGGTACAAAAGTCCACTGGAGAAAATAATTTCTTTTTTTTTTATTTTTTTTTAAACCCTTAACTTCTGTGTATTGGCTCCTAGGTGGAAGAGTGGTAAGGGTGGGCAATGGGGGTGACTTGCCCAGGGTCACACAGCTGGGAAGTGTCTGAGGCCAGATCTGAACCTAGGACCTCCCGCCTCTAGGCCTGACTCTCAATCCACTGAGCTACCCAGCTGCCCCAGAAAATAATTTCTTAAAAATTAGAATTAGGCAAGTAGAAGTCAGTGATTCCATCAGTCATCAAGAAACAAACAAACAAAAAAAAAGGAAATAAAAAGAAGGAGCAAATAGATAAAAATGTAAAATTTCTCATGAGAAAAACAACTGACCTGGAAAACAGATTGAGGAGAAATCATTTGAGAATTATTGGACTAAGGTCCAAGTAGGTGACTCAGTGGATAGTGTAAGAGGGAGATTTTAGGTATTTTATAGATATATATTTAAAGTGTGGCCGCCAGGAATCAACAATTCAGGTTGATTCCGTAATTAAATTAGACCCAAGTCAGGACTGGGTTTAAGGTAGTTTATTTACAATTAGGAAGGTAAAAAGGTAAGGAAATAGAATGAGGGAGAGGCTAATCCAGGCCTGCAGAGGCCTGGATGGAGAGAGAAGGTTAAAAGGCTAAATAAATTAGGCCACAAGCCACAAGGCCTAGCAATCAGATAGGCTAGAGCCTACTTAAAGGTAGAGTTTGAAATGCCAAGGTAGGCTCAAGGAAGTCAGCCTTACTTACCCACATGACCATTCTGAGTAGAAGCTTCCTGAGGTCTCCTCTGAGATCCTTCAGCACCAAGTTCAAAGTGGGAACTCCCCTTACAGGAAGTAACCAACCTACTTAAAGAGATGTGTCTTTCGTCACTTCCCGTGGGTCCACCTCTAATTCACGTGGACAAATGGCAGTCTCTTGTTCTTGATTTGTTACTTATTGTCACGTGTGGGTAACTCATCTCCCCTCCCTACTATGGGAGGTGGGGACGATATCATCTCGGGTAGGTAGAGTTTTGACTATGAATGGACTAGAGCTAATTCTATTTACACAATAGAGACCTAAGCCTGGAGATAGGAAGTCTTGGGTTCAAATCTAGACTCAGATTGTTCCTTACTATATGACCTGAGCAAGTCATTTAACCCCAATTGCCTAACTCTTGCTGCTCTTCTGCCTTGGTATTGATACTTAGTATTGATCCTAAAACAGAAGGTAAAATAAAAAAAAAATTTTAAAAAGAATTATTGGACTAACTAAAAGCCATGATCAAAAAGAGAGCCTAAATTTCATATTTCAAGAAATGGCCTAGCCTTTATTACTCTTCTATTTTAGTTTTGATTCTAAGACAGAAGGTAAGGATTTTTTAAAAAGAAAAGAAATTATACTGCACTGCTCTCCTAGAACCTGATAGCAAAATGGAAATTGAAAAAAAAATCCACTGATCACCTCCTGAAAGAGATCCCCAAACTCCTAGGAATATTATAGCCAAATTCTAGAACTCCCTGGTCAAAGAAAAAATATTGCAAGCTGCCAGAAAGAAACAATTTCAAAATCATGGATCCACAGTCGGGATAACACAAGATTTAGTAGCTTCCATGTTAAAGGAGTTGAGACCTTAGAATATGAAATTCTAGAAGGTAGAGGAGCTAGGAATACAACCAAGAATCTCCTCTCCAAAAACTGAATATAATCCTTCAGGGGAAAAAGTGGATATTTAATGAAATAGAGGATTTTTAAGCATCCCTGATGAAAACACTGAAGCTAAACAGAAAATTTGACTTTCAAATATAAGAGTAAACATGAAAGAGAAATCACAAGGGATTCAGTGAGGTTAAACTGTTTACAATGGGAATTGTAATTCCTAATAAATAACTTATCATTATTAGGGCTATTAAAAGGAGCAATCATAGTATAAAGGCATGGGTATAAATTGACCATATGGGATGATATTTTAAAAAATTAAATTAAGAAATAAGTAAAAGGGATGCATTCGAAGAAAGGAGAAGGGAAAGGTAGAATGGGGTAAATTATCTCACATAAAAGAGGCCTGAAATGGATTAAAAAGTGGAGGGAAAGATGACAGTAGTGGTGAATAGTGCTTGAGCCATACTCTCATCAAAATCAGCTCAGATGAGATAACATGCATAGTCCATTAAGTATAGAAATCTATCTTAACCTACAAGGAAATAAGGTTGAAAGGGATAAGAAAGGAAGGGCTTACAAAAGGGAGGGAGGATTGGAGGAGGTGGTGGTCAGAAGTAAAACACTTTTGAGAAAGGACAAGGTAAAAGGAGAGACAGAGAAGGATAAATAGGAAAAATAGGTTAGGGGGAAATGCATGATAAGTCACAAATATGGAAAAAAATTTACAACAAATTTCTCTGACAAAGGCCTTATTTCTCAAACAGTAGAGAACTGAGTCAAATTTATGAGAATACAAGTCATTCCCCAGTTGACAAATGGTCAAAGGATATGAACAGAAAGTTTTCAGGTAAAAAAATCAAAGCTATCTATAATCATATAAAAAAGTTCTCTAAATCACCATTGACTAGAGAAATATAAATTAAAAGAACTCTGAGGTACTATCTGATACCTATCAGATTGGCTAAAATAATAGAAAATTAAAGCGACAAATGTTGGAGGGGATGTGGGAAAACTGGACAATAAAACAATGTTGGTGAAATTGTGAACTGATCAGCAGTTCTGGAGAGGAATTTAGAACTATTCCCAAATAGCTATAAAAGTGTACATACCCTTTGACTCAGCAATATCACTACTAGGTCTGTCTCCCAAAGAGATTTTTTTTAAGGGAAAAAGGCCTATGTGTACGAAAATATAGCAGCTCTTTGTGGTTGCAAAGTATTGGAAATTGAGTATCAATTGGGGAATGGCTCAACTAATCGTGGTACATGATTGTAATGGAAAACTAATGTGCTATAAGAAATGATGAGTTAAGATGCTCTCAAAAAAACCTGGGAAGAATTAAGTGAACTAATCCAAAGTGAAGTGAGCAGAACCAGAAAAATAGTGTACGTTGTAATGATAGTATTGTACAATGATCAACTATGAATGACTTAGCTATTCTCACCAATGTAATGATCCAAAATAATTCTGATTCATGATGAAAGATGCTATCCACCTCCAGAAAAACAAACAAACAAACCTGAATGCAGATTAAAAGCCTACTCTTTTTCATTTTGTTTTTTTGTGTTGTTTTTTTGGCGGGGGGTGGTGGGGGCGGTCTGTATTTTCTTTTACAACATGACTAATATGGAAATATTTTTTGTATGATGATATATGAATAATCTATATTTAGTTGCTTGCTGTCTCAGAGAGGGGGCAAGAGAGAGAGGGTGAAAGAATTTGAAACTCAAAATTTTAAAGAAGAATGTTAAAAATTGTTTTTAAATGTAATTGGAAAAATATTAAAAAAAATAATTTACCTTATAGCCATAATTGTGAGAGATTTGATCTGGCTTTCTTCTAATTTTTTTTATAGCATGATCTTTGATATTCTGCCACATATACATTTTACATTTATTGTTGCATATTATATAAGATGTTGGTCTAAACCTAATTCCTGTCAAGTCTTTTCCCAGTTTTCTCAATAGTTCTCATCAAGCTGGGAGTAGTTTTCCCCCCAATTAATTTATGTTCCCAGGCTTATCAGGCACTAGGTTGTTGAGTTCTGTTGTTCCTAATTCATACTTATTTGGTCTATCAATGCAGGACTAAATTCTTTGGTATTCTATAATATAATTTGAAGTCTGGAATTTCTTCTAAATCTTTTGTTCCTTTGAATTAATTATGTTATTTTACCTAGCTCTATAAGTTATCTCTTGGGAGCTTGATTTTTAAAATAATTACCTCCTTTGAGATTCTAGACCTTTTCCCTTCAAAATGAATTTTTAAAAATGTATGTATGTATTATATTCCTTTGGTAGGTTAATTGTTATGGCACTAAATCTATAAATTAATATAGATGATATAATTTTATTCATTATTTAGGCATAACTTAGCCATGAACAGTAAATATGCTTCCCATTATTTAAATCATCTTTTACTTCATTGTGGAGTATTTTATAATACTATCTATTCAGGTCTTATGTGCATTGTTAGATTGACTACAAAATATTTTCTAGTTATAAAGAGTGAGGCTCCTCTTCCTAATAGTTCTTATGTTTTTGTTACTGTTATATAGAAATGCTGTTGATTTTTATGGGCTTATTTTATGGGCTAAAATTGTTAATTGTTTCAATTTCTTTGCTGCTTCATTTTATCAGTATCATATTATCAGCAAACAGGTATAGTTTTGTTTCTTCTTTGTTATAGTTTATGCTATGAACTCCTTCTCTTGTCTTATTGCTACTACTAGCAATATTTGCCATTTGTTATTAACAAAAGTAGCTAGTATTTACAAACCATTTTAAGTTTCACAAAGCACTTTGCATCTGTTTTCTCATTTGATCTTCATAGCAACCCTGTGAGTTAAATGCTATCATTATTATGTTTTACAGATGAGGGAAGTGAGCCTGAGAGAGTTTAAGTGACTTGGTTACCCAGCCAGGATGTGTCAGTATGTGTAGAATTTGAACCCTCTTCCTGGCTATCAACCTAGCTCTGTCCTCTATGCCAAGCTGCCATTTAATGAAGGAAGCAGATATACTACTTAAATAAATCGGTATATTTTTTTCTCTCTAACATTCAAAAGCATTGCCATGATGTCACCTGGGTGGTCTGAAAATTGGATTACCCCAAATTTAAAAAAGCATAACAGTTTAAGAATTCTTTCTACCCATTTTTCCACTTGCTCTTAGTATCTACAGAAATACCTGATGGGTATCTAATGATAGGCTTTGTATGCAAATTTGAAAGATTTCATCTAGACTCTAAAAGAAGTTGCTAAGCATCACTATTTAAGGAAGCTATTTTTTCCCCTTAGTTTTGTATACTCTAGAACAGTGGTTGTCAGTGTTGTCCAGGATCCCTGGGGGGGTACTTAAAATAAGACATTCTAATTCCTAATATGTGAATATTAAAAATACAGAATTCATATAAACAAGAGTTCTTGTGGGAAGGGTCTTCATAATTTTTTAAGAAAGTTAAGGATCCTAAGACCAAAAAGTTTGAAAGTTGATGCTTAATTTTTAAAATTTTTTTTAATTTAAATTTTGAATAGTTTCCCATAGTTACATGTTTCATATTCTTTCCCTCTCCCTCAAACCTCCTCTAACCCCCCTTAGCTGACACACAATTCCAATGGGTTTTACATGTATCATTGATTAAGACCTAATTCCATATTATTGATAGTTGGACTAGAGTTATTGTTTAGTGTCTTCATCCCCAATAATATCCCCATCAGCCCATGTGTTCAAGCAGTTGTTTTTCTTCTGTGTTTCTCCTCCCACAGTTCTTCCTCTGAATGTGACTAGTTTTCTTTCTTATAAGTCCCTCAGCCTTGCTCTGGATCCTTGCATTGCTGCTAGTAGGGAAGTCCATTATGTTTGATTGTACCACAGTGTATCAATTCTCTGTGTACAATGTTCTCCTGGATCTGCTCCTTCCACTCTGCATCAATTCCTGGAGGTCATTCCAGTTCACATGGAATTCCTCCAGTTCTTTATTGCTTTGAGCACAGTAGTATTCCATCACCAACAGATACCACAATTTGTTCAGCCATTCCCCAATCGAAGGACATTCTCTCGTTTTCCAATTTTTTGCAATCACAAAGAGTGAGGCTATAAATATTTTTGTACAAGTCTTTTTCCTTATTATCTCTTTAGGGTATAAACCAAGCAGTGCTATGACTAGATCAAAAGGCAGATAGTCTTTTAAAGCCCTTTGGACATAGTTCCAAATTGCCATCAGAATGGTTGGATCAGTTCACAACTCCACCAGCAATGCATTAATGTCCCAATTTTGCCACATCCCCTCCAACATTCATTACTCTCCCCTGCTGTCATTTTAGCCAATCTGCTAGGTGTGAGGTGATACCTCAGAGTTGTTTTGATTTGTGTTTCTCTAATTATTAGAAGTTTAGAACACTTTCTCATGTGCTTATTGATAGTTTTGATTTCTGTATCTGAAAATTGCCTATTCATGTCCCTTGCCCATTTATCGATTGGGGAATGGCTTGATTTTTTTTGTACAATTGATTTAGCTCCTTGTATATTTGAGTAATTAGGTCTTTGAGTTTTTTGTTATAAAATTTTTTTTCCCAATTTGTTGCTTCCCTTCTAATTTTGGCAGCATTGGTTTTGCCTGTACAAAAACTTTTTAGTTTAATCTAGTCAAAATTATTTATTTTACATTTTGTAATTTTTTCTAACTCTTGCTTGGTTTTAAAATCTTTTCTTTTGAAAAAGATTTGTACAAAATTATTTATAGCCGCATTCTTTGTGGTTGCAAAAAATTGGAAAATGAGAGAATGTCCTTCGATTAGGGAATGACTAAAAAAATTGAGGTATCTGTTGTTGATGGAATACTACTGTGCTCAAAGCAATAAAGAACTGGAGGAATTCCATGTGAACTGGAATGACCTCCGGGAATTGATGCAGAGTGGAAGGAGCAGATCCAGGAGAACATTGTACACAGAGAATTGATACACTGTGGTACAATCAAACATAATGGACTTCCCTACTAGCAGCAATGCAAGGATCCAGAGCAAGGCTGAGGGACTTATAAGAAAGAAAACTAGTCACATTCAGAGGAAGAACTGTGGGAGGAGAAACACAGAAGAAAAACAACTGCTTGAACACATGGGCTGATGGGGATATTATTGGGGATGAAGACACTAAACAATAACTCTAGTCCAACTATCAATAATATGGAATTAGGTCTTAATCAATGATACATGTAAAACCCAGTGGAATTGTATATTGGCTGAGGGGGGGTTAGGAGAGTTTGGGGAGAGGGAAAGAATATGAAACATGTAACTATGGGAAAATATTCAAAATAAAAATAAAAATATAAAAAAATAATAAAATAAAATCTTTCCTTTCCCAGAGATCTGACAAGTATACTATTCTGTGCTCACCTAATTTACTTATAGTTTCCTTCTTTATATTAAAGTCATTCACCCATTCTGAGTTTATCTTGATATAGGGTGTGAGATGTTGATCTAGACCCAATCTCTCCCATATTGTTTTCCAATTTTCCCAGCAGTTTTTGTCAAATAGTGGGTTTTTGTCCCAAAATCTGGATTCTTTGGGTTTATCATAGACTGTCTTGCTGAGGTGAAAGTCAATGCTTTAGAACTATGTCAATAACAACATTTAAAGATGGTATGAATATATTTTGAATGACACATATAGAAAAATGGGGCATTTGAAGCTGATAATACAGTGAATATATGAAACTATGAATATGAAGACTAAAAAGAAGCATTAGAGGATTTATATGAACTGTTACAAAGTGAAATGAGCAGAACCAAGAAAACAATATAAGTAGAAAAGCAACAAAAATTGAAACCAAATGATATGGATTTCTACTCCCACAGTTCTTTCTCTTGATGTGTGGATAGTGTTCTTTTTCATAAGTCCCTCAGAATTCTCCTGGATCATTGCATTGCTATTAGTAGTAGAGTCAATCACATTTGATCATCCCATAATGTTTCAGTTACTGTATACAATGTTTTCCTGGTTCTGCTCATTTCACTCTGCATCAGTTCATGGTGATCTTCCCAGTTTTTATAGAAATCAAGGAGTTTATAATTTCTTATCGCACAATAGTATTCCATCATCATCATATACCACAATTTGTTCAGCCATTCCCCAATTGAGGGACACACCCTCATTTTCCAATTTTTTGCCACCACAAATAGCAGGGCTATAAATTTTTTTTCAAACACTTTTTTTAATCTCTTTGGAGTACAAACCTAGTAGTGGTATGGCTGAATCAAAGGGTATGCATTCTTTTAAAGTCCTTTGGGCATAATTTCAAATTGCCTTTCAGAATGGTTGGATCAGTTCACAACTGCACCAATAATGCATTAGTGTCCCAATTTTGCCACATCCCCTCAAACATTTATTATTTTTCTTTACTGTCATACTGGCTATTCAGAGCAGAGCATGTATTGTTGCATTTGGTGTATTAATTGGGTTTGCTGAAGTACATTTTTTTCCTTTAATTTTTTTTGTTATAAGGGGTGGCTCTCTGGGCAGGGGAAGGGAAAGAGTTGATTGAGATATATAAAACCAAAGATATTCTTCAAAATTAAAAGGAAACAAGCTAGCCAGTTTATCTGGGAAAAGCAGAGGGAGGGGGTAAGAAAGTGTGTTAAATTTGAAGTCTGAGGGCTTGGATTAATATTCTTCCTCTGTTATTTTACCCGTTTAACCTGTGGCAAGTCACTTAACCTCTCTAGGTTCAATTTCCTCTCCTCTGAAATGAGAAAGACAGACAATCTAATACTTAATCCATGATACTGTGTATCTAAAACTTAGCAGAACCTTCTTTAATAACTGTAGCAAAGAGCATGAATTCCAGTGTCACAACTCTGGTATTAAGAACATTTCCTTTGTTATTTGTAAAATTCAAACCCGAATAGGCATCTCTCCCTTCCAAAAAGTGAACTGTCTCTGGAACAAAGAAGAATAAACACCACCTTTGTGCTTGAAATGGTCATTTAGAATTCCTTAAAGACTATAGATTTCAATTCCATTAACTTATAAAAACAAACTACTTGAGTGATCTATTCGTTATTCCCCCAAACTGTATTTAATTTAATTCATAGATATGTATTAAGGTCCTGTGTTGTATAAAACAAGTATACATGGTGCTAGAGATGCAAAGAAAAATAATGAAACAATTCTTGACCTCAAGGGGCTTATATTCCATTTGGAAAGTTGTTGACAAAGTATAGGTCCTCATCTGGAAATTTTATACACTGATGAAATCCTGGGTCCATATTAATAATTAGGTATAAGGAAGAAAAAGGAAAAAAAAAACAAATCAATAAAATGCTCCAGGAAAATCTGAGGAGGGAAAAAATACTTTCATTAGTAGAGATCAAAAAAATCTTAACCAAGGGGCAGCTGGGTAGCTCAGTGGATTGAGAGCCTGGTCTAAAGACAGGAGGTCCTGGGTTCAAATATGGCCTCAGATACTTCTTAGCTGTGTGACCCTGGGTAAGTCACTTAACCCCTATTGCCTAGCCCTTACTACTCTTCTGCCCCAGTATCGATTCTAAGATAGGTGACGGTTAAAAAAAATAATAATAATAAAGATCTTAACCAATGTGGTAGTATCTAAGCAGAGCCTTGAAGTAAGAGGATTTTGATAGGTAGATATGAGGAGTGAGTTCATTTTAGGTATGGGGGATGGTCTCTCCTACATGCACAGAGATGGGAGATGGCATGTTGATTTTGGAGAAATAGCTAGTGGTTCAATTTGTTTTGAATATCGAATACATGAAGGGGAGGGTTGTGAAGTAGATTGGAAAAGGTAGATTAAAGTCAGGTTGTTGGGAGTTTTATGTCCCAGACTAAGACCCTTTGATTGTGATTTCCATCTGTTTACTGTTTTATAAGAAACCTTGTCAATGGGATTCAAGTAGGTAAAAAATGCTGTGGGTGTTGATTTTCATTTTTAATGGAGTGTTTATTGTTTACCTTAGCACTCTCAAAAATTTTTGGAAATTTTTGGCAGTCTAACTAATAGCCTTGGTATGACTTTTTTTTTAGCCTAAAGCCTCCCAATGACAGTTATATTACAAAGAGTCAGGACTTTGGCCATGTCATGTGAATGTTCAGAGCACCTTAAAAGACAAATGAATCTTTCACCATGTATTTCATCAAGTCCTTTTAAGAAAGATAATGCATTTAAAAAAAAAAAAAGAAATATAATGCAAGGGGATCCTGATCCTTATCTTTGGTAGGAGTAAAAGGCTGCTGGTTCTCCCTTCAATAGTTGTGAACTCCAGGAAAAACAGGAAAAAAATAGGAGGCACCTTTAAAGCTATAAAGAGGGGCAACTGGGTAGCTCAGTGGATTGAGAGTCAGGCCTAGAGACCAGAGGTCCTAGGTTCAAATCTGGCCTCAGACACTTCCCAGCTGTGTGACCCTGGGCAAGTCACTTGACCCCCATTGCCCACCCTTACCACTCTTCCACCTAGGAGCCAATACACAGAAGTTAAGGGTTTAAAAAAAATAAATAAAGCTATGAAGAAATTTCCATTCAGTCCCTCTCCTCAGGGATGTCCGCTGGGGCAAGAGTTATGGGATTTATAACAGGATCACCCATGCCCCTTCCTTCAAACTATCTTCATTGTTTCCCAATGTGAATTTTAGTTAAAACTGAAAACCCCCAGCATTTTCCTTTGCCCCAGTGTCAGACTTCCTAAGGCCAACAGTAGTTTTCCTTGCTAGTTAATTGTTCACTTACTTGCCCCTTATCCTGGTTCATTTTGTAAAAAATGTGTATGGATCTGCTGTTGGACACTATATGAAGGCCTTGATTATTATTTTGTAGAGTTGTTTGCCTACATCAATGCATTATTCTTTATTTTTAAGGGTAAGGGAATCTGCCGTTTTTGTGGAACTGGAAACCCTGCTCCCTTTAAGCACTGTGTAACCTGTGAGAGCCTCCTGCCTGAAACAAATGGGGTAGGTTGAAAGTTTAGTGAGCTCAAACATGCTTACACTATACTGATCTCTAAATTGGATTGTTTTTAAGAGTAAAGCTCTGGCACAATTTCCCCTGATTTTTAAAGAAGTAGAAAGAATTGTATTACCAGCCTAAGGCTAGCAGATTTCACCCTTTCCCCAAAATAAATACAGGGATACCTAATTTCATATTTTTAATGAAAAAAGCAACAGCAGAAAAACAAACAAAAGGAAGCATTACATATTTATAGCTTGTCAATAGAAGGTTAGGGAGTGGGGCAGGAAGTCAGGACACTCCTAACAAATTGAAACCTCCCCTCTTCCCCCTCCCAAGACCAGTAGATGGAATGAGACAAGGAGAAGTAATTAAATGTTAATGCTTTATAAGGTGTGAAGAAGTTTTCCCTAATGGAATTTGAGAGTACTTGCCATTAGCTGGCCAAATTTTGGCCAGGATCCTGGTGGCTTTGTTTAAAAACAAAACAAAAAACTTTCCAGCTCTGGGACATAGTCAAAGCAGGAGACCTTTGTGGACTTCTGGTAGCCAGCCAGTGGAAAGCCAGCTCTGGAGAAAAAAACTAGCTCTTAAGAAGGGATGGCTCTTGCCCTTTGGTATCTACCTTTTGCCCAATTCCAGTAAAACCATCTCGGCAGATAGACTAAACCAGGTTGAGGGAAACCACAGGTTTCAAACCCATGGGTGAGTTAGGGAGATGTCTACCCCAAGCATTCTCCTGGCATAAGGGGCAGATGAGAACAATTTATTCCAGTGGCCATGAAGGCAGCTGAAACAGGTGCTATGAAGTGCTTAAAGCTTGGTCAGACATTAAGAAGCCAAGGTTGTCCAGTGCCTCTCAGACTATTACCAGTCTTCATGACTCAGTCTTGCCAATGGACTTAAGTGACTGGAAGAAAGTGAGTCCAATGACTTTGTGCAATTCTTTATGCAATAACTCTTATGTTGTCATTGGTCCTCCTCAAAAAATAAAGGATGGAAAACAACAATCACCACCACAACAACATACAGAGAACAGTAGCACCAGGCCGTCTTTTTGTGAACCCTGTGCTGAGAAACTAGGAGTAGTAGGTACTGAATTGCAATGAAATGGGCTTTTACAAAATAATCCTTTTCTTGATTAAACTTGATTAACAGTTTTCTGTTAAAAAAAAAAAAAGGCTTGGGAAATTACCTTCCCAATGTTCCCATTTCCTAACATTAATGCTGTAAGGGTTTAAATTAATGGTTGGACTAAATATATAAAAATGTGGTCACCGAAAATATATTACTCAAGTCAGGATGACTTTTTATTGTAGTTTATTTACAAAAGGAGAAAGAGTGAAAGTAAGGGAAATGAGAGAGAGAATAGATAATTATTCCCACCAGGCAGGGCTTCAGAGGCCCCAGAAAAGGGGGGCCCAGAGGTAAATTAAACAAGGATTCTAGCCACTATGTCTTCTCCAAGATGAGGAGCCTCTCCAGAGGCTAGTACCTCCAAAAAAGGCAGGAAAAGGAGTCAGTCCCTCTTGCTAAGAGAAGATCCAAGTGCTCTTGGATAAGTCTGGTAAGACTGCTGCCTTACCAGAAGCAATGCCAAGTAGCTAGAATGGCAGCCATTATCATTAAAATAAGCTTGCTCTGTTTTGGAGATCTTTTTAAATTATTGGTCATGTTTGGGGTGAGTTCTCTTCTCTTAAAATAATCCATAAGAAGCTAAGTTTCAACAATTATGCCACAGAATTATAGTATGAATTTTTGATAGAGTAGTTAAGAATCAGATACTGGTTTACTGAATTGACTGATTCTATTTAATAAATTGATCATTTGGAGAAAGGGTCATGTAAACTCAATTCATGTGGTTTTCATGAATGCTTATATAAGGTGAATATTTTTTTAGGCTGAAATTAAAATCATAAGCCACAATATCAATGGATAAATTTATGTTTACTATGATATTTTTGTGATTTTTAAAATAACTTTTCCACTTTAAAAAATTTATGTGCCTTAGAAAATCGCTAAGGAATAAGAGAACAAAATTACTACATGTTAGAAAACAGTAAAAATAAAAAATGTTGTATATGCAGAATCTTTATCACTGTTATTATTGATAGAACCAAATAAATTACTAACCATAAGTTCATTCTTGCCTTTATGCTATCTGTCCTGCACAGATAATAAATACTTAAAATTAAATATTATTTCCTACACCCAAAGTTTATATCCCTTCCTATTATTAACCTCATAAACTATACATGGACTGCTTTAACAGGGTTTCTAAAATTGAGGTTTTTTCATCAAAAATGGTAAATGCTGAACTAAGAGAGATTTCATTGTAGTAGCATTCAGCATTGACGTTTCTAAGGAGCAAACCTAATATCTGTTTTCTCTGTGTTTAGCAGCATAAATGTGAAAGGAGTAAGATGATTTTTTCTTTAAAGACATAAACTTTGCTTTCTGCTACTTACCCTTAACCCCACTGCAAAATATCTTTACTGTGGGAATCTTTCTTTTGTTAAGTCTACAAGAACACAAGAATTGGTTGGCCAAGTTGGTAAACGTATTTCCTTTCAGATTTCTTCTACTGAGTTGGCCATTTCAGTCACAAAGTGGGTTAGTATAATTTAAATTCCACTGTTATCTTTACCAAGCCAGAGTCTGTAGCCAAAGAGTGTTTTTAAATAAACAAATAGTCTATCCATTAGCTTCTTTCAGGATATCAATGCATAAATGATTAATTAAGTGATACCTAGTTGTATAGAAAATTTCTCCCTGAGATTTTTTAACATCTACATATTCAGAAATATTTATGGGAGCAGCTGGGTGGCTCAGTGGATTAAGAGCCAGGCCTAAAGACAGGAGATTGTGGGTTCAAATGTTTTCTTAGAGACTTCCTAGCTGTGTGGCCCTGGGCAAGTCACTTAACCTCCATTGCCTAGTCCTTTCCACTCTTCTCCCATGGAAACAATACACAGTATTGATTCTAAGATGGAATATAAGGGTTGTTAAAAAAGAAAGAAAAAATATTTATAATGGCAGTAGCATCTGCACTATAACTAATATACCCCTTTTAAAAACCTAGTAGCAGATTTGCTTTTTTGGGGGATCTTTGAACACTAAAGACTTGTGTTTTCTATTATGCATTTCCATTGTCCTAGAGTCAAGAGACCTGGATGACAGATACAAATGCTTTAGGAATCCCATCGCTATCTGAAATTTAGTATAGCTATTTAGGGAATCAGTTCATAGCATGAGGCCCTATTTAGTGCAACTCTAATACCAAAAGATACAAGAAATATAAAAAGAATACAATAGCCTGAGAAAGCATGTAATTAAGACTTAAAAAAAATAACTTTAAAAAGGGAATAAAGTAGTAAAATCACTAACTTCTCATGCAGAAATGAATATATCTCCTCTAGTTCCGCAGAAGGGTTAGATGGGAATAGAAATCCCCTGAGAAAAACTTATGTTGAGGTGGGGAAGCTGTCTGTCAGCAAATGGGCAGATTAGAGGAGAAAAACTGTTAGTCTCTATTTTCATAAAGTCTCTCAGATCAGGTTGGAGATCTATGAAACCTCTTGATTGGGCCTTATGGTACCAAAATCCCATGAGGATTCCTGGGTTTGAGGGATGCCATGACAGCACCACCCTACACAGTTTCCTTCTGTTCCCCACTGTGATTGTAATCCATGGTTTGTTTTTCCTTTCCTATGTCCTTTGACCTCTTCCGATCTGAATATTCTACTTTTTAGGAAACTTTTTGTCTTACAAAATATTCCCCACTAGAGTCTATGTCTTTGGCCTTTGTCTATATGACCTGACTTACTCCTTTCTGGGAAAATGTAGTATAGGAAATTTCTGCCAATTCAGAAATGCATTCTGAACTTGAAGCTGTAAGGTGTAAAATTATGGTTGGACTGAATATTTAAGAGTATGGTTGCCAGGAATTAAGTACTTAATTCCAAATGAAAGACTCAAGTCAGAATGACTTTTATGGTAGTTTATTTACAAATAGAAAGAGTGAAAGTAAGGAAAATGAGAGAGAGAGAGATAATTACTCCAGCCTGGTCTGAATCAGGCAGGATTTCAGGGGCCTCAGCAAAAGGGGGGGCACAGAGGTTAATTAAACAAAGCTTCTAGTCAGGAGGCCTCCTCCAAGAGGAGGAGCCTCTCCAGAGGCTAGTGCCTCCAGAAAAGCCAAGGAAAGGGAGTCAACCTTCTCACTCACCCACATGGCAGTCCAAAGGGAAGCAGTTTGAGGTCTCAAGCCCAAGTTCCTTCAAGCCCAAGTTCAAAGGGGAAAAACCCCTTCACAGGAAGTTACTATCATATTTAAAAGACAGTTCTTTGCATCACATCCTGTGTCTATCTTTCACTTTTACATGGACCAATGGCAGCTTTAACTTTGCTTTGGACTGCCCAGGGGCAGGCAGTTGTTTTTGATTTGTCACTCACTAACACACTGTGGGTCATAGACCTCCCTCCCTCACTTAAGGATTAAGTTGGGGTATATACATTCCTGGTGGCTAAAATCTAAAGAACAATAGGGGAGAGTTAATCCCATCTTCACAAAGCATTATGGAAAATTAAGTCCTGGGTGCCTTTTTTTTGTTGCTCATGTATGCCCATTATATCTTCTTGCACTAAAAAAGAGATATAGAACCTGTAAATATTCCTAAGTGGATAAATAAATAGACTTCATAAATATCTGTAGCAAATGGTCTTCTGGGTGACCCAAAGAGAACCAAGAATAGAACTTTCTTACCTCTCTCCTCCCACCAAACTTTCCCAAGGGGGATCTTAATTCCTTCTAGAAGAGGAAACAGGAGATGAGGGCCAAAGGCTGGCTACTCTGCTCTCCTCAGAGAAGAGTGTCAGGTTAGAGTTATATCTGTCCATTCTCTTAAGTATTATTAGTCTAAAGGAAGTAGTTTTCAGGTTCAAGCTAAACTCCTGATCATTATTTACTTATGTGGAAGGGGAACTCCAAGCTATATATATATATATACATATATATATATATATGTCAAAAGCTTGTCTCCCTTTCCTTCAAATACCATTTCCATAATGAACAAATATAACAGATGACAAGGAAATCTATTTAACCAAGTCAAAAACAAATGAGAAGCGGGTTCCAGGTTAAGATGGCGGCAGAGTAAAAAGCAGCTCTTAACCTCTCCTGACCAAAACACACAAGATTCCTCAAGGGGACATAAAAACAAGTCCAGACGAACGGAGGAACCCCACAACAGGGTGCAGCGTGGAAGGTACGTGGAATCGGGACATTTCCATGCTATAAAGGGGTGAAACAGCTCTCACTAAATTACGGGCTGAGCAACCACCCCACCCCCAACCCCTCCACACACAACACCTATAGCGCCAAAGCCAGTTAAAAAGAAATAGAGCAAGTTTGGAGCACCCATCGAGTCATTGGCAGCTATAGGGCCTGTTCCTGAGAGCAGCAAGATTTGGGACCCCAATAAGCCAAAGAACGCACCCGAAATTTGAGCGCAGGAGAGCTCAGGCACAACGGAGGCGTGGGTGGAGGCAGACACAGCCACGAGCCAAAGCTCTGAAACCCTGAGTGGGGAACCAGTGCAGACGGGATACGACTGTGGAAGCAGCGCCCAGAGACTTGTAAAGGAACCTCCAGCAGAGAATCAAGCAAGGGGGTCCACCAGGGGGCTTGACCTTGGAAAAAACCAGAACTCAGACCTCAGAAGCCAAAAGACCGCGGCGAGGATAAAGCTGAGAAGCTGCTGGGCTAATGATGGCTACCCAGACTCAGGAAGTTCAGAAGAGAAAGATAAACAACAAGAAAAAGAAGTCTTTAACACTCGACAACTTTTACACAGAGAAAATCCAGACAACCGAGCAAACAGAGGAGGAGAACAAACAAGCATCCGGACCCTCCTCAAATAAGGAAAACGGGTCACAAGCTATGGAAGAATTCAAAACTGAGATTCTGAGGAAGATGGAAGAGATCTGGCAAGAAAATAACAGTTTAAAAGGTAGAATCTTGCAATTGGAAAGTGAGGCTCAGAAATCAAATGAACTGATAAGCAAATTGAACACCATACATGACCAGATTGAAAAGATCATAGCTGAAAACGAAAAGTTTAGAGCCGAAAACCAGTCCCTAAGGCTAGAATTGAGCAATTAGAAGCTAATGATCTCTCAAGACAACAAGAACAAATAAAACAAAGTCAAAAGACTGAAAAAATAGAAGGAAATATGAAATATCTCAATGAGAGAGTGACAGACCAAGAAAACCAGTCTAGAAGAGACAATTTGAGAATAATTGGTCTTCCAGAAAAACCAGAAATTAATAGAAACCTGGACTCCATACTAAAAGAAATTATTCAGCAAAATTGCCCTGAAGTCCTACAACAAGAGGGCAATATAGACATTGAAAGGATTCATAGAACACCCACGACATTCGATACAGATAAGAAAACGGCCAGAAATATAATTGCCAAATTCAAGAGCTTTCAAGCAAAAGAAAAAATCTTACAAGAAGCCAGAAAGAGACAATTCAAATATCAAGGAACACCAATCAGGATCACACAGGATCTGGCCGCCTCCACGCTAAAAGACCGTAAGGCTTGGAATACAATATTCAGAAAGGCAAGAGAGATGGGCCTGCAACCATGGATCAACTACCCATCAAAATTGACTATATATTTCCAGGGGAAAGTATGGGCATTCAACAAAATTGAAGAATTCCAAGTATTTGCACAGAAAAGACCAGGGCTAAATGGAAAGTTTGATATCCAACCACAAAAATCGAGAGAAACATAAAGAGGTAAATAAGAAACAGAGGGGAAAGAAAGAAAACCTATAATTTTTAAACTTGCCTTTTTAAGGGCATCAGTAAGATCTAATTATCTGTATTCCTATGTATAGAAATGTTATGTATAATTCTCTGTAGTGGACTCTATTCACTATTATAGTATTCACTATTATAGTAATCAGAAGAATAATTCACAGGGTGAGGGTGGAACACTAAATAATCTAAGATGACATGGGGGATGGGAAAGAGGGGGTGAATAGCAGGGGACACCAAGAGAAACTTGAGTGAATAAGAAAAATAGGATATTCTATTACACACAAAAAGGGCATGGGAAGGAGAGAGGACAAATACTATTATAAGAAGGAGAGGAAGAGAGCATTAAGAGGTAATAATCAAACCTTACTCTCAGTGTAATCAACCTGGAGAGGGAAGAGTAGCTATACTATCCATTGGGACATAAAACTCTTATCTAACCCTTCTGAGAAAGTCAGAAGAGATAAACCAAGGGAAGCAGGGGAGTGGGGAGGTCAAAAAAAGGGAGGGGAAAAGAAGGGGGAGGGAATTCATAAGGCCTTTAAAAACAAAAAGGGGGGGAAATAAAGGAGGGGATAGAAAGGGAAGTTAATCAAGGGAGGGGATAAGGGATAGCGGCTAAATAGCAAACCACTGGTTTAAAAGGAAATAGTATAAGAAAAAGGGGGTAGGAATAGGGGAGGATACGAAAATGTCAGCAAATGCACAACTGATGATTATAACTCTGAATGTGAATGGGATGAACTCGCTCATAAAACGGAAGCAAATAGCAGAGTGGATTAGAAACCAAAATCCTACCATATGTTGTCTATAAGAAACACATATGACACGGGTGGACATACACAAGTTTAAGGTTCAGGGCTTGAGCAAAATCTTTTGGGCATCAAATGAGAAAAAGAGGGCAGGAGTGGCTATTATGATTCGTGACAAAGCCAAAGTAAAAATAGATATGATTAAAAAAGACAGGGAAGGTCATTACATCCTGATTAAAGGCAGTATAAACAATGAGGAAATAACACTGCTCAATATATATGCACAAAGTGGCATAGCATCCAAATTCATAAAGGAGAAACTGGCAGAGCTCAAGAAAGAAATAGATAGTAAAACCATACTAGTGGGAGATCTAAATATTCCTCTTTCAGATCTAGATAAATCAAACCGAAAAATAAGTAAGAAAGAGGTAAGAGAGGTGAATGAAGTCCTAGAAAAATTAGATTTAATTGATATGTGGAGAAAGATAAATAGGGACAAAAAGGAATACACCTTCTTTTCAGCTGCACATGGCACATTCACAAAGATTGACCATGTTATAGGGCATAGAATCATTGCAAACAAATGCAAAAGAGCAGAAATAATAAATGTAACCTTCTCAGATCATAATGCAATAAAAATAATAATTAGTAAGGGCACCTGGACAGGCAAATCAAAAACTAATTGGAAATTAAATAATTTGATTCTCCAAAACCAATTAGTCAAAGAAGAAATCATAGAAACAATCAACAATTTCATTGAAGGGAATGACAATGATGAGACATCCTACCAAACTCTGTGGGATGCAGCCAAGGCAGTACTCAGGGGGAAATTTATATCCTTGAGTGCATATATTAACAAATTAAGGAGGGCAGAGATTAATGAATTGGGCATGCAACTC
>NC_058131.1:139649632-139739739 GCF_016433145.1 Gracilinanus agilis | reverse complement strand
GCTGAACAAACTGTGGTATATACTGGTGATGGAATACTATTGTGCTAAAAAGAATAATAAACTGGAGGAGTTCCAGGCGAACTGGAGAGACCTCCAGGAACTGATGCAGAGCAAAAGGAACAGAGCCAGAAGAACATTGTACACAGAGACTGATATACTGTGGTAAAATCGAATGTAATGGGCTTCTGTACCAGCAGCAATGCAATGACCCAGGACAATTCTGAGGGATTTATGGTAAAGATGCTACCCACATTCAGAGGAAGGACTGCAGGAGAGGAAACATATAAGAAAAGCAACTGCTTGAACGTATGGGTCGGGGTGGACATGATTGAGGATATGGACTCGAAACTACCACACCAATGCAACCACCAACAATTTGGAAATAGGTCTTGATCACAAGGACACATGACAAAACTAGTGGAAATGTGCGTCAGCCATGGGTGGGGGAGTGCGGGGGGTGAAGGGGAAAGTAGGAGCATGAATCATGTAACCATGTTAAAAATGATTATTAATAAATATTTAAATTTTTTAAAATCAGAAATCAAAGAAAGTATATGTATGAGAATATATACCAAATAATTCAGATTGAAAGAGCTCTGATGTTGGAAATGAAATAACTAAACCAAGAGAAAATCCTGAAATTACCTGAAATCTCTAATGTGGCAAACTAAGAATGAGGACGTGATTGAAATTGTCCATGTCAGTTTTTCTCCAGAGTCTTTCTCCCTTCATAACTTTGAAGAGAGTTTGGAATCTCCTTCCCCTCAGTTGAAAACTTCTCTCTCAGTTCCATCCTGCCTGTCACTCAGGCCCAAGGCATTGATCTCCACCAATGTACCACTGGGACCAATTTAGGACTTCAGATTATGTCTTATTAATTATTTTTCAGCCTAAGTACAATTATTCTAATTAGCATGCTTATTAGGATTAATTTCTTTGTAAAAACACCAAAGATATAGATAACATTAAAACTCATTTTATTTACTGGCCAGATGTGTTTCATTGATGTATTCTATAGCTTTGCTACATGGCTACACTAAGTGTTGTAGTTGCTTGTTTTCACTTGTTTAGTTGGGGAAAGGCAAGGTGGATAAAATATTGTTTCTCTTCCTTAAAAATAGTTTTGTTTCACCAGCCAATATTCACTGGAGAAACAGCTCCATCTCTTATCGATCAGAAGACAACCACCATTTCCTGTTCAAAATGTAGCCGTAGGAATCGTTGTGATGCACGTTTTTGTGATTGGTGTGGAGCTCAGGTATGTACTTTTCCCCTCAGACGTCTTTATTGATGCTGATTTTCTTGATGCTCTACTTGACAGAGGCAGCGTTTCTACTCTGTAGTTTCTATTAATTCCAAAATTATATTCTTAGGATTATAATAGAGACATCTATTTGTTTGCCTAATGTTCTCAAGGGACCTAAAGGTAGGGATAATTTTTTTCTAATTTTAGAAAAAAGTGAAATCTCTTATTAATTGAATTGATAGTCACTAAAATCACTGCCACATGGCTCTGGTAGTCATTGTCAGAATGTATGTTCTTTTGACATAGCCATTGGGAACCCTGGGGCACTTTGAGTAAAGTCCTAGTCTATTACAGTATCTGTTCCAGGTGTAAAGAAGACCCTCTACTCTTTTTTTTTTTTTTAAACCCTTACCTTCTCTCTTGGAGTCAATAGTGTGCATTGGCTCCAAGGCAGAAGAGTGGTAAGGGTAGGCAATGGGGGTTAAGCGACTTGCCCAGGGTCACACAGCTGGGAAGTGTCTGAGGCCAGATTTGAACCTAGGACCTCCCATCTCTAGGTCTGGCTCTCAATCCACTGAGCCATCCAGATGCCCCCAAGACCCTCTACCCTTGAAGATGATGCTAACCAAGCTGACAAGTCTGCAAGGCCCAGAATGGCATTCATTCTCTGTCTGTCTCTGTCTTCATCACTGTCTCTTTTATATTTTCTTCCTTCCTCTTGCACCCTCTCTCCTTTCTTCCCCTCTAAGGACTATCACTACCACATTGGTTGCAAGATAATGCATTTATTTTTTTTTTCATGACAACTCTCATGAGACCATTTGCCATGTTGTAGAGGGGTTTTGATTTGTATTACAGAGAAAAGACCATACTGATAAAATCACAGATCCTTGAAATTGTTACTAAAATGAGAAATGTCTTCTGTTTTTCTAGCCTATTGCATCATCTTACTATTCCACTTGTACTAAATGCAGAGCCAGCAATTATCCAGATGCTCGATATTGTGGCTCTTGTGGTAATTATATGGAGCCTTTCACAAGAGTAAAATCTAGTAATAGTGTGACCATTAGTACTCAAGAAATGGATTCTCATAATGAGGTAAGGTCTGTAAAAGAGAACGGCACACAGATACTTTAGATTATACATATTCAGATTATTTGTGTACTGTGTTACTGTGTATCTGATTCTAGTTAAAAGTATTTGTGTTTTATGAAGAAATTAGGCTCTAGAAAAAGGAGATTTTCTTGTTAATGAATGATTTTTATATGCACAAGTTAGCAGGCTAAGGAAATTAAATTATTTTTTAATTTTTGCTCTCAATATTTTGCCTCATAGCCTCAATCGGCATGGATACCAGCTTTTATATCAAAATCGAATATGCCAACAAAGAAGGACAAAGGCACACAAACCATTGGCCTATTTTACCCATCAAACAAATTTATGGCAAAAAAAGACATGGAGCATGCTTTGCAAAAAGAAAGGCAGGAGAAAATGAATGATCATAGGCCTCCGGTCTCAGCCGTCAGCCCTGGAAAAGGTGAGGTATAGGATAGTATTTCTTTTTGGATCAGTGGATCAGTGGGGAAATCGTTTTCTAGTATTTAAATACAATGTTTTTGCCTTTTTTTTTTTCAACCACTCCTGTTTTCTTAAGATATTCTTACTTGACTACAGAAATATTGCTAGTCCACTACATTTTAAACCTTTGCCATTACCTTTTTCTGGTATAACTATTACTAGGACATCACATCTTACTTGGTTGCCTTCCTGAACTCTCTGAGATACAAGTACAAAATTAACATTACTGTGATAATCCTCATTCATAAAATTATCTTTTTTTTTTAAACCCTTACCTTCTGTCTTGGAGTCAATACTGAATATTGGTTCCAAGGTAGAAGAGTGGTAAGGGTAGGCAATGGGGGTCAAGTGACTTGCCCAGGGTCACACAGCTGGGAAGTGTCCGAGGCCAGATTTGAACCCAGGACCTCCCCTCTCTAGACCTGGCTCTCAATCCACTGAGTTACCCAGCTGCCCCCATAAAATTATCTTTTTGAGGACAGGTGCCTACATGTGTGAATGATGAGAGGCATAATCAAGAGCAGAAAATCATTTAGGGCATCTAAAATCATACTTTAAATTAGAATTGATTTCTTCAAAATAAATAAGGCCCTGTCCAAGGGTCACTTGATTCTTCTTTTTTGCAATGCCTTTCAAAATCATAAGAGCCTTAATATCTCACAAATATTTCCTAAAGTATTTATTGTTTTCTTTTTTATTCTTAGTTCAAGTCTGAGGGAACTTCTTACTTAACACCATTGACTACTCTTTCAATGGATGATAATACTTACATTTCTTTGGTCCCAAATCTATATCCCTTGAAGGCCTTGCTTGTACAGTTGAAGAAAGTCATGTTTGTTAACCTTTGAACAGGCAGCTTTTCATGAAAATATGTATAGCAGAGACTACACATTTATTTCTTCTCCACACATGCTAGCATTGGGAACATCAGGATCCATTCCTCTGCCCTCTTTTCTGGAGATCTTTTGCAAAGCTGCCTCTAAAAGTTGCAAACATAAGCCTAGGGAAAAGAGACTTAAGACTTTGAGCTTGTACCCGGAAGTCACTTTTTTTGTTTTTTAAGTAATTTTTTCTTTATTTTATTCTAGTAACAAATTTACATAATTTTTCCAAAGTTATATGATTCATGTTGTCTCCCTCCTCTCTTTCCTTCCCCCTCCTGGAGCTGACAAGCAATTCAACTGGATTAATACATGTTTTATCACTCAAAACCTATTTCCATATCATTCATTTTTGTAAGAATAATCTGCTAAAACCAAAACCCCAAATCATATATAACTCATATAAACAAATGATAAATCATATTTTTTCATCTGCATTTCTACTCCAGCAGTCTGTGGAACAGCTAAATTTCTCAGTTTTCCAGAGTGGAAAGGGGAATATCTGCAGGAACTCAACTAATAATAGTGGATAGGGAGCAGTATTCAGAGAGTCAGAGAGACCTAGGCTTGAATCCAGCACTTACCATCTTAACCTC
The DNA here is from genome assembly GCF_016433145.1 of Gracilinanus agilis. Classification (NCBI taxonomy): domain Eukaryota; kingdom Metazoa; phylum Chordata; class Mammalia; order Didelphimorphia; family Didelphidae; genus Gracilinanus; species Gracilinanus agilis. The sequence continues at coordinate 139,735,438 of NC_058131.1, read as the reverse complement.
TTTCAATTTCTTTATCTAGAGAACTTCACAGTGTTATTGTGAAGATCAGCTGAGCTAATGCACATAAAGTGTTTAACAGAGCTAGAGAATTGTGCAAATGGTAGCCATTAACAATAAATATGTCCACAAAGAAATATCAAACAAATGACTAAATTATGATGATTTGATTTTGGAAATGAATGGATTTATGGTGCAATTATTACCTAGCCATTGTCACCAGAAATTACAAAAGGGTTATCTTTAAGGATTCTAAATTTAATGATTACTATAGATTTTTTCATTAGTAGTTATACTTTTAAATTAAGATAATTCTATGCAGTGGTTTCATTTTTCACTGAGATTTATCTATTTATTTAAGATAACAGTTTTCTGGATGAGCTACATTTAATTGCATTAATAGTGAGAACTAAATGCAAAAAAAAAAAAAGTGATTGTTAGAACAAAAACATTGCTTCAAAGTTCTCCAACAGGATTTATCAAAATTACATAAGAGCCACTGAAAGATATAACGACAACAGATAATTTGATGACCCTTTGATTAATATCAAATGGGACCTAAAATGGAGATATTATGTGAGCTAAAGGTGTTTGCCATTGTCATGGAGGATTCTCAATGCAGAATCGAAATAGAAGCCAGGAATTTCTTATAGATGGTGTTTTCCAGGTGTTCCTGTTTTCAAGTGCCATTGTAATGATCATATCAAGCTTTGAAAAATTACAAAGCCTCCTCCTAAGTGAGATCTATAAGTACTCAAATTTATTCAGGTTAACTATCTACCTAACAAAAACCAAATAGATAAAGAGTGCCTACTGTCCAGACTATGGTATGTAGTTGATCCATTAGTTTTTATATATATTTTAGACAGATGCTATAAATATATTATAGAATTGAACTGAATGAGGCGGAAGAGAATAGACTGGATTAACTTGGGGAAATTATAGAATGCTTTTATTGAAACAAAGGGCCATCTTTTTAAAACCCTGTTTTCCCCCACTTAATTTTCATTGATTGGTTGTTGTCTTTTGTACTCAAAGAGGACCAAAATGACATCATGAATGATATCTTTGGACTTAGGCATAAATTGGATTTAAGTGAAGCAGAGCTGCACAAAGTCATTGTAAGAGAGCCTTGGTCTCTCTTCCGGAGCCATTGAAGTCCAGTTGCCAGACAGAAGTCAAAAGGACTGATTATGGCCCAGAATGCAGTAGATGATGGCCTTGGCTTCTTTGATAACTAAGGAAGCTCTAAGCACTCCATACTTGCTTCTGCTGCCTTCATGGCCATTGGAACAAATTGTTCCCATCTTCATATTCCATCTGGGTAGACACTCTTCTCAACTCACTTGACATGTTTGAGGCCTGTTGATTTCCCTCCACCTGGTTAGGCTGCTTGCTGAGACAATTTACTAGGGTGTGACCACTATGTTACAGTTTCTTGGAGTCTGAATGGCAAATAGACACCAAAGGAAGAGAGCAGGTCTGAAAAGGGCTCAGTAAGTCCTCAGACTAGAGGTACTAACTGAACACCCTGTTCACCCCAATTTTCTTTGCCTATTGTTCTGATATTCATTTTATTATCACTTTAATTCCCTGTAGTTGTATTTCAATTAGTTTTGCATTCAATCTTAGTTTGGTCAGTTATGTTGTATGTTATATTTCTGTAAGTCATAAAATAACACTGTGAAAAATTAAATATACAAGTCACTTAAAGTGTAATGAAAATGAACCTGAGTTTTGTAGAAGAGACTATTATCAGAGAGATGAATTGCAGAAAAGAGAGAGTTATTCATGCAGGGTGAGCATAGAATAACCAATGTATTATAGCCTTAGTTATCCATGTAGTATTAAGAGATCTAGAGGATACTCTCATGAAAATAAAGTTTCTTATTGCTTTTAGATAGATGTTCTTTAACAAGAGGGTTGGTTGTATCCAACTAATTCCACCAACTCCTTTTTTTGCCTTTATAGGAGTGCTTGCCTACGAGCAATCCTTTCATTTAGTTGCAATTTTCTTATTGATTTTTCTTATTGACTTGTAAATTATTATACTTGTTATTATCCTAATCCTGAATAAAAAAAACTAATATTAAATTATTTTACATACATTATTTCATTTGTGGCTCAACACCATGAGCAAAATACTAAAAGTATTCTTATCCCAAGCTTATAGGTAAGGAAATTAAGGCTGAGAGATTGAAACTTTCCCAGTCATATAACTGCAAAGTATATGAGATGAGATTTGAACTCAAAATTGATTCTCCATGTTCAGTACTCTATTAAGTATTCAGTGATGTTGCTTCTAACCATTGCTATATTCCTGATCTAAATCTGGTTTCTTTATAATGTATCATTTATTACATTCCTATATTTTGTTTGTAAGCATTTTATTTACTATTGCTTCTTTAATGTTTTATGGTTTTTTCTTCTTTATCTTTGCCCAACATGGAAATAAAAGCTTTATTTACCTGATAGGAGAAATAGAAACAGATAGAATGCCTCCTTTTTCTATTTTTAAGATCATTTAAATAGCATAGAATTATTTTTTCTTTAAATAACTATTAGAATCCACCTAAGAATCCATTTGGTCCTGGTGCCATTTTATATGGGGTTTAGAACTTGGACTTGTGATTTCCTTGATACAGGGAATTACTAAGTGAGGAAATTCCTTCTTCCAATGCAAGTCTGTATCTCATCTGTGACTCATAGCCTTAGAGTTATTGCAAAGAGTTCTAAAAGGTTAAGGGACTTGTCCAAGAACACAGTTTTTAATGTATCAGAAGTGGAACTTGAATCCCTGCCTTCCTGGCTTTGAGGTCAGCTCATTATCCACTCTGCTTTGCTGCCTTTTATATGACAACTCATTAATGACCCATTCAATATGTTCTCCTAAAATTGGTTTCTTTAAACTATCTTTTCTGTTTTGTCTCTATCTTATTTACTTATTCATTTATTTTGTGATTGAAGTTTGTTGTTGAATAGTTGTGTACATTAGTCTTTATTTCTTTTGTATTTGTTGTGATCTCTTTTTTCATTTATGATTTTGGTCATTTGATTTTGTGCAATTAAATTTGATAATCCTTTATCAACTTTATTGTTTTTATTTTTTTGAAAAGAAGTTCTTTATTTTATCAATTGAGTTCTCCTTTCAATCTCATTTTATGTTGATTTCTCATTGGAATAATCTTCCCTCTTTGTGCTTGTTTTTGGTGTGTGTCCAACACCTTCCCATATCACAATCTACCTGTACCCCCTCACCTCCCATTTTTTGCTTCCATCATAAGGGACAGATAACAACAAAGCAATAGTTTGGTATATTGATTTAATGACAAAATAGATAAAAATCTCTCCCAATCCCAAATGTCAGCCCCTCATTCTCATACATCTTAGCCTGACCCCTAAAATATTCCATTGCAAACATGCTCACTCCTCCCATTATGTCTTCTGGAATGCCCATTCTATAATTAGCAAATTTTCTTTCATCTTACACCACTTCCTCTCTTGCTCCTTCCATCTTTTGACACTGAGACCTGGTTCCTTCTGGATGACATAGCTTCTCTGGTCATCCTTTCCAATTCTTTCGCTCATATGCCTTCATTCCACATTGCCCCTAACGTCTCTCTTTCTCCAGCCATCAGTTTGCAACCTTTCCTCAACAATCTTTCCTCTTTTTTTTTTTTTTTTTAAATCTTACCTTCCATCTTGGAGTCAATACTGTGTATTGGCTTCAAGGCAGAAGGAGTGGTAAGGGTAGGTAATGGGGGTCAAGTGGTCATACAGCTGGGAAGTGTCTGAGGCCAGATTTGAACCTAGGACCTCCCATCTCTAGACCTGGCTCTCAATCCACTGAGCTACCCAGCTGCCCCCAAATCTTTTCTCTTTTCAAATTCAAACAATCCAAATTTATCATCCAGTCTAGATTCTGGTAGTTATTATCTATTGACCTCCAAGAAAATCTTTCCTCCTTTTTCAATGGATTCAGTATTTAGCTCACAGTTTTCCTGCCCAACCTAATCTAAGCTCTCAATTAGAAGATTTTCCCTCAAATGCCCTAAATTCCCAGTTTTTTGAGCAACTAAACTCCCATTACCTACTCCTCCACTCCATTCAGCTATTCACATGATTGTTCATATTCTTTTCCTTGCCACCAGCCATAAATGTTCCATTTCCATATTCATGAATTGCAAAATTCCTTTATATGATCATAATATTTTATCTTTCCATCTTTTGTGTATGTGTGTGTGCATTTTTTTTAATTTTAATAATAAAGTCTGCCTAGAGAAAAGAACAGAAGTTAGAAGAAAGCTGCCAGGAAAAATTTAAAAACTACTTGAAAGTTAAAGTTATTTTAGGTTAATTTAACTTTTTTAAAGTTACTTTAGTATTGACCATGTCTTGGGAAGTATCTGATTTTAAATTAAGAGATTCTGCCTATGTCAAATAATAACTGGCACTTGTAAAGTGCTTTAAAGTTAGCATGAGCTTTATATACATTATTTCATTCAATCCTCACAATAACTGTAAAGTAGATAGTTTAAATATCATTATTTCCATTTTACAAATGAGGAAAATGAGCCTCAGAGCAATTAATTAACTTACTAATTGTCACACAGAGTTAAAACCTAGGTCTGTGCTGAATCCAAGTCTTGTCTACTTTCCACAACACAAAAAATATTGTTTTATTCAAATTCGAGTGAAATAAAAAGATTAGATTTAGCAATTATTGATTAACATTAAGGATTAATAAGTTACTAATTACCTTAAGGCAGAGTACCAGGCCTAGAGTAAAGAAGAATCACCTTTCTAAGTTCTAGTCTGGCCTTAGACACGAGCTGTGTGACCCTAGACAAGTTATTCAACTCTTCCACAGTTTCCTCATCTGTAAAACAAGCTTGATCAGGAAATGGCAAGCCATTTTCTCCAGTATCTTTGCCAAGAAAACCCCAAATGGGGTCATGAAGAGTTGGACACAACTGAAATGACTGAACCACAACAAAAATATCTGGAGATCAAGGATAAAACAAAATAGGTATGTCTAATTTAGATAACCAGATTTCATTTTATGTATTTGTGTTTGTTTTGATCTGCTGAATAAATTAACAGAATGAGGATAGCAAGCCTTGTGGCTAGAGTACAGCTATATATGGGAATTAATAGCAAGGTGAAATAAGATGATAATTAAATTTCATCTTTTGTGCTTGTGTCTCTTCTATGACAATTTAAGCTTCATTTCTTTGAGGAGAAAGACACCTATCGAACAGAGAAAATTAAGCAGATAGTTAGAGCTCAGTGGCAAAGAGATTAGTAGATCAAATTAGAAATTTTGGATTTTGAGTGGTAGATGACCTTCTTTTTGCTTCTGTTAGGATATGGCAGGAATGTGATAACTGCCACTTAAAGATGACTGAGCAGATTATACTAGTCTATTACCATATTACATTAAGCCTCATTCAGGACTCTCCAGTGACCAAGTCCTCTGAACAGATATGACAAATAAGTACTTTGTTTTAGCATTTAGTAAAGAGGACTCTCCCAAAGTGAAAATAAAGGAGTGTGGAGTTCTCTTCAAGCACATATGGAGAACAAAGAGAATTTTGCATTGATCTTCAGACAGTACTCAAGGTTTATATTTCTGTAATACCTATGTACCCACAAAGGACAAGCTAGTCTCTACCATGAGAGAAGGTAAAAGGGGTGGGAGAATGCATTTCTTTTTTCTATATTGCTTATTAATATTCTTTATTAATACTCCATAAGAAGTAACCAAGTAGACAGCTTTAGAGAAAACTGGGAATACATATGTGAACTAATGTAGAGTGAAATGAGCAGAATTAGAAGAAAAATTTATACAATCACAACATTATAAAGGAAGACAACTTTGAAAGACTTCAGAACCCTGATCAATGCATTGCCAAGCCACAATTCCAGAGAATCAAAGATGAAGCATGCTAACTATTACCTGACAGAAAGGTGAAAGACTTGAGGTGTAGAGGTCCACATCTTTTTTTACTTGACCAGTGTAGTAATTTGCTTTGCTTAATTATGCATATTTTATGGAGGTTTTGTTTTCTTTTTTCCCCCCAATGGGGAGAGAAGCAGAAGAGAGAAGAATGCTTATTAATTGAAAAAAAATGAAGAAAAAAGAGAATGAAATATTCCTCAAAATAACTGAAGTAGTTCTAGGAAGAAACAAAGAGAAAGAATGTGAAAAGGCAAAAAGGAATTCTAACCTGTATCAGAAAGTTGGAGATTAGAAGAATGGGACACAAAAGAATGAAAAGGAAAAGAAGGATACTTAAATTGGAACTAAGTAAAATCTATAAAGATTCCTATAGAGGAAGAGTGGGGATCTTAACCATTTTAAGAGGAAATCATTTTAACATGAAATGATGAGGTAGATAGATCCAACTGTGTTTTCAGGTGATTGATTAGAGGAAGAAAAGAGAAATAATAGTGATCAGCCCTTTCCCAGGGTACTGAGGCAGCTATTTATTGTCCTAACAATGAACAACAGAGAGGTCTAATGCCTCTCCCTGATAATCCTGTCTTGGACTTCTCATTTCCTTACAGCCATTGTAAAGTCAATCAATCATACTTCCCTGTCTTTAGTTCCCCAAAAGGTATATAAGATCCTAATGTTGTGGGGTTACAACCAGATGTTGTAGGGTATGGCCAGTGTTATGGGGTGTAATGGTGAACCCCTGGGTTCGGAAAGGATACCTTTTTCAAGAATGCAAAGACTCTGAAACTTAGCTTAAAAGTAAAAAGAGAGATTTATTAGTAAGATAGAATTATAGGCCAGCAAGACAGCATGAATGGAACAACCCTGTGGGGTTGCTCCCAGAATGCTTGAGTTCAGAGGTTTTTATATTCTTTACAACAGTGAGTACATGATGTTGTGTCACAATGTGGACATGATTCTAGAGTGGTAAACACTCAGGCAGTTGGTGGGGTGTTTGGTCATCTTACCGGGGTCTGCCTAAAGACCCTCATAGTTTAGGGGACAGATAGATGCCTGAGATACAGCCCAGTGGTATCAGGGTGTAGCCTGGAGGTGCATCTCTATATCCATCTCAACCTAAAGGATGATTCAAAGATGATAATAATCTCAGGGTCTTATAGAAGTTATCTGATGTTCTTGGGTTAGGAGTCACAAGGACAGAAAGGAGTAAGGGAATTTCCCTGTTTACAGTTTGCCTGGGTTAAGGGGTACAATGCCCATGCCACTATGTTCTATAGTTCTTTGGAGAATCATCTTTGGCATGGTGATTCTTTCACTGACACTGTCCCCAGTGCCCCAGAGTTTTGACTCTGTGGTATTTAGTACTGGGCTCTGTGTGGCTGAATATTAAGGACTTGTCTCTTCCTGATTAAAGATTCAGTTTTATGACTACTTTCATGGTTCTGTGTTTTTCCAAGTTGATACTATTAATTATAAAAATGGCAAACATTTTGTTAAAAGCCAGATATTATGGAAAACATTACAGCAGTTAAAATTTTGTTGACACCTATGCAGGAGGACACCCACATTTACTGATAGTGTTACGATTAAAAATGATATAGACATATAGTATAAGAGAAATTAATATTTTAATAGCTATGGCCTTGTTGGTGAAATATAAATTTACCGCTGGTGCCCATCCTCTTTCTCTCGTACGCCTGCCAGCCACCCAGGAAAAACCAAGAGGCTTTCTCTAGGCCCTCCTCCGAATTTAAACTGCCCTATGTGTGGGGATGTTTGACGTCCCCATGCCTAAAAACCGGAAACTGGAAATCCATTGGAATCACAGGAAATGTAGTCTCACAGTCCCCACGTGTCCATAGGAAATTTGTAACATACTTTTAAATGGCATCTCCCCAATTCCAAACATATATTGAAAAGGACCAGGTGCTGGAAAACTGAAGGAATGGTCAAAGAGGAAGGAGAACTGTGAGTTCAATATAATGGAAATGAGGAATTATGACATCAGAGGTTTAGAACTGGAATGAATCTCAGCTTTCAATCCAACCCTCTCTGGACAGAGCACCATGCCTGAAGACTCATCTGAAGACAAATCTGGCTTTAGACCCTTAATAGCTATATGACCCTGAACAAGTCATTTAACTCTGTTTGCTTCAGTTTCTCCTCCATAAAATGGGCTGGAGAAGGAAACTGCAAACCACTCTAGAATTTTTGCCAAGAAAACCTCATATGGGGTGACAACTTTGCTTTATGAAACCCTCAGGTACCCCTAAATCACCCTAGATAGGATTAGTAGGTTTGTTCTAGATAGAACAATAGACCTTCAAGTACCCAATAGATTGAACAATAAACCTTCAAGTATACAATGATCTCAGTCTAGATATGAGCTGTAGATATAATCTAATCTTAAGAACCCTTTTGTCTTAGAAGTTTCTCACATTATATCTAGGCTTCTCCCAGGTAGTTCTGTTGAACTACCTTCTTCTTCCTTTGTCTTCATGTAAACCAATCAATTGTCCTTCTTTTCCTTTATATAAGACCCCAAGTTCACTTAACCCCCATTGCCTAGCTCTTCCTGTTCTTCTGCCTGGGAACAAATACATAGTATTGATTCTAAGATGGAAAATAAGGGTTAAAAAAAAGCTTTTTTTTTTTTTTAAAAGCCTTACCTTCCGTCTAGAAACCTATGGCACAGGTGCCAAAGATGGCATGCAGAACATTCTCTGTGGGCACACAGCTACCCTTCCCCCCCCCCCTCCTCAGAGTTCATTACTAGAAAGGCAGAGGGACTCCCCTCTCCACTGTGCCTCCCTGCCTCTCTGCCCAGCAGCTCAATGGGATCACACAGTGGGGAAGGTGGGTGGCTCACAGGCAGCAGAGCTAGAGGGGAGCAGAGTACTGGGAGCGCTCCTCCCCCTCTTCACCTGCGGTGAGGACATTCCTCACTTCACCTGCCCCTCTATCCATTGGCCTCCCTGCCTCTCTGCCCAGCAGCTCAATGGGATCACACAGTGGGGAAGGTGGGTGGCTCACAGACAGCAGAGCTAGAGGGGAGCAGAGTACTGGGAGTGCTCCTTCCCCTTTTCACCTGCCCCTCTATCCATTGGCCCAATGGGAGTACTTCCTCCCTTCCCCGTCTGGGGTAACGGAGCAGGGTGAGGTGGGGATGTGTGGCATGGCATTCAGTCTGGGGGGGGGGGGGGGAGGAGAGGCCTGGCACTCTGTCTCTAAAAGGTTCACCATCACTGCTCTAGGGCTGGATGAGGGAGATAATTTGGGTGTGTGTGTGTTTAGATACATATAAATGTGTGTGTATATACAGAATGTATACCCCTCAAAATACAAGATAATTTTGGGGGAGAGAGCACTATTAGCTAGGGGATCCATGAAGGATTCATGTAGAAAAGTATTCAGATTGAATCTTGAATAAAATAAAGGATTCTAAAAGACTTTTTAAGTCAGAGGTAATGTATTCTAGGCATAGAATGCCAACACAAAGAAATGAAGATGGAAGATAGAATATCAAGTGTGAGGAATAGGACAGTATACCTGAACTATAAAGTATGTGAAGGGAAATAATGCATAAAGATTCTGAAAGGTCCAGGTTATAAAGGCTTTTCAATGATAGGAGTTTACACTGACTTCAGAAGCAATACAGAGTCAATGGAGTCTCTTGAGGAGAGGAGTAACCTAATCAGACCTGGACTTAAAGAAAATCATTCTGAAAACTAACTGAATGGTGGATTGGAGAAGGGAAACATTTGAGGTGGGGAGAACAATTAAGAAGCTGTTGCAGTAGTCCAGATAAAAGGTGATGAAGGTCTGGATTAAGGTGGTGGCCTTGTGAGTAGTGAGGAGGTATTGGATTCAGGAGATATTATAGAGGTAGACATAAGATTTGTCAACTGATTGGATATATGGGATCAAGGAGTGTGAGGACTCAAGAGCAATATACCTGAACCATAAAATGTGTGAAGGGAAAAAATGCATAAAAATTCTGAAAGGCCAGGTTATTCTGGTCTCTCAATGACAGTTTTCAATTGACCTTAGAAGCAATACAGAACCATTGGATTTCCTGGTTTCCCTGAGACCTCAGCCAAACACCTTGTGCCTGTACCCATGGTCTATTGTTCACTGAGTGGAAGTAGATCCTAAATGCAGGCAAAATATGAAGAAGGAGGAAATAAATAGTTTGAGGTCTCCCCTAACAAGCCCATATCTATAAGGAAAAGACTAATATCAAGTTGTTGAAAAAGAATTAGAATTGCTTTGTGATTAAGTGATCAAATTCATTTTGGTTCACCAACTTTGACTTCCACTTCCATTTTCCAGTGTGAAACTCTCTTCTTATTTGATCTCCTTCTAGCTTGCAACATTTTTTCTACTACTCCCATTAATATTAGATCAGGAAAACACAAGTATATGTTCATTATAAATGTTATCAGAGATTCCTAACAAATATTTCAATGCAAATTATGCAAATATGACATAAAAAGTTGAACTGAACTATATTTAATTCTTTTAAGGCCACAGATTGATTTCTTTAAAGTCCTGGATATACTTCTTTTCATTACTATATTATAGGGAAAATTAGTCTGGAATTATCTGGAATTCTTGATATATTGATATTATATTGATAAGACCTTTGTATCTTTAATGACAGATAAACTTACCTACTTATGTGAAATTTGTACCTTTTTCTTCGAATGTCCAGTTCAGCTTGGAAAATACTTCTCAAGTATGCCTGTTTTGGGGCAGTGGGTTGGCATAGTGGATAGAGAACCATGCCTGATATCAGGAGGTGTCCTGGGTTCAAATTTGTCTTCAGACACTTTCTAGCTTTTAATCCCTTTTCTCTAGCCCTTGCCCTTTTTTATAAAAGAGGAAAAAAATGCCTATTTTATATTTTCATTCCCATGTATTTTACTGCATAAGGGCAAAACTTTAAATCAAATGATGTTGTTTTTGTTACTTTGTAGAACTAGTACTAATAGTTCTAGAAAAGGAAATAACAAAGTCATGATGACATCTCATTTTCAGGCAAATAAAGTTGCACATTTGTGTGTGCATGTTTTAAAACAAAAGTATTATTCTACCACCTAGGCTAATCCAGATACATAGTAATCATTAAATAAAATGGCAAGGAGAGATCAGAAAAAACCTATAGAGCAGTAGAAAATATGTCTGATTTAAAACTAAAAGACCTAGGTTTAAATCAGGGCTCCAAATCCAATTCCCTGAGTGACCATGAGGAAACTTCATCTTGCTGAATTTATCTCCTCAGTCATAAAATGAGGATAATAACTTCACAAAATGTGTTTGGAGAAAGTATTTTGTTGACCTTTGACTACTTCATAAATTTGTTATTACTTTGTTGAGTAGTTTTCATGCGTGTCCAACTCTTCATGACCCCCATTTAAGGTTTTCTTGGTAAAGATACTAGAATTATTTGTAATTTCCTTCTCCAGTTCATTCTACAGATGAGGAAACTGAGGCAAAGAGGGTTAAGTGATTTGCTAGGGTTACATGGCTAATAAGTGTCTGAAGTTGAATCTGAATAGACCCAGGGCTCTATCCACTTTGTTGCCTACCTGGTCATTATTATAATTTTTAGAGAAATAATGCAAATTTATAACAAAATGAGTAAGTGGCAGATCAAGAGTCAAATTCAGAAATTTTGCCTCTTAATTTCCAGTCTTAATTCTTCTGCTGTAGAGTCTTTCTAGAACACTGCTTTAAAAAGTCCTTAGACTTAGAAGTCCATAGTATGGACTATCTTTCCGATATTTTAATAATGACATCTCATTTAATGGGATTCCAAATAGAGATCTGCCTTAATCTCAATTTTATTTTGTTAAAAAGTATTATGCCATATAGTAACAGTAAGGGAAAACAGATGTAAGTCCCAAATACTATGCTAGTATTTGCAAAATATTGAAAGATTAAGATATTATATTCCTACACATTGCACATATTCACTATGAAAGATTTGCAGAAAGATACGGAAATAATCACATAGGATGAAAAAGAAGGCAAGAGATGAGATACATTCGGTATAGGTGGAGGAATTGTTCACAATGCTGAGCTCATGGTTGTACTGAAATCCCATTGCATATGGCTACAAAAGAATGATACCAAGTGTATAGAAGGATTTTCTTGGGTGCTGTGCCATTCATCATTCATTTTTGGAGATGATACGTAACTCTTTGAAAAGCTTTTGCATATTTTAGACTTCTAGGAAGCCTATAACATCATCATAACTATAACAGGTATGATTATAATTTCCTTCTAGCTGGCAGACTTGGTGATGCCAGAGGAAAGATAGCATGAATTTTAGAAGGGAAAGTGGAAGGACACTGCCTCTGTGAATATGGAATTTATGCCAGACCTAAGTCTCAGTTTAATGGAATGTTGATCAAGGAAGTTTCTCTTGGTTAAGTTGATGAGCATACTTCCTCTCCTCTGGAATATAAATGGGCCTGGTTGGCACCTTGTTAAGAGCACAACACACTAACCATCTGATTGATTTTCATGATCTATGGCTATCACCAGGATGATCTTGCCAACAGACATGCTCATCCTATTTTTGGGACTCAGCATCTTTTCCTTTGCCCATTTCTTTTGGAATACAATAAAGCCAAGGGGAGGGAATTTCTCTCACTAACTTCTTTTCCAACTCCCCATCTCTCCAGCAAATAATGGTTACTCATAACATGAGTGTCTGGTGAATGGCATGGACTTGCTTAGGTGGCCTGAGGAGAGTTCCTGGACCTCATATTTCTGGTCATATTCTGCCTTTCTGCCTTGCTTTCTTAGCATGTCAAAAGAGGTGGCAGCATCTGGAGACAATAGAGTTCCTGTGGAAGTTTTTACAGTAGCAGACATGTGCTTGCCCATTTGGCCTGAGAGGGACATTTCATAGACAGTTTTCCTGAACCCTAGCCTCATTTGTAGAGGAGCAGAGATCTTGATTTCCTGGGCAAGATCAATCCCAGAATCTGTTCTTCCAACTACAGATTTTTTTGAGCAAAGAGCAAATGAGTTAACTTGGGAGTTCTCTGAGTTTGAAAATTTGGCAGTGTATCTTCTAGAAAGAGAATAGGGAAGGCGAACTAAGCTAGAGGCATAGTCACAGGAACCTTCTGAATTTCCTTCCAACCATTCATTACAAAGAGTCTCAAAAGGACGGAAATCAAAATCAGATGAGTAAAGCGGCTCTCCCATGGGACCCAGACTTAAAGGTAGGCAGTGTTTGGAGATTCCCACACTATAAGGGGGTGAAACTGTACTTATCAAAGGGAAAGCTGATCACCCCTCCCCCACACCACCTACTACATCAGAGTCAGAGCAAGGGCCAGGGCAATCTCTAATTTCTTGGGGGCTGGCTGAAAGCACCAAAGACTTACTCCTAAGGGCAGTGCAAGGCCTTGGGTGCAAGACTTGGGACCTGAGGCTGAGGGGCACAGAGCCTGAGCAGTGGAGTGCAGAGCTTGGGGAGAGACAGGGCTGAACACAGCAGAGGCAGCAGGGGCTGGAAAGATAGCCTCAGGGCAAAATGCTTTAAAGTGCAGTACACAAAGAACATCACATTACCTGTTCTTATTCGGGCTTCTGACTGGGAAGGGACGATACTACCAAGGCAAAACCCTGCAAAACAGAAGTTAAGAAAACAATGTCCATCAATGTGCATGAACCCCAAACTACTAGTGAAAAAAAGAAATAAGCAGCAGCAAGAAAACTTTTGACCCTGGATAATTTCTATGGAGAAAAAGAGCAAAATACAGAAGCAACAGCAGAGGGTAACTAGCAAACACATCCAAACTCCTCCCCCTCCAAAATGGAAATTGGTCACAAGCTCTCAAGGAACTCAAAAAAGAGTTCAAGAACTATATAAGAAAGATAGAAGAAAAATAGGAAAAAGAAATGAAAATAATACAAAAAGAAAACAGCTTAAAAGACAAAATTGCCCATATGGAAGAAGAGGCACAGAAATCAAATGAAGTAATAAGCAAATTGGAGACCAGAATCAACCTGCTGGAAGCCATGAAAAGCAGGATAGATCAAACTGAAAAGGAAAATCAAAAAATCATAACTGAAAATCAGTCTCTTAAAGTCTAGAATTGGGCAAGTAGAAACTAATGGTCTCACAAAACAGCAAGAATTAATAAAGCAAAATTTAAAAAATAGAAGAAAACATGAAATATCTCATTGAAAAGACAATTCACCTGGAAAACCGATCCAGGAGAGATAATTTGAGAATTATTGGTCTACCAGAAAGCCTGGAACAAAATAAAAACCTTGACATCATATTACAAAAAAAAATATCCAAGAAAACTGCCTTGATATTCTTGAACAAGAGGGAAAAATAGACATTGAAAGAATCCATAGATCACCCCTTACATTAAATCCCCTAAAGACAATCCTCAAGAATGTTATAGTCAAATTCAAGAGCTTCCAGGTCAAGAAGAAAATATTGCAAGCAGCCAGAAAGAAAGAATTCAGATATCAAGGAGCCCCAGTCAGGATTACACAAGATCTGGCAGCCTCCACACTAAAGGAACACAAGGATTAGAATATGATACTCAGGAAGGCAAGAGAATTGGGTCTACAACCAAGAATCATCTACCCATCAAAACTGACTATATACTTTCAGGGAAAAGTGTGAACATTTAAAAAAATAGATTTCCAAGCATTCCTAAAGGAAAGACCAGAACTAATAAAATTTGATGTCCAAATACAAAATTCAAGAGAAACATGTAAAGGTAAAAAAGAAAGATGGGGAAAAAAATTTAAGGACTAACATAAGGTAAAATTGTTTATATTCCTATATGGAAAAATAATATTTGCACCTCTTAAAATTGTTTTCATTATCATAGCAGATAGAAGAATTATTCATAGACAGAGGTTGTGGTATTAAGTTGTTCAAGATGATATGTAAAAAAATGGATGGGGACAAAAAAAGAGGATGGTATTAAGAGAAACTTGAAGGAAGAAGAAAAATAGGAAAAATTATACCACATAAAGAGACATATGGTGGGAGTGGGGGGCGGGGAAGAATACTATTATAAGAAGGGGAGGAAGAAAGTGGTAATAGGTAATACATAAACCTTACTCTCAGTGGAATCAGTTCTGAGAGGGAAGAATAGCCAGCTTTATTGGGGTATAGAATTCTATCTTACCCTACAGGGAAGTTGAGAGGGAATAATGAAGGGAGGGAGTGGGGCAGGGAGTATTAAAAGGGAGGGAATTGTTGGGAGGGGGCAATTAATAGTCCTTAAAGAGAAATAAGAGGGGAATAAGAAGGGATGGGGCAGGAAGGAAAGTAAAATAAGGGAGTGGGGAGGAGAACTGATTAAAAGCAAAACAATAGTATAGAAGGAAATAGTGAAAGAAGAAAGGTCAGGACTAAAAGAGGAAATCAAAATGATGGGGAATACACAGTGGTAATCATAACTCTGAATGCGAATGGAATGAACTCAACCATAAAATGGAAGAAGATAGCAGAGTGGATTAAAAACCAAAATCCTACCATATGTTGTCTACAAGAAACACACATGAGACAGGTAGACACACACAGGGTAAAGGTAAGAGTCTGGAGCAGAATTTATTGGGCATCAACTGAGAAAAAGAAAGCAGGAGTTGCAATTATGATATCTGACAAAACCAAAGTAAAAATAGATCTGATTAAAAGAAATAAGGAAAGTAATTACATCCTGATAAAACATATAAATTGCATAGATTAACAGAAGAGGAAATAGAATATTTAAATAATTCCGTATCAGAAAAAGAAATTGAGCAAGCCATCGAACTCCCTAAGAAAAAATCACCAGGGCCAGATGGAGTCACAAGTGAATTCTATCAAACATTTAAAGATCAATTAATCCTAATACTCTACAAACTATTTGACAAAATAGGTAAAGAAGGAGTCTTACCAAATTCTATGATACAAATATGGTACTGATTCCCAAGCCAGGAAGACCAAAACCAGAGAAGGAAAACTATGTTCCTTAAGAAACATAGATGCAAAAATATTAAATAAAATACTAGCTAAAAGACTACAAGTTATCACAAGGATTATTCACTATGACCTGGTGGGATTTATACCAGGAATGCAAGGATGGTTTAATATTAGGAAAACCATCTCTATAATTGACCATATCAACAACCAAACTAATAGAAATCACATGATTATCTCAATGGATGCAGAAAAAGCCTTTTACAAAATACAACACTCATTCATATTGAAAACACTAGAAAGTATAGGAATAGAAGGGCGTTTCCTAAAAATAATAAATAGCATTTATTTGAAAACATCAGCAATTATCATCTGCAATGGGGATAAGTTAGATGCCTTCCCAATAAGATCAGGAGTGAAGCAGGGATGCCCACTATCACCACTACTATTTAATATTGTACTAGAAATGCTAGCAATAGAAATTAGAGAAGGAAAAAATTGAGTGAATCAAAGTAGGCAATGAGGAAACTAAACTATCACTCTTTGCAGATGACATGATGCTATACCTAGAGAATCCAAGAAAGTCAACTAAAAAACTAGTAGAAACAATAATTTTAGCAAAGTTGCAGGATACAAAATAAACCCACATCAGCATTCCTATATGTTTCCAACAAAACCCAGCAGCAAGAATTAGAAAGAAAAACTTCATTTAAAATTACTCTAGACAAGATAAAATACCTTAGAATCTACTTGTCAAAACAAATTCTGTAATATGAACATAACTACAAAGCACACTTCACACAAAGAAAGCTAGATCTAAACAAATGGAAAAACATCCATTGCTCATGGGTAGGACAAGCTAATATAATAAAAATGACAATCCTACCTAAATTAATTTACTTATTCAGTACTATACCTATCAAATTACCAAAACATTTTTTTATTGAATTAAAAAAAATTATAACAAAGTTCATTTGGAAGAACAAAAGATCAAGAATATCAAGGGAATTAGTAAAAAAAGGTGAAGGATGGAGGCCTAGCTTTACCAGATCTTAAACTGTACTATAAAGCCGTGATCACCAAAACAATATGGTACTGGCTAAAAGACAGAAGGGAGGATCAATGGAATAGACTTGTGGTAAATGACCTCAGCAAGACAGTATACAATAAACCCAAAGATCCTAACTTTTGGGACAAGAACCTAGTATTTGACCAAAACTGCTGGGAAAATTGGAAAACAGTATGGGAGGGATTAGGTTTAGATCAATATCTCACACCCTATACCAAGATAAATTCAGAATGGGTAAATGTCTTAAATATAAAGAAGGAAACTATAAGTAAATTAGGTGAACATAGAATAGTATACCTGCCAGATCTATGGGAAAGGAAAGAATTTAAGACCAAGTAAGAGATAGAGAATATTACAAAATTTAAAATGAATAATTTTAATAACATTAAATTAAAAAGGTTTTGTACAAACAAAGACAAGCAACAAACTGGGGGGAAACCTTTATAACAAAAACCCCTGAAAAAGGTCTAATTTCTCAAATCTATAAAGAACTAAATCAGTTGTCACAAAAAATCAAGCCATTCCTCAATTGATAAATGGGCAAGGGACATGAATAGGCAGTTTTCAGATAAAAGAAATCAAAACTAGCAAAAAGCACATGAAAGTGTTCTAAATTTCTCATAATTAGAGAAATACAAATCAAAATAACTCTTAGGCACCACCTCACACCTAGCAGATTGGCCAATATGACAGCAAAGGAAAGGAATAAATGTTGGAGGGGATGTGGCAAAATTGGGACACTAATGCATTGCTGGTGGAGCTGTGAATTGATCCAACCTTTCTGGATGGCTATTTGGAATTTTGCTCAAAGGGATTTAAAAGACTTCCTGCCCTTTGATCTAGCCATGCCTCTCTGCTGAGTTTGTACCCCAAAGAAATAATAGGGGAAAAATACTTGTACAAAAATATTCATAGCCCTGCTCTTTGTGGTGGCAAAAAACTGGAAAATGAGGGGGTGTCCATTAATTGGGGAATGGCTGAACAAATTGTGGTATCTGATGGTGATGGAATATTATTGTGCTGAAAGGAATAATGAACTGGAAGAATTACATGTGAACTGGAAAGACCTCCAGAAATTGATGCAGAGCGAAAGGAGCAGAACCAGGAGAACTTTGTACACAGAGACATCTGATACACTGTGACACAATTGAACATAACAGACTTCTCTACTAGCAGAAATGCAATGATACAGGACAATTCTGAGGGACTTATGAGAAAGAACGCTATCCACATCAAGAGAAAGAACTGTGGGAGTGGAAATGCAGAAGAAAAACATATGATTGATATATGATTTGATGAGGATATGATTGAGAATGTTGACTTTAAGTGATCACTCTATTGCAAATATTAATAATATGGAAATAGGTTTTGATCAATAATACATGTAAAATCCAGTGGAATTATTCATTGGCTCTGGGAGTGGGGAGAGAAGAGGGTAAGAAAGAACATGACTCATGGAATCATGGGAAAATAGTCTAAATTAGTTAATTAAATAAGTTTTAAAAAAAGAAAGAAAATAGGATTTTCTGAGTGGTACACCTCCTAGTGAAATAATAGGATTGCCTACATAGCTCCTGCAGCTATAGGAACAGTTAGGGCTAAATCTCTGACTTGAGGGAGACCTTGACAACCTCCCTATAGTTACAGTGAGCAATTCAGACAATACAGGTCTGCTGGGAGGGAGATTGCCCATTTAGCAATGTCACTATAAGTTTAACTTCAGGTGGCTCAAAACTGTAGGAAAGAGTATGAATTTGAAAACAGGGTTGGAGTTTTGGAGAAAGTTAAGAATTTGCTAGTGTCAGAATGTTGCTTCACTGGCAACCTCAAAATCAGTTTCTTCTGAGAATGAACTTTGTGTTTTGTGAGTTTGCTTTTGAGGTCCTATAAATATTTATAAAGTCCAGTATTTGGGTTTTACATATGTTATCCCTTTGTGTAAATGGAATTAAATTTTCCCTTTTACACTTTACTATAAGTATATGATGTAACTCTTTAATACAGAAAAATTGATGTTAAGGCTAGTCTGTTTTGACTTCCCTTGTGCCATCTACATTTTTTTATGGAATGAAACAAAAAATATCTTATGCCCAATATGCATTTTTTACCTTGAATGCTTGTATGGGATTCCTTTTACTCATATTTGTGGAACCTAGACATGAGAGTTTTGGGAGATTTCTAATAATGGACTCTGGGTAGGAGCATAATGAACCAAATGAGAACAATCAATATTTTAGGAAAGACTGTGAGATTAGACATAGTTCATGTGAGCCCAGGGCTTGTGGGTACGGGTGGAAGGGGATGTCACTATGGCTCACATTAGCATTTATCAATATCCTATTTCATAACTGGAGGAGAATGGTGGAGGAACGTAGAGCTTCATATACTGAGGGAGAATCATAAAGCCCCACTGAGGAGAAACTAAGGCACAGGATTGTGTTTCTTCTAGCCCTTAGAAGAATGACTAAGACTCCTTGTATCCAGTTGGTAGAACTGGGAAGTCTTATTAATTCAGATCCAGAGGAACAACTGAGAACTAAATTTCAGAGTGAAAGGGAGGAATTTGGGCAAAGATGAGAATACAAAAGTCTGCTGGATGCAGAAAACAGAATGTGTAAGAAGGAAGCTCGGAATTCTCATTGAGAGTTCTGAGGAGCTGGACTGGCAGTTGAAAGGAGAGTGAGGAGTTTGTGGAGAAGTACCCACAGCTTCTGAACTTGGGTCTCTCCTGATCCAGTGTGAGATCTACCCAAATTGCCTACTTTGGTTCCTGTTTGTTGTTCCTGATTGATCCCAGACATCTCATTGACATCTATTGAACTCCCAAGAAGAACCTACCAGTGAAATTGAACTGGACTTCTGAATTATCTCAATGGGACTGAGGTGACTAGGTCATTTCTGTCATCATCCTCCTTATCAAACAACTAGCTCTGACCTTACTTCAAAGACTATTTGGACAGGCTCAGACTAGGGTATTTAGAGAGGAAGGTGGGAAATTTAGGTAAAGAGGGAAATAGAGTAGCTCCAACTCTGTTGGAGACCAAAACAACATTTTTCAGGTCAGTGGGTCTGGGACAGATAGATATTTATTAGTTTAAGGGTTTCCCCAGTCCTCCCATCCTTACCCCATCATAACTATCAATCATAATAAACCTTTGTGTTGAGATCTAGAGGTCAGATTGCATACCTAAGAGTATAAGGCCTCAGAGTAGCCATCTTGCTCTCAGTGCCTGGAAGGAGTCATTACCAACATACTTGAGGTTCACTAACTTCATTTACTAATCAAATTACAATCTTAAAAGAGTTAGCTCTCGACTCCAGGATAGAGTTAGGAGAGGAAAAAGATGAATTTCAGCCCAGATATGCTTTCCCCCTTTGGGAAGACTAGGTCAAAAGATCAAATGTAGTATATTAAATATAATGACATGCAAAAGTTGCTGTAGATGTTATTACCTTTTATCTAATCCAAATAAATGCTTGCACCATAATGGCCTTGGTAGAAGTGAATCAGTGAAGCACATAGAAAAGGACTTAAAGAATAGGAGAAGTCATTGAGACTAGAGTAAACAAGCTATAAGATTTGTTTAGTTCATGTAGACACAGATTCCAAGATAATACAGAATATTAACACCACTCACAGAGAGGTGGTGTGTAGAGGTTAGTGAGAGCCAGCTGCCCTGAGAGACTGAGAAAAAACCCAACGAGTTTAGTGAACCCAGGAGAATGGCCATTGGTACTTAATTATGAATACCACATAACTATAATAATAAAAACTACTCCCTGTGATCTGAATTATCTAAATTATCAGTCTAAATTATTAGTTTCCAAGTGGAGAACCTTTAATGGGTACTATCATCCTATTCCTAAAACTCCAAAGCTGCTTTTTTCCCATCTGCCCTATGAAAATAATAAACAATATTTAGAGAGTGTTTTTAAAAAAAATAAACATTTTCAATCAAAAGTCTTCTGTCCCTTCTCCTTGCTTCTCAAATTGAGAAAAAAAGAAAAAGAAAACTCTTATTAAAACATATTGTCAAACAATAAAAAATATATATATGTATATACATACACATATATTTCCATCTGCACTCTAAATCTATTACCTCTTTATCAGGAGGTGAGTACAATGTTTCATTGTGAGGCTTTGGGCGGTATAATGGGCCAAGTTTTAATCTTGCCTCAGACTCTTACTAGCTGAATGATGCTAGGCATCATTGACCTTTGGTTGCCTCCATTTTATCAATTTAAAATGGGAGTAGCAATAGCACCTAATTGTCAGAGTTGTTGGGAGAATCAAATGAGATATATTAGCAAAGTGCTTCACCCAGTGTATGGCACAAAACAGGCCCTTAACAAATATTTTGTAATATTGCATTGATCAATCTTTCATGGTTATCTAAAATATTGTTGCTATGTATAAATTTTTCTCCTACTTCTGCTCATTTCACTCTATTTCAGATCATAAAAGTTTTCCCAGATTTCTGTGAAACTACCCCTTCATCATTTTTTGCAGCACAATAGTATCCTACTATATTTATATACTATAATTGGTAGGTATCCCTTTCAGTTTTTAATTCTTTGCCACAGCAGAAAGAACTACTTTAAATATTTTCAGAAAGCCTCAGATTTTATCTTAACACTACTCTATCAATCTATGCTCTCTATTATTTATCCCCTTTCTTCTCCTCTTTCCCTCCCCATTATTTCCCTGTTAAGTGGAATGTATTTTTGGACCCAAATGTATATTTTTTCCTCTCCTTTGATCAGTTCAGATGAGAATGAAATTCAAGTATAAGCTGCTTCCTTCACCCTTTTCTCCTTTTTTGTATAGACTTCTACTTGTGTGCCCCAATTAAATGAGATAATCTTCATCTTTTTCCTCTTTTTTCCTCCCCTCATGTGTTCTTGTTCCTCTCTCTTTTCATCTTTTTTAAGAAAACCAAAATATATCTGATTGATTCCTAGTTTTCGGTTTAATTAGTTTCCCACTACAACTCCAGATGATAGGTTTCCAAAGGAGACACATTTATCAACTTCCCATATTAGAATGAAAATACTTTATTCTTGTTGAATCTCTTATGATTGCTCATTCAGATATACCTTATGTTTCTTGACTTTTATGTTGTACTTCAAAATTACTTTGTAGCTCTGGTCTTTACATCAGAAATGCTTGGAAGTGCTCTATTCCATTAAAAATCCATTTTTTCCCCTGTAGAATTATATTCCATTTTTAAAAAATAGTAAATTTTTCTTGGATTTTAGCCTATCCTCATTACATAAACCTTTAACTTGCTAAAGAAAAAGTTTTAATTTCTGGGTCATTAAAATAGCTTTATCAAGTAAAATATACTCCAGCCCCAGAAGGCAAAACTTTTAAGAGAGAATTTATTTCATATGCTAATGTAAATGAAAAAAAAATTTTTAAGTACCTCTTCCTCAAAAACTGATGATACCTGAGGGCAGCTAGATGGCTAAGTAGATTGAGAGCCTGGCCTAAAAAAGGACCTAGACCCTTACCTTCTGTCTTAGAATCAATACCTGGTATTTAAACCCTTATTTTCTATATTAGAATCAATACCAGGTATTGGTTCTGAGGCAGAAGAGTGGTAAAGGCTAGGCAATGGGGATTAAGTGACTTGCCCAGGGTCACCCAGCTGGGAAGTGTCTGAGGTCAGATTTGAACCTAGTGCCTCCCATCTCTAGGCCTGGCTCTCAATCCACTGAGCCCCAGCTGCCTCTGGGGGGATGGTTTTTTAAAAAGTTTGGGGGAATGTTTTTAGTCCTGAATTGCTGGTAGATTTATTTTTCCTTAAGAAAAAAGATAAGACAGAGGCCCAAATTCTTTATTCTCTCTTTATCACTTGCCATTTGGTGATATATAGAATTAAATTCATTAAACGAAAAATTAGGGTGAAGAAGTCATTGAGATAAGCAAAAACTGGGAACAAAGTGGGAGCCAAATGGCTGAAAATAATTGTGTTATTTGAATGTAATGTTGAATAGAGTATTATTGTGTCATAAGAAACAACAGGGAAAGACAACATAGCGTAGTGGATAATAATAATAGCTTTTATATACAACTTTAAGATTTACAGAGCACTTTACAATGATTATCTCATTTGATCCTTATAACAACCCTGGGAGACAGGTGCTATTGTTATCTCCATTTTACCAATGAAGAAAGGTGAGGCAAACAATGGTTAAGTGATTTGTCCAAAGTCACAAAGCTAGTATCTGAGGCAGGATCTGAACTCAGGTATTTGGGATTCCAGATCTATCATTGTACTTCACTGAGATGTCTGGGACAGCTTGCTGGCCTCTGATCAAGTCCTGCCTCTGATACATGATGATGTGCAGCTTCTCTGTGCTCCATGCAGGGTCAGATGCAGATCTGTAGTCTCTCTGGAGCTCCTTTTGCCAATGAAATCACAAGTGTGGATCTAGATAAAAAGAACAGATATGAAGAGTGCAGAGACATTGATGCAGAATGATCAATGCAAGCAAAGCCTAGAGAACCATATACACAGCAATGGAAAGGCAAAGAGCACTTAGAGTACAGAATTACCCAATGACCAGCCTTGATTCCAGGGAGCCGATGGTGAAGCCTATGCACCTCTCTTCTCATGAGAGAAAGGTAATAGACTCCAGGCACTGCTCAATAAGGCAGACCCTGTGAAGCCAGGGTCAGTATGTCTGTTTGCCTTATTTGTTGTACTCTTTTGTTAGAGGAAAAAGTTGAAAGGAGTTATTTTGAGGAATGACCTTGATGGTAAAAATATATACAAAATGTTTATTGAAGAAAGCTTCCAATGCTATCCCTATGTCTATCTACCTGAAATTAATAATTCTGTGACTTTCTAGAGTATTTGCTCTGACTGACACTATGTACCTGGATATGGAATTTACATTAAGATAATCATCAGTATCATTATTATTGCTGTTATGACTTTAACTATAAAAAGTTAATGGCTTTCTAGGGAATTTATAATTATATTATCCCAGCAATGCTGTTGCTAAGCATGAAATCTAAAGCTATTTGCCAACTCCAACTACCAAGGAAGTCTGGATTCCCTGTCCCCCCACCCCCCAAGATCTGGAAGTCATTTTGAGACATTTTGGACTGCTACCAGAAAGGTAGCTTCAGGTCTTGGGGAAAGAATTAGATTGGGAACTTTTTAAAACCTAGGTTTTAATTTTAATTTCACTACTAATTAGCTATATGGCAACAAGCAAATCATTTAACTCCCTGGACACATTAGTTTTCTTATCTATAAAATGAGAGGATTGGAATAGCTGATCTTTAAGTCTTAAGAGTCTGTGATTGTGATTCTATGACACTGTAACATTTATTTCAAAGGACTAACCACAAAAAAAGTGTTCAAATCTTTAAAAACAAAGCATAAATCTTGAATAAGAAAATTTACATTAAAACTAGTTCTTTTCTCTCATTGGTCCTACATAGCAACAGAAGAATTATCAAAGTGACTGACTACTTTTATTTTTCCTTTTTCTTTCAGGATATTGGAGGAAACAGCTGGATCACATTTTTGCTCATCTCAGAAGTTATGCTCAGAACAACCCTAACTTCAGGACGTTAATTGGAGAACCAAGGATGGGAAAGGTAAGAAAACAAAGTATAAATACATAGCTAAAAAGGGCTAGATAACATTCTTCAATGCTTCCAGGTCCTTTTGGCCTAAATAATGGTTATTTCTAGGTTAATTTTTTCATAGTTTTCCTAGAAGCATTATACGTGAGTAAATATCATAGTTGGTTATCTTGGAAAGAATGAATTAAAGGGAAGAATTTTTCCTACAATGTTTTAGCTCTCAGCATTTTTATACCCTATAAACCTATCCAAGAAAAGCATAAACAATCCATGAATTATAAAATATCCAACTCTGCTAAAATCTACTCCAATTTGGCTGAAGATTTTTTTGCTTTTATTTTTTCCAGGTAGGATGAAGATGTTAGCAGTTCATTTAATCTGAGTCCTTAGAGAAGTCAAACTTCAGCTGTAGTGCTTCATGCTATAATCACATCAGAACATTTCAACAGTGCGAGGTTAGGCTGAGACCTGGCCAAAAAAAACCCCAAAACAAAAACAAAAAAAAAAATCAAGTGTTGCTGAAAATGATCATGATGACTCAAAAAAGAGAGCCCTTCCCTGTGAGTCAGTATAGCACTCAATATATGGACAAGACCAATAACTTCAAGTCCTGATACTTATTTGTCTAGCCTTGTTGCCCTAACAGTCAGTGAATTATTTAATAGCAAGCATATGCATTACCGTAGGTGGAGCTAAAGCTTTGAGGCATTTTATACCTCAGTATAAGTCTTGTCTCCTTGTGTATCTGTTGTCTGACCCTCGAAATTCAGTGCTCAAGACAAAGTTCTAAAATGATAACAATTGCTATTTTACACTCATAGATGAGCTTCCTCACATAGTTCTCTAAACCTGTGAAATTATAGGTGTATACTTCTCCGGACCCTACCTCAAAAAAAGTTGTATTACTAGAATATGTTTTCTTTTTTTTTTTTTCTAAACCCTTACTTTCTGTCTTAGAATTAATACTAAGTATTGGTCATAAGGCAGACAAGCAGTAAGGGCTAGGCAATTGAGATTAAGCAATTTGCCTAGGATTACACAGCTAGAAAATATCTAAGACTAGATTTGAACCAAAGATCTCCTATTTCTAGGCCTGGTTCTCCATCCACTGAGTCACCACACTGCTTCTAGAATGTATCTTTTTTTTTTTATATTTTTACTTTTATTTTGAATATTTTCCCATAGTTACATGTTTCATGTTCTTTCCCTCTCCCCAAACTCCCCTAACCCCACCTTATCCAACATACATTTCCACTGGGTTTTACATGTATCATTGATTAAGACCTAATTCCATATTATTGATAGTTGGAATAGAGTTATCTTTTAGTGTCTGCATCCCCAATAATATCCCCATCAGCCCATGTGTTCAAGCAGTTGTTTTTTCTTCTGTGTTTCTCCTCTCACAGTTCTTCCTCTGAATGTGGCTAGTTTTCTTTCTCATAAGTCCCTCAATCTTGCCCAGGGTCACACAGCTGGGAAGTGTCTGAGGCCAGATTTGAACCTAGGACCTCCTGACTCTAGGCCTAGTTCTCAATCCACTGAGCTACCCAGCTGTCCCCTCTAACTGGTTAACTTTAGATAAGGGCTGGTGAGTTTCTGAGCACCTTTTCAAAAGCTGCTATGTGAGTTCTAAGTCTAAGTTCTAAGTGAAGATCTATATTTAGTTCACTTCTATGACAGAATAGGAGGATATCACAACTATTTTATATACTGTTTTGTTCAGTCATTTTTCAGTCATATTTGACTGGTAAAAATACTGAAGTGTTTTGCTATATCTTTTTCCAGCTCATTTTACAGATGAAGAAATGAGCCAAACAGGGTGAAGTGACTTGTTCAAGGTCACTGATATCTTTTGTTTATCAAGCTGCTGTCATTGGACCTTCTGAGTGTGTCATCTCTGCTGGTGTGTGTCTCCACCAGACCTTGCTAGCCTAGTGGTGACTACAATGTATGGAATCTTTTCATCTCATGGTCCCAGGGTGCCACTATTGAGCTGCTTACTGCTGCTCTCTTCTAGGCTCAACTTTCAGGTCACTCAAGCCATTTCAGCTAGAGTATACTATTAAAGTATAGTGTCAAGAATCTTGTAGTTCTTTAGTTGTAAACATCACACTCAAGTAAGAAAAAATAAACTGGGTGCTCCCAAAATAACATTAGGTCTTCCCTTTTCAACCCTATGTCTGAGATATCAAAGCTCTCTGTTAGAGATAACTATCTGTTATATGTATCTATCTAGTTATCTGTATCTATCTAGTTTAGGTTGGTAACTCTTTGATATTCCCCAAATCCTCTCTGTCTTACCACAAAAAGAACTCTGAACCAAGCAAAAGACTAAAAAGCAAAAGCATTGTTCTCTATTCACCTTTATTATACATATATATCATCAGCAAAACCCGATTTCTATAGTGTTTCAATTTGGTTAAGAGAAAACCCTCAGTTTCCCATTAAGTATTCTAAAGTTTTTAGGGGATCCACAGGCAGATCAAATATATAGCTCAAAGTCCCTGATTTTCTAGTTTGTTTTTCAGACCAATGAGACTCAAACAGTTGTGATCATTTCCTTTATGTGTGTGCTTTTAATAGCTTCTCTCAGCTACAGTCCATGAAGATGGTTATGCAGTCAGTATCAGTCTGAATTTCATGCAAATCACAAAGGTGAGTAGGAAAAAAATCAGATTATAAATATTTTTTCTCAATTAATAAAAAACTATTTTTAACCTTTTTAAAAAAATTTGAGCAAAATTCTCACCCTCCCTTCCTGTTTCTCCTTTCCCCTCTCTGAGATAATAAGCAATCTGATATAGATTTTACATGTGTAATGGTGTAAAACATCTTTCCATATTAGTCACTTTGTGAAAGAGAACTCAAACAAACAAAAGAAAAGTGAAGAAATAAAAGTATATGTGGTATGTCTTGGTCTACAATCAGATTCCATCAGTTCTTTCTCTGGAGGTAGATGGCATTTTTCTTCATAAGTCCTTGAAAATTTTCTTATGTCATTATATTGCTAGGAATATCTAAGTCATTCATAAATGTTCATCATTCACTATTACTGTGTACGATGTTCTCCTGGTTCTGCTCATGTTGAATCAATTCATATAGATCTTTCCGGGTTTTTCTTAAACCATCCAACCATTCCACAGGAGTTGGGGGCGAGACTTCCCTATAAGACGAGGTATGTGGTACCCCAATCTGATTCTGAATAAGGATGGGGTTCACACAAACCTCCTCCTATCAGCTAATTCTACAGCAGGTAGTCTGGCTTCAAGATGGAGGCAGCCAGACAAAGCTGTGGTTCCCTTCTCCCTTGTTGTTTCTCAGACACTCTGGAACACTATCTGGCCGTTGAATGGCTTTTATTATTTGCAATACAGGGATTGGGAAATGGGGTGCAGGGCAGAGGGATTTTGGGGTGCCCTCTTCTCTATTTCTATGGGGTTTGTCACTTAGGAGGGAACCTTTGGAGTTCCCACTCCTAAGCTTCTTCCCCTGCTCCTTCCCCTTCTGTTTCTATTTCTAGTTTTCTGTTTCTATCCTTTTCTATAATTGTAAGTTTTGACTGAAAGGGGGTCTCTCAGCAAGGTTGGGAAATGGGAGGAGACTAAGAGATTGCTCCCAAAATGGAGTCCAAAAACTTAGCTAACTCAATGGTTGAAGTCTTGATGGGTGAGATGTGATGGAATGGCTTTGATCAGAGAATCAGGGTTTCAATTTCCAAAAGAAGATCCTCAGGAAGCCCTCAGGACTGGATCTGAGCTGGAATGTCTTTCTCCTCTCTCCTCACAGTCCTCCGCCCAAATACCTCTCTTCTCCTTCCTCCACCAAGACAATCTCCCAGAATCCCCTTCTGGTCTCAGCTGTCAGCAACTGTCTCGATTCTCAGTCCTTTTGTCCCATCCCCCTTGCACAAATCCCATCCTTACACTTCTCATCATTTCTTATAACACAGTAATATTTCATTACAATCATTTACTGCAACTTGTTCAGGCATTCCTCAATTGATGCCCAAGGGATCTATTCAGTTCATTATTTTTGAGTTAATAATATAGAAAAATACTTCCATTAGGCCCTTAATACATTTTTAAGATTCACAATAGGCAAGCTACTTAATAGTAGAGAATTGGAAAACAGACTAAACCTAAGAACTGAGTCTGAGGTAAAAGCATCTGACCAGTATAACACTTAAGGGGAAACAACCTAGAATCCTTTTAAATCCTTTTTATATAAATATAATTTCATTATATTTTTAATGCTAAAAATTCTATACTTCACAATATATGGGATATTTTTAACATGATAAGTTAAGTTCAGAGGATATGATTTTCTGACTTTGCCTAGGTTATAAAAATGTGTCTGTTAAAGCTAAAAAGAACCAAGTTGTGATAAGTAAAAAATATGGTAACTCGTGGCCCATTACTATATCTCTTCCTTGTTGACCTCTCATGTTCTTTGACTTATGTCACCAGGGAACATCAGAATTTGGCCCATATTTAGATCTCCACAATGAAAAAGAAAGACCCTTAGCTCCTATACAAGCAATCAGGTTACAACAACAATAAAAAAAATCGAATTGAAAGGCATGTTTTATTTAACCAGGAAACAAAATGGAAAAGACTTATGCCCAACCTATAAACTGTTAAGACAACTTTTTCTGTAGGCTTTCTGTCTAAAACAAAAGTCATTATGTCAGGGGACCTTGACTCAACTTCCTTGTCTGTAAAATGTGGAGTTTATATTTGACTGCTAAAGTCTCTTCTAACTATAAATCTGATTCCATATATCATTCTGGTATGTCTTGAGTAGAGTCCAAATAGAAGAGGGATTCCCTCTAGATCAGTAGTTCCCAAACTTTTTTGACCTACCGCCCCCTTTCCAGAAAAATTATTACTTAGCACCCCCTGTCACATACTATCCCCATGCCCTTACAGTTATTCACCGCCCCCAAATGCACCTGTGGCCATCACTGCCCACCTGGATCGCTGCAGCACCCACCAGGGGGTGGTGGCACCCACTTTGGGAATCCCTGCTCTAGATGATGTTTTTAATTTACTCCCATCAATCAGTGCATGATCTTGTGCTGATTGCAACAAATGCCAGAACACTTCAAATCTTCTTCAATGAAATTCAGGGCTATTCAAAAGAGCTTGGCCTACCAGTTTACACAGGAAAATCCCAGATGGAAAACATCTTTTGCTGATGTCATTGGTCTCCAAATTTTTTTGTTTGCACACCCCAGTAATAAAAAATTGGAGGACATACACCTCCAGTAAATGCATATTCACTTATGAATTATATACATATACTATTATACTCATTTATTACAAAATGTATATAAAATAAATATTTAAAAGTGACAGAAAGTTGAAATAAACTATATGAAATAATATTTAATTGAAATATTTAAAAATATTTTAGTGAGAATATTAATTTAGTGAGATTGGATATGCTTCATTATTTTTTAAAACTTTGTTTTAACACCTTGTGATACAGTGATTTAAATATTTTGTTCTAAGTGAAAATTATTTCAGTAATGACTTTTCATAGCCAAAAAAGCTACCATCTCCCAGAGACATGGAATAGGTACACCATTTTCTGAGCTAGTTAAATCATGGTATTCATGTTTCAGTTCTAGTCAACAATTATGCAAAGGCTTTTTATGAAATGTAGCTAGTAGATTTCCATTTCCTGTGATGTCAGCTAGTTCTTAAAAAATAATCACAAGTTGCTGCATTTTTATATATTTAACAAATAGATTTAAAACCCAATGAAACTTTATCTGCAAGATTTAAAAACTAATTAGAAATTTCCATTTCCAAGGTTTTTAATCATAAGAGTTTTTGTAGGTAGCAGTCATATAATGTTTGGCAATAGTCATACAACAATAGAAATATTCCTAAATATCTATTTCCAAATTTTTCTCCCCATTGTTCAGATTTCTTTTAAAGAAGTTACTCTTGCACTTATTGTTAAAAAGCAATTTGAAAATCAGTTACTTTCTTAATCACAATTAAAACATCAATATTTTATCCCTTAAGGGTCAAAATAAATTTATGTTTCAAAAATATCTACTAGACAGCACACCATTGACAGCCTAGTATAATCACTAAAAAAGGACATTTGGCACAGTGTGGTCCATGTGGCACAAAATATATTCATGGTCCCTTGCCATTGCAATATATTGTGAAGAATATTATTTGAATATCTTATTTTAATAAACATGACCACACCAGCAACACCCTGTGAAGCCTCTTGTGCTTGTCTAACTTCACCACCACAGTGGCTCACTTGTGGGGGGTGATTCTTGGTGTAGTGCAAAGAATGTTGTACCTGTGGAGTCATACCTTCTGATTGCTTTCCCTGGCTCCACTACTCACTGCTTATATGATCCTTAACCACCAAGATGAAGTTTTTTCCTCTATAAAATGAGGGTATTAGACTAGATAGCCCCAGAAATCCTTACAGCTCTAAATCAATAATCTTGTCTTGTGTTCATGTGTTTAGGTACCTTTTAGTTCTGGTTTTGGGTTTTGGACCTATCATTTCATTAGGGAAGGGAATACTCAATTAGGAAACATTTAATCAATACGGATAAATGACTGTTCTGCAATTTAGATCCTTCTACCTGGTTGTGTTAAAAGTTTCCTAGGAGTACTAAACAGTTATATGAATTGCTTAGGATCACAGATAGTACATACTACTCAGTCCAGTTCTCTAGTCACTAAAGCAAGGGTCAGCAACCTTTTTGGCCGTGAGAGTCATAAACACCACATTTTTTAAAATGTAATTTTGTGAGAGCCGTACAGTGCTCACAGTGTGCACTCCTGTAACAGTGCCTGAAAAAAAATTGAGTTTATGGCTCCTGCAGAAAGAGCCATACGTTGCCGACCCCTGCACTAAAGCTTCTTGATTATGTTATTTATTTATATTTCTATTCTGTTGTATTTTGCAGTTTAGTAAACCTTGAATTCACTTCTAAAAATGATGTGTCATCTAGTTTTAGAGGTTAAATCACTCTCTCTTTCCTTAACTCCCCACCTACATTTTTTTGCTAGAAACTCTTTATGAAGACATATTTATAATGTAGAATTTTCACTACATATAATCTAACTTGCCCTTTGATTTTACTTTATATCATTCATCTTACTCATTTTTAACACTCTAGCCTACCTATTCTTAAAAATATTTAAATATGTATTTAGAAAGAGAGAACATAGAATATACTTGCCCTTTTATATTTGTTGTCTATTCATCAAAATAAGACTAATTTTTGGGAATAAGCTATACGTATTTGAAAAGAAAATAGAGTCTTTAATGAGACAAGTGGCAAATTCTTATTACTACATGGCAATTCTACCTTATTTTATGTTTCAGTTCTATAGAATGCCTTTTTAAAGCCTGTATGTACTGGATCTGTCATAGTCTGGTAGTAGAATATTGATTTGAGGTCTTTAATGATCCTATTCCTGCCTTTTTTTGCATTTCTTCTGGTTTTTTTATATTTATTTAGAATATTTTTCCATGGTTACATGATTCATGATTTTTCCCACCCTTCTCCCCTCCCCTCCTCTTGGAACTGACAAGCAATTCCTCTGGGTTATACATGTTCAAAACCTATTTGCATGTTATTCATATTTGCAATAGAGTAATATTTTAACATAAAAACCCCAATCATATCCCCATTGAACCACATGTAGTTCTTCCTTAATATATTGTATTGTGTCATTTGGGACATATGAACTCAATATTGTTCAGTTTTCATTATTTAACATGCCTTTGATTATTAGAAGCTATATTTTAGAGTTTTTGTTATCTATCTGATTTTATAACCATTTTACTTATTTTTCTTGTATTCTCAAAATCATCAAAGGCTTTGGATTATTCCTGTCCCTCCTCCCCATGCTTACTTTTTGTTGTTGTTATATTATAAGAAAAGATAGATAAATTTATTTTTTTAAGGTAACTAAGTGCCACTATGAGTAGAGTACTAGGCCTGGAGTCAGAAAGACCTGACTTCAAATACAACTATAGACAACATACTATGCCCTTGGCCAAGTCACTTAACCTCTTCTTCAGTTTTATCAACTATAAAATGACAATCATAACAGCACTTATCTCAGATGTTTTCTGTAAGGATGAAATGGGACAATATCTGTAAAATACTTAGTGTAATATCTGGCACGGAGTAGGTATTTAGCTATCATTCTTCTTTTTTTTTTTAAACCCTTAACTTCTATGTATTGGCTTATAGGTGGAAGAGTGGTAAGGGTGGGCAATGGGGGTCAAGTGACTTGCCCAGGGTCACATAGCTGGGAAGTGTCTGAGGCCAGATTTGAACCTAGGACCTCCTGTCTCTAGGCCTGACTCTCAATCTACTGAGCTACCCAGCTGCCCCCCATTCTTCTTATTTTAATGATCATCTATCTTACTTTTCATAGGTAAGTTCAGTCCATGCATATCTAATGTCAAAATATATACATTTGAAGTCTTCTATCATCTTATGAATTTTGATTTGTTATTCTTTGGTTTATCATCTCATCTCCCTAATTTCTATGTTGGACTTTAAATATTTTGTTTTCTTTTAAGTTGAATCAGAAGATTATTTTGGTTTTTAAACTCTTCCCTTCTATCTTAGAATCAATACTGTGAATCAGTTCCAAGGCAGAAGGTAAGGGCTAGGCAATGGGGGTTAAGTGATTTACCCAGGGTTACTCAGCCAGGAAGTGTCTGAAGCCAGATTTAAATCCAAGATTTCCCATCTCTAGGCCAATCTCTTAATCTATTTAACCATCTAGCTGGCCCCACCTTAGTTTTTTAAAGTATTTTAAACATCAATATATATAACATTTTAACATAGTTATTTGAATTACTTCCCATTTGTTTTTGTCATTAAGATAATAATCCTTAAATTCTCTTCCAGAGGTGATAATACAATCTAGTTGTGGAAGATTAGTTCTCCTTTCCCCTACAACATTGTCTCCAGCCACATTTTTATATTGTATAGTTCTCACTATATAAAATCTAATTTACTCAGTGACTTTATACCATGTACCTTCACCTTTCTTAACATTCTAAACCACCTAATTCTTTAAAATCTTTTTTTCTGTTATTTCCAATGATATTGGTAATAGTGTTTATAGCTGTGGAGATTTGTTGGCAGATTGTGTCAGATCCTTTATATCTGGAAATATTCTTCATTTATTTTAAAATATATTCCATCTACTATATGCTTTAACTCTGTCAATAATGTAACTTGATACTTTCTTACAGTCGTTATTGTTATCTTGTCCAGATTAGTATACATTATCTTTTAAAAATTTGATACCCTTCAGTAAGTTTGGAAGTTTCTATTATCGTGAGTATCTGCTTTAGATCCTCTAGACTTTCTTTTTCCCTGTGGTGTTATAATAGTTCTTAATTTTTGCTGAATTATTATGAATTAGCTTAATAGTTGTAGAATCTCAATGCATACTCCATGTGTTTATATAAAAGCTCATTTTAAAAATTAACTTGTTTTATATTTGTGGTTTCTTTTTGTTTTAGACATTGCCTTTTTAAAAAAGTTGAATTGCAGAAGCAGCTAGAAGTTCAGTGGATTAAGAGCCAGGCCTAGAAATGAGAGGTCCTAGTTCAAATATGACCTCAGACACTTCCCAGGTGTGTGACCCTGGGCAAGTCACTTGACCCCTATTGCCTAGCCCTTACCACTCTTCTGCCTTGGAACCAATACACAGTATTGAAACAAAGATGGAATGTAAGGGTTTAAAATAAAAGTTGAATTAGCTAGGAAGAATTACAGTGTACTCATTAAGAAAAAAAAACACATTTTATATTACCTTTTAAAATGCATTATTTATATCATTTGCCAGAATATTTCCAGCAACAAGCCAGTAAGTCATGACAGTCCTTTTCACAGCACAGGAACAGAAATTCTAAATGGACAATACAGTAGCCCAGTCTATGCAGGTGAGTTTTCTCTTAATGTTTTCAACAACTTGATAATGTCAACCAAGAACCTAAAAATAATGTACCACCTTGACCACTCATTAAATAACTCCAAAATTAATACTCCTGCTTATTTGACATTTCCTTGGAATTAACGATATACTAGCTGATATGTCCCAGAAACAGAATGATGAGGCTTTGGGGCTTGATAAAGATAGAACTTCATGAGGAAATTGTAGGGATTCTTCTTATTTCGAATACAAATTCTGCCATCTAATTTTTTTTTATTTTTTTATTCCCTGCCTTCAGACATATTGCCTAATCTGTCAGTGTACTACAGGGAGAAGAAAGCATGCCTCTGAATCTTAACTCTTTTGTGCTCTTTTTTAGTCAGTGAAAACAACCAAAGGACCTCAGACTCTACAAAGGACATAAAAAATAAAAGGAAGATAAGACCTTTTTCAGGAAAGGAAGACCGGCTTTCAGTATGTATAACCCTTGTTCTTTGTAAGTGTCTTCTCTAGTATAGAGCTCAACACTGAATTTTGAAGGAAATAAGAATTCTGAGAAGCAGAGGTAAGGATGTGCTCCATTTAGCCTGTGTCTAGAGGGACAGCAATGCAGAGGAATGGAGGATGCCAAGTGTAAGGAACAGTAAGAAGACCAGTTTGCCTGGACTTTAGAGTATAAAAAGGAAGTAATGTAGTTAGAATAATGATTATAATAATAATGCAATAGCTGGTTTTCATATAGCACTTTTAGGTTTGCAGTGGGTATATATTATCTCCTTTAATCCCCACAAAAACCCTGTGAGGTAGGTACTATTATTATCATCCTTGTTTTATAGATGAGGAAAAACTTATACCAAGGGAGCTTAAGTGACTGTCCAAGGTCACACAGCCAGGAGGTGTCTGAGACAGGATTGGATGTGAGGTTTTCCTGAGTCTGAGGCTGGCCCTCTCTCCATTTTGGCCTAGAACTGCTTCAGTGCATAGTAAGGCAATTTGGTAGATAGATTGTATCAATCATTAAACATTTATTAACAGCCTACTCTGTGCCAGGCACTGTGTTAAGCCCTAGAAGTTAAAAAAGAGGTAAAAGATTGTCCTGGATTTCAAGAAGTTTGCAATCTAATGAGGGATACTTAAACAAAGGAAAAGAAAGATGCTAAAATTAAGAATGGTTGGGAAAGGCTTCTGTAGAAGATGGGATTTTAGTTGGGACTAGAAGCCAGGGTGGTCAGGAGTTAGAGAAAAAGAGGGAGAGCATTCCAGGCAAGGGGAACAGCCCAAATGCCCAGAATTGAGAGATGGAGTGTGTCCTGTTCATAAAACAGCCAGGAGGCCAGTATTGCTAGATGGAAAAATGTATAAGAATAGATGGGTAGGAGGGTAGGTTATGAAAGGCTCAGAGTATTTTGTATTTGCTCCTGACAATCAGATATGCACTTTAGGAAAATCTCTGTAATCACTGATTAGAAAATGAATTTGAGTAGGGAGAGCTTTGAAGCAGACAGACCCACTAGCAGGCTATTACAGTAATCCAAGGGGCATATTCAAGCAACATTGCAAAGGTGAAATCAATAGGCCTTGGAAACAGATTGGATATGGGGTAATGGGGGTGAAAGACAGTGAGGAGTCAGGAACAATACCTTTGTTGTAAGCTTGAGGGACTGGAAGGATGATATTGTTTTACACAGTAATAGGGAAGGGAGGAAGCGAAGAAGGTTTAGGGGTAAAGGTATTGAGTTCTGTTGTGGACATGTTGAGTTTAAGATGTCTAATGGATATCCAGTTCAAGAAGTCTAAAATGCGGTTGGAGATGTAAAATTAGAGTCAATAAATATTTATTGTTTATTATTGTGGAATTATTATTTATTATTGTGCTTTGAAAGGGAAATGGAGTTTATATTTTTTTCCTGGAGGCAATAGAAAGCCACTGATTATCCTATCTAACTGCCTCAGTGGTATACCACTAGAGTTTATAATTGATCCTAGAGATAATAGACAGCCATTGGTTATGCCCATAAAGCTGCATCAATGTATAAGAAGATTGGAAAGATTGTAAAAGGCTTTAAAAGCCAAAGTTTATGTTGTTCTGTTTCTATCTAGTTCTGTCTAATCGATCTGACTCTATTCTCTGTGCCTTCCTATGATTTTTCTTATGGGTCCTACCCCATTGACAATTCAGGAGAATTTGGGGGTGTAATAATAATAATAAATAAATATTTGCTTTTAAAAATTATTTGTGAAGGGGGCAGCTGGGTGGCTCAGTGGATTGAGAGCCAGGCCTAGAGACGGGAGGTCCTAGGTTCAAATCTAGCCTCAGACACTTCCTCTGTGACCCTGGGCAAGTCACTTAACCCCCATTACCTAGCCCTTACCACTCTTCTGCCTTGGAGCCAATACACAGTATTGATTCCAAGATGGAAGGTAAGGTTCTAAAATAAAACAAAACACAAAAAAACCACAAATAATAAATAAATTATTTGTGTGAAGATTCTTAAGGCAAAAAGATGGTGCACCTGAGTCTAGTGATATTGACCTCCATGCTGTTCCATGAACAAAATACTACATCTCTCAGGTATAGGCATTTTCTCTGGCTATCCTCCATACCTGAAACATTATCCCTCCTCATCTCTACTGTTGGACTATCCTGGTTTTCTTTAAGTCCCAGTTAAAATCTCACCTTCTACTGGAAGTCCTCCTTAATCCTTCTTAATTCTAGTGCCATCCTGCTATGGAATTTCCTATTTACACTGAATATAGCTTGTTTGCATGTTTTCTTCTTGTTGTCTCCCACATTACAATGGGTGCTCCTCAAGGGTAGGGACTGTCTTTTGCCTTTCACTGTATCCTCAGCACTTAGTGCAACATCTAGCACATAGTTGGGGCTTAAGAAATGCTATTGCTTATAGAAGAAAGGTAGACATGGTTTGAGAGAAAAGAACCAGAAGGGAGATGAGATGGCAGATTAATAGAAAGCAGGACAGCCACCTCCCCTCTACAAAACTCCTTCAAATGGACCTAGAAAATGCAACAGACTGAATTTTGATGGGAAAAATCATAGTGAAATCATGTGTCTAGCTCAGGTTGGCACAGAGAGATAAAGAGATCTACAGATTGGGAGGTCAGGGTTGAACCAGGAGCATTCTACTACCCAGGGAAAAGTGGTACACCAGAAAGAAGACCTCAGACCCATAAATGCACTCCTAGACTCATACTGAAGTACTGCCATAGGGAAACATCAACTGGAAGCTTTGTTGTCCATTAGCAACTCCAGATCAGAGTTCCGGGATGGACTGAGAAGGGACCTAAATTTGTGAGTAGTTTTCCCAGAGGGAGAGGCCCTGGGCAGTGCACCATGAAAAGAAGTAGAGATGCCAACAACAGCAATGTGAAGAGAGTCTCAGTTCCAAGATCTAATACAGCCTGCAGAGGCATAACCAGGGCAGAATACCCAGACCAAAGAAGAGCCTACAATTTTGTTACTCTAAACTAACAGAATTTTGCAGCTGGTGTATAGTGTTGGCGTCTAGCACAGTAGTCCTCTGTTGCTCAGGCCCAAACCCAGGTTAAAAATTTGCAGTCCTTGAACTAGAGAGGCAGCAAATCAGACTTTGCCCTGGTTCAGTCCACTTTGGGAGCACTGAAAGCTTATAGGCTCCCAACCTATAAAGTTTATAGGTTTATAGTATAAACAAATAATTCCTAGAATAACCCAACACTAAATACCCCACAAAATAACAATAGGACCAACCCAGATGTCTACTCTATTAGTGTAGCAGAACCCAGTCCTAATATCAAATCTCTGGAAGAATGGGCAAACAAAAAAAGAATCCCACCAAAATGGATTATTATGATAGCAGAGACACTTAAGACACAAACATTGACAAGGATGATTCTAAAATATCTATATATGCAAAGGCTCAGAGTAAAATACAGCTTGAGCACAAACTCAACTAGAATTCCTGAAAGAGATGAAGCAAGTTTTTAAAAACAGTTTAAAATTTTTTACAAACAAAACAAGAGCACTTGAAGAAACATTGGAAAAAAGTGAGAGCAATATTAGGCAGAATTAGAA
This sequence comes from Gracilinanus agilis, assembly GCF_016433145.1. Taxonomy (NCBI): domain Eukaryota; kingdom Metazoa; phylum Chordata; class Mammalia; order Didelphimorphia; family Didelphidae; genus Gracilinanus; species Gracilinanus agilis. The sequence continues at coordinate 139,696,821 of NC_058131.1, read as the reverse complement.
AGGGAATTAACAGCTTGGCCCAAAAGGTACAAAACCTTACCCATACAAAAAACTCTCTGAAAAATATAATGTACCAAATAAAAGCCAGTGAATCCATAAGGCAATAAGAATTATTAAAAATAAAGTAAAAAAAAAACACTAAAAAAAATTTCAAAAACATATAGGGTATTTCATAGCAAAAACTGACCTGTGTGTAAAGGGAATTTCATCCCTTCCCCCTCCTGGATTGCTGACCCTGTTCATCCCATTTTTTACATGCCAGCGCTGCATTCATGAATGTAGATAAAAGGGGTATGAGTGGAGTCCACCGGGTTATTTTTGCGCTCACTACTTCCCGGAGTAGGCAGAGGATAGACAGAGGATCCTGCAGGATGAGATACACATGGTCAGACTTAAGAGTAAGAAAGAGACTTTAAATCTATGCTTATCTATCCTTTCTATTTCAAGTGATTATTAATAAACTTTATAGAAAGTAATAAATTGGAAGATATTCATTTTAAACCTAACACCTGGAAAACAGATTTAAAAAAAAAAAGAATTATCTAAACTCCAAGATAAAGAAAAAAAGAGCCTAGACATCTTATTTCAAAAAATGTTGGAACCAGAGGCAAAGTGGAAAAAAGGATACACCAGGCACCTCCTGAAAGAAACCCTCAAACAAAAAACTCCCAGGAACATGTGGGGGAAATTCTATTAGCAAATAAGAGAAACAAAGTCTCCAAGACAAAAAGAAGGGCTGGTCTCACAAATAAAGCTGGATTCTTTTTAAGACCAAAGACAATGAATCTTAGGAGATGGCATTTTTTATGCACAGAAATGCTGATCCAGTGTCAAATCAAGACAAATATGGAATACAGTTAGAATCATAATGGTATGAATATATAGCCTCCAGATGGTCATGGCTTAAGTGATGATGCAGATGACACAGCTGCTGAATAAGCTGGAAAGTACTTACAGGTGGTACTCAGTATCTATTCTTAGGCCTGGCCTTTATAAGACCCCTGCAATTCTTGGAAAATAAGGAGATATAGGGTCTGACCTAAAAACAGTTCTTTTGAATGTCAGGACAAGTCATCCAAGCTGGTAACAAATCTAGGTCAGTCCACCTTAGGGATAAACATCCCTTGTTTGACTATGTTATTGTACCTCCTGTAATTAACCATCCATCCCATCAGGGTGTGATGGACTTGGTAGGAACATTTGGGTTATAGGCCTAAGGTCACAGTGCCTGTCAGCAAGATAAGCTATATTTTTCTTAGCTAATGCTTCTAAATCATATAAGACTAACTATATCACTTAACTATTAACTCAAAACTAATGATTATATTATAAAAATTTTAAAGACTAATACTATTATAATCATAAAAAGAGAGCAAGGGGTTTCACATTCACAAACATCATAGCCAAAATTCAGAGTTTCTGGTCAAAGAAAAAATACTACAGGCAGCCAGAAAAAAAGAATTCAAGTACTAAGGATCCACGGTCAGGATCACACACAATTTAAGAGCCATCACCACAGAGGAGTAGAAAACTTGAAATACAATATTCCAAAAGGCAAAGGATATGAGCTTATAGCCAAGAATAATTTACCCAGCAAAACTGAATATAACACAGGGGAAAATGGAACTTTAATAGAGGACTTCCAAGCATTCCCAATGAAAAGACCAGAACTCTATAGAAATTCTGAAATTTAAACACAGGAGTTAAGAGAAATATAAAAAGGCAAACATGAATAAGAGGCTAGACTAACTGGTTATATTCATATATGAGATGATACATGTACCCCTTATGAACCTGATCACCACCAAGGGTCCAGTAGTGGTTGTGTTATATCTTGATGATATTAAGAAAATGGAAAAAGGTGTGTATGGGGGGGAAATAGAAGAAGGAATACACTGGGTTGGGTTAGGGAGAGGGAGGAAAATTAGGGAAAATTATCTCACATAATCAGAGTATGCAAGTAGATATCTTTATAAACAAGGAGGAGTGAGGGGAGTAACTGACACTTCAACCTCACTCATCAGAACTAGTTAAAGGAAGCTTTAATACACACACACACACACACACACACACACACACACAGCTTGATACAGTGATACATTTCACTCATTTAAGAAAAAAGTGGGGAGAAGAAATTAGAGGGTTTATTAAGGGAAGAATCCATTCTAAGAAGAACAAACTCTAAGAATTTAAAATATATATAGCTTTCTTGAGTTGACAAAAAATGGTAACCAAAGGCATGACAATTTATTGGGGAATGGCTGAGCATGTTATGGTATTTAAATGTGATGGGATATATTGTACTATAAGAACTGGTTAAGGGGGTAGTTTCAGAAAAATTTGGAGAAATTTGTATGAACTGATGTAGATAGAAGTGACCAGAACTAAGAGAACAATTTATACAATGACAAGATCTAAAGGCAAACAACTTTAAAAGAATTAGGAACTCTTCTGAGTATAATGATCAACCACAGTTCCAGAGGACTGATAATGAGACATGCTAGCATCCTCCTGAGAGAGATGATGGACTCAGTGTAGAGTGAGACATAATTGTTTTTGGATATGGCTAATATAGAAACTTGTGTTGATTGGCCCTACATATTTGTAGCAGGTTCCATTTTTCTTTAGTTTGCAGTCAGGGTTGGGGTAGGAGGGTGAAAGGCAAATTTTTACTGATTGAAAAAAATAAAATATAATTAAAAAAAGAAAAGAATCAGAGATTAATTGTGTGTGGGGAAAGTGAATGAGTGACATGTTTATATGAGGAAAATGGATTTTAGTGTTATGAAAATAAAATGATTATGAGGAGTAGAAAAACTTTAGAGATTCAAAATTTTAAATATTAACTTAGGTTAAAAAACTAAAATAGAGTTTGGAAAAACATTTAAATACTCATCTCCTTGTAATTTAGGGCATAGAAAGTATACAAAAGTGTGTTGTCTAGATCATCTGATGCTAGAATTAGGACATTTATTGAAATCACAAAATACCTGAGGAGCTTCTTTACTGTGTTTATAGTCTCTTCTTTTTTTCTTACTCGATAATTAACCCCTTTTTCTTTTGAATCTTTTTTTACCTCCTAATACTATTAGAGAACATTTACACTTCCTTTTCTCCTATAAAAACCCTAAGTAGGTTCTTTTCTACCTTTAAGACATAAAAGCTACATTTTCCGATTTTTAAATGTAAACCCAAACTTGTATTTACAAAGACTGTGTCTGATCTTAGAAATGATCCCTAAGAGACTGTTCTCTGTATAGCCTTTTATTATTCCTACCTAGAGTTTCCTTTGGGAAACCTTAGTATGTAATTCATGTTAGCATCTCTATAGATATGGGTCAAAGGATCCCCCCGGGTCCTGTACAAGCAATCATAATTATAATGAAAACATATGGTACAGAATAACCTTTAATTTAAGTCACAGAAAGTGCTGATGAGACAAAGGGCCTAACAAAGCCTAGAAATAATTCAATCAGAGATATTATAGCTAACAATTTTATATTAATTATTTCCATTTGTTTACCAATAGCTATACTGCTGGCTAATTGTGAGTTGGCTAGTAGGGAATTGGATAGAGTACTGAACCTGAGTCAGGAAGATCTGAGTTCAAATCCTTTCTCAGACATTAACTATGTGTGAACTTGGTCAGGTCATTTATCCTCTACTGCTTCAGTTTCTTCATCTATAAAATGGAGATTACAATAGAGCCTACTTCAGAGTTGTTGTGTTAATCAAATGAAACAGTATTTGTAAAGTGCTTAGCACAGGACCTGACACATAGAGCCACTTAATAAATGCTTATTTCCTTCATGCCACTAAATTCTCACCTTCTTGGACAATTATTTGTGTGGTACTATGTTATCTTGCCAAAGCTGGTGATTAAAGTAAACCTATTTCAATACCACTTTAATCTTTAAGCCATGGACATATATTAGATTTGTCCCCATAGAGATTGAGAGGATTTCCACTTCTGGCAACTAAGGTTGTAGTGTAAGGAATATTCCAAGATCACCCAAACCTACCTCTAGACAATCACCAAAAAAAAAAATTTTTTTAAATACCTCAAAAAAATTTTTGGAGTGACAGAACAATGAAAGACAGAGTGAAGCAGGGTTTTAGCCAAAGAAAACATAGAGGGACAGCAAGCAGGACCCATCTCACTGGAGTAAGAGAGAAGAGGAGTGGAATCAGAAGCATGCATGATAGCCTGGTGCAAGCACACCTGGAAGAATCCTCAGTGGAAGGAGCAACCACCACTCACAACACCAGGGGGAGATAGTGGCTGAGGAGTAAAAATTCAGCTAAATCCACTGGATGTGGTACCCTGCGGAACCCATGGACAATATTCTCTTCACCCCAGAAGTGGAACTGAGCAAAAGATGAAGAAAAAGCCTAATCATGGAGAACTATTTCAGCAAAAGAGAAAACCAAAATGCATACTCAGAAGAGGATAGCAATGCCAAAACAGAATTGTGTGAACCCTTAAAGGTAAACATGAGAGGATGTCAGGTTCAAAATTAACTCCTGGAAGAGCTCTAAAAAAAGATTTAAAAAATAAGAAACTTAGAAGAAAAATTATAAAAGAAAATGTAGAAAAAGTTGATATCTTAGAGCAAAAACTCACGGAAGGCAAAAAAGCAAATAAAAACCTCAAAGATGAAAATAGCACTCTAGAAAAATGAAATATAAAGCCTCAAAGAAGAAAATAGCTTCTTAAAAATAAAAATGGGACAAATGGAAGCTAATGATTCCATTAAGACAGTAGGAAACAAAACATTCAAAAGAATTTTTAAAAATAGAAGAAAATCTGAAATCTCTCACTGGTGGAAAAAATGATCTGGAAGATAGATCCAGAAGAGAGAATCTAAGAATCATTGGACTGCCTGAAAGCCATGATCAAAAAGAAGATCCTGGACATTAGTCATATTTCAAAAATTATACAGGAGAATTGCCTTGATGTTGTTGAAAAAGAGGGAGAGAGAGAAATTGAAAGAATTCATTGGTCATTCCTTAAAGAGATCCCAAAATTTAAAACCTAGAACTACTTTAGCCAAATTCTAGAATTCCCAAGCCAAGGAGAAAATACTAAAAGCAGCCAGAAAAAAAAATCAGATATCATCAAGGATTATATAGGATGTGGCAGCTTCTACATTAAAGGACCAAAAGTCATGGAATATGATATTCCATAAGGTAAAGGATCTAGGACTACAGCCAACAATTATCTACCCCAAAAAACTGAGTCTAATACTCTAGGGCAGTGATGGCCAAACTTTTTAAAGAGGGGACCAAAGGAAAGGAAATGCTCATCTGTCAGTCTGTTTCTAAGGCAACTCTTTAGAAGTTTCATTGTATTTTATCCTACTCATTGTATTCATCAGATTAGGAATAATGTCTTATGGCCAGATAGAACATTTCATCCCCCACCCCCCAACCACTGCATCTGGCCCATAGGGCTGTAGTTTGCCCATCACTGCTCTAGGGGAAGAAATTCACATTTAATGAAATAGAAGATTTTCAGGCATTCCTGATGAAATGACCAGAGCTGAAAAGAAAATTTAATGATCAAATTCTACACTCAAGCAAAGCATAAAAAAGTGAAAAGAAAAAAACTCAGTGGTGTTAAACTATTCACATTCCTACATAAGAAACTGTTAACTAGCATACTTAAGATATCTATAATATAAAACATAAGGCATTTAAGATATTTAAGATAATCAAGGAAACAATGTGGTTAAACTGATTAAATTACTATATACCATGATAACTAAGATACTAAAGATATCTATGGCACTTGAAGTATCTAAAGTATGGAAGGTAATTAAGAAGTTATTATTAGGGCAATGAATAGAAACATACATAGAGAGTAGGGAGTAAGCTGAATATGATGGGATGATATCCAAAAAACAAAGCAAAACAAAGTCAAAGAATAAGAAAAAAAGAAGATATAATCAAATCTTAGTACTCGGTGGTTTCAGAACTCATCAAACACATATAGCAAGAAAGAATTGTCACACTATTCAACTTCTGCGTGGCACTCAACAGGCTTGCTAGAACTTGTTGGTGTCACAGTCACAATCTCTGGCAGCATATGCCCACTCCAGCTAAAACACTCAAATCACATGTTAGTTCAAAAGCATAAAGAAGAGTTCAATGCTGAGGAGCTGCAGAAATTATAAACGGAACAGTAATAGCTAGTGGTGGGGAGTTTTCTTCAGGTGAGGAGGAAGCAAAGGAGAATGTTTTCACTTCATTAATCAAGGAAATTGGTGGAAATGCAAAACTTTGTTGAAAAACATCACCCTAATAAAGTTTTAACAAGCAGAATTATAAATTTGTTAAATGACCAGACCATTTCCCACTTTAAAGGAATTTTGAAACACAGACAAAAACAAACATCATTAGACAGTTGTGAAGCTTATACCTAGTAATCCCAAGCAGGGTTCAGTGGTGATAAGGGAAAGAAAAGAGAAAGAGCAAGAACTGCAGAAGGGCAGTTGTCCTCAGATATTATGGAAGAGCTCTTCTAGATAATAATATTTTTCTTCCCTACTATCCCCCACCATGAACTCCTCTCAATGGAGGTAAAATTAAGTTTAAATTATTTTATTTAATCTAGTTATTCTTTAATTTATGACTATGTATTATTAATGTTTTTTACTAAAAGACAACTCCATTAATGCATATAATGCCTTATAAAATCTGGGTTTTTGGGTGTCTGGAATGGATTAATTCAATTTACATTATTCCTTAGAGGGAAAAAATCATTTGGTACTTGACCTGCCTTTTGGAATGATATTAATAACAAGTATCAAGATACCACTGTACTGGGAAAAGAGAAAAAGAAAGAAAACTAGGGGCAAATTTTCTCATATGAGGAGGCACATAAGCAATTCAGTGGAGGGGATGCTGGAGTGAGTGGCAGACAATATTTGAACCTTACTCAAATCAGAATTGGCACAAAGCAGGAATAAGATCCATACTCACCTATAGAAACTTATCTTACCCTAAAGGGGAAGTAAGAGAGGGATATGGGAGATAAGGAAGGGGTGGAATGGACAAAAGGGAGGGTGAACTTAGGGAGGCAGTAGTCAGAAATGAAAATATTTATGACGTGGGAAAGGCTAAAAGGAGAGGAGTAAAGGATAAATGGGAAAAATAAGATGGAGGGAAACATACAGTAATCATAAATACAGATATGAATGGAGAGAGGAACTCGCTCATAAAACAGAAGAAGATAAAAAAGTAGATTAAAAGCTAGAATCTCATAATATGCTGTCTACAAGAAACATATTTCAAGCAGGGAGACACAAAAAATGTAAAGATAAAGGGCTAGAGCAGAAACGATTATGCTTTAGCCAGAGTTAAAAAAGCAGAGGTAGCAATTATGATCTCAGAGAAAGCAAAAGTGAAAATTGATCTAAATAAAAGAGATAAGGAAAGAAATTACATCTTGAAAAAAGGTACAATAGATAATGAAGAAATATCAATATTAAACTTGTATACACCAAGTGGCATAGCATCCAAATTCTTAAAGAAGTTACATGAGTTATAAGAGGAAATAGGCAATAAAACTCTATTAGTAGGGGGCATTAACTTTCTCATCTCCAAATTAAGCAAATCCATCCAAAAACCAAACAAATTAAAGAGTTGCATAGAACTTTAGAAAAATTAGATTTGATAGATCTCTGGAGAAAACTGAATGAGAATAGAAAGGAATATACCTTTTTATCAGTAGTATATGGCACCTTTGTACCACAAACATGAATCATCTACTAGGCTATAAAAGCTTTAGAACCAAATGCAAAAAAAGCAGAAATATTAGATGCACCCTTTTCAAACCATAATGCTATAAAAATTATACTCACAAAGGGCAGCAGAGAAAAAAAGATTAGAAAGATATAATTCAAAAGAGAATGCTTATAATTAATGTTCTATGTTTCTATAGCTTGAAAATAGACAGCTTCTGAAGGAAATAAAAGAAGGAAGAATCTTTGTGGTTGAACAAATGCTTGATGAAGTAAGTTTAATAATAAACTTCAGAACTTCAAATATACTGCCTCATGTCTATTTTTTCTGCTGATAATTTTTTAATTATTAAGCCCAATGTGTAAAAGGCTGTTTTAATATGGATTTAAGCACTAGATTTAAAATTTTATGCTAAAAGCTACTACTTTCAGTTTTAATAGTATAGAGGCAATATGCACAATTTTAGGAAATTTAACATACTTATTTAAAAATAAATTTACAAATGGCTGTTTTTAAATATCATATTCATTTGCCTATATACTCCCCATAGAAATTTCTTTTGTAACAAAGAAACAGAATCAACCAACAAAACAAAGTTGACCAGAAAAATTTGCTACATTATGCACATGTAGTTTCTTGCCTCTGTGTCTTATCTGTCACTGAGACCAAGATTGGTAACTGAAATAAATAAACATCCAACTGCTTTTTAGAATTGTTTTTGATTAAATAACTGCAGTTATTTTGTATATTAATCAGTTCTGTTTCTTTGCTTCAAATCAATTCATGTTGTCCTACACATCTCCGAATTCCTCCTTTGTTTTTTCCTAAGATATGGTAATGCTCTATTATTTTATATGACAAAATTTGTTCAGCCATTCCTGCATCAATGTTTACCCAATTTTTTCCTGTGGGGGTTTGCTGTCACCAAAGTGCTATTATGGATGTTTTGTTAGAGACAAAATTTTTGTTTTTACCTCTTTGGAGTATATGCTGAGTAGTAGAACTTCTAGCTGAAAATTTCCAATTCCAATCCAAGAGTTTCCAAATCCACACTTTTGTTGGCAACTTCAGTACCTGCCCTGGGGGTTCTTACTTTTTGTTTTTATTTTTTTTTCCTAATTATATGTAAGAACAACTTGTAACATTCATTTTAAAAAGTTTTTAGTTCCAAATTCCCTCCCTCCCCTCTCTACCCCATCTTTGAAAAAGCAAGCAATTTGATATGGGTTATACATGTGTAGTCTTGCATGTTAGTCATGTAGGGGACACACACATATATAATGAAGAAAATAAAGTAAAAAAAATAAGCTTCAATCTGCATTCAGACTCCATCAGTTCTTTCTTTGGAGGTGGATAGCATTTTTTCATCATAAGTCCTTGGGAATTGTCTTCTATTTTTATTGCTGAGAATAGATGAAGCATTCACAGGTTTTCATCATATAATATTGGTGTTACTATATACCATGTTTTCCTGGTTCTGCTCAGTTCACTCTGAATCAGTTCATGTCAGTCTTTCCCAAGTTTTTCTGTAATTATCCTGCTCATGATTTCTTATAGCACAATAGTATTCCATCATAATCATATCCCACAGCTTGTTCAGTCATTCCCCAAATGATGGATATCCCTTCAATTTCCAATTCTTTGCCACCACAAAAAGCTGCTATAAATATTTTTGCACATATAAATCCTTTTCCTTTTTGCTTATCTCTTTGGAATACAGACCTAATAGTACCGTTGATGGGTCAGAGGATCCTGAGAGACCTTTGGAAAGAAGAGTTGTAATCCTGGTTCATTATGAGCCAGGGAAATCTTATTTCCACTAACTTGAGGAACTTGAGATTGTGTTGCTTTCTCTATTTTACAGAATCAGTATTTGCTCCTTTATACATCCATTTTGCCTATGGACCTGATCACAACTCTCCTTTAGTCTATGAACAGTTATCACAGTACCGTTTCATCTCACAGTACTATTTGTTGAACTTAATGGGAAGATGATGGGAATAAACTATAGAGATTTTATTAAAATACCTCCTTTACTGTCCATTGCAGGGAGCTGATCCCAACTGCACCAATAATGAAGACAGACCTTCTTTAACTGTGGCTGTTTTAAATAAACACCATGAAGCAATTCCAATTCTTTTGCAGAAAGGTGCAGACATTGACCACCAGTCAGGGCGGTAAGTAATCCCAACCAAATAGCTAGCTCGAGTATTCTCTTTTCCTTTAGCACCCAACTAAAATATTCTAGGACTTTCCTTCAGCATAATGAAAAGAAAATGCAATCTCTATTCAATTTAAATGACTTTAAGATGGTTCAAGTCACCTCCTTGCTGAAAATGAAAAAAGGAGAGTTACCTGGAGAACTGAGAGGTTAAGGGACTGGCCATTAGTCAGTCACACAGTGGTTATGTATCTGAGGCAATACTTGAACCCAAACGTTCTTATCACAGTGCAAATCCTCTCTCCACTCCACCAAGCTACTAACTCTATAGAAGTGCATCACGTCCCTGTCTTAGATACGCCATCTACTAAGTGGGAGGAATGCCTGCCAAGAATAGGATACCAAATCTCATACCTCTCTCACCTTTCTTATTTGATTGTTCCCTTACAAACTTTTTTGAGACTATAGAGTGGAAAGCTCCCGTACTACTTTTTATACTTTAGTAGATGCCTGATTTCATTGGTTTGCATATTCCGTTCATTGGCACAGACTGAGATGTAGCCAAACTCTTTTCCTGTATAATTCTTGTCCATATCTTCCTATAAAGCAGTGATTCCCAAAGTGGACGCTACCACCCCCTGGTGGGTGCTGCAACGATCCAGAGAAGTGGTGATGGCCACAGGTGCATTTATCTTTCCTATCAATTGCTATTAAAATTTTTTAAAAATTAATTTCCAGGGGACTAAGTAATATTTTTTCTGGAAAGGGGGCGGTAGGCCAAAAAGGTTTGGGAACCACTACTATAAAGCCTTCAGTCAACAAGCCAAAAGCCACGTTGTAGCTTTTAAAAATATGTCCTGGATATTATTGCAAAACTCAGACTTTTCATCTGTTCTTTTTTTATAACTGGCTCATGTTATATGCTTGATGCTGCCACTTATACCACTTCTCACATGCATATCTTTTTAGGCAACAAGTTGCAACCTTGTTATTCCCACTATTCAATCTGAGTTACAGTTTTTGTTGTTAAAGAGAGAAATATTTCATGATACAAAGACTTCTAATTAGTATTGCCAAGAGTGGGGGGAAATTTTTTTTAAAAGGAGAATATAGAAAGGGTAGCTGGGTGACTCAGTGGATAGTCAGGCCCAGAGATGGGAGGTCCCTGGGTTCAAATCTGGCCTCAAGACACTTCCTAACTGTATGACCCTGGGCAATAAACAACCCTATTTGCCTAGCCCTTACTGCTCTTCTGCCTTGTAACCAATACTTAATATAGATTCTAAGACAGAAAGAGTTTTTTAAAAATATTGGTGTTTAAAAAGTAGATGTTACTAAGATAATACTGGGATTAAAATGTGGATTTTTGTGGCAGCAGGTAGCTTTGAACATTGAAAGCCTTTTTTAGTTTCTCAAACATAGTCAACTTATTGTCCATCTGCATCATCTGCTGATGAACCAACTCACAGGCTCTACCAGTTGGATATCATAGTATAGGCAATAAATGATCTTTATTTGCTTTGTTTTCCTAAAACGGATGGCTACTTCAATCTCTTTTGAATGACTGTGGATCATGTTGATGATGCAATCAGAAAAATGTCATTTTTGAAGAGAGTCATTGAAAAAATCTTGACAATGATGAGGAATTGTTTTGAACTCTTCACAGGACATCCTTTTTAATACTGGCAAATACCTTTGAGCATTTATCTCCCTGTTTGATGCCTCTTGATGATGATACACAGTAGATCAGTAAACAAAATTATTTCCATGGTCAGAAAATCTGGTTTGATTTTATACATGCATGTATAAAATATATAACCCATGTTAATGGAGAGTCTTTAAGGTTATATTTTGTTCTGTTGTATCAAATGCTTGTTTGTAATCAACAAACAATAGATAGAATAAGATTTTGTATTTATTACACTATTCAATCATTTGGGAAACTATGGTAATCCACTATAGAAAAATAACTGTAAAAGTCTACCTATACCCTTCTTGAATAAGAATCAAAATTCATACAAAGGCTTGGTTTTGTTGTTGTTGTTTTGCCATGAGTGCATTTAAAACAATTTCAATATGGTCTATTTGAACAAACTGTCCTAAAGGGAAAATGGATAGAGAAAAAGACGTCAATTATGTTTATAACAATTTCATGCAGAAATTTAACCAGTATAAACAAATTTATATGATAACATAACCTAGAACCTAAAACCACCATTGTCAGCAAATACTTTACATAATATCCAAGTGGAACAATATGGCAGTCAAGAATAGTGCCAGTCTAGAATGTGATAAAATCTTAGGTCTAGAGCTGGAAGGGACCTTAGAAAGTAACCTCGCATTTTCTGGAGGAAGAGATTGAGGCATAATGAATTATTATTCAGTCACACAGCTAATAATAGCTGAGGTGGGATTTGCAGTCTTTCTGCCTGCAAGTCCAGTTCCCTATTCATTTCACCACTCAAATAAAGTCTTTTGTAAAATCTTATGAAAAAGGTAGTGGAAGATTATGAACAATAGCTGTATAATAAAAGAGCATGAGGCAGTAGAAGGAAAACCCACTTTAAAGAAAGCTTAGTGACACTGGCCTCCTGGCTGTTCCATGAACAAGACGCTCCAGCTTTTAACTGGGCATTTTCTCTGGCCATCTCCCAAGCCTGGAATGTTCTTCTTCCTCCTCTCTACCTATTGAGCGCCCTAGATTCCTTTAAATCTCAACTAAAATCTTATCTACAGGAAGCCCTTCCCAAGCCTCTCTTAATTCTAATTGCTTCCTTTTCTTAATTATTACCTATTTATCCTTTGTATAGCTTGTCTGTACATATTTGTTTACTATTTGTTTTTCCCATTATATTGTAAACTCAAGGACAAGGATTATCTTTTGTTTCATGTTATATACCCAGTCCTTAGCAAAGGTCCTGGCACTTGGTAGTTGCTTATTAAATGTTTATTAACTGACTGAGATCCAACTGAGAAAAGTCAGACAGAGGACAGTTAAGAATGAAATTGGAAGGAGAAAAACAAACAAATGCAAGATAGAAAGAAGTTAAAAATTTTATTCATGCTTATTGCTTATTGACAGTAAAAATGAATTTAGTCTGATACAGCAAAATTTCATCTTGACAGCTCTCCTCCAACAGGTTACCTCCTATTTGTAATGGAGGCCAACAGGTAAACTCTCCCTGCCATGATCTGCGGGACTGAAGGTCACTTCCAATGGTCTTTATGCATTCTGGCCCATACTGGAGGGGTTTGGTGCTTTGGGAGAATACAGACCTTCCTTTGTCCCGCTGTCATTGCAAAAGATGTCAAGGAGCCACCCAGAGTTCACAGCTTTAGAGCATAGCCAGAATGCCTTTGAGACCTACAAGAAGTGGCTCTGGGTTCCATAGATCATAGGGGCTCATCTGCTTATCCTCATTACAGATTGATACATCCAAAATGTACTAGATGCCTTGAAAGAGATGCTGATGAACTCATTAAGTGATCCATTCCTTATTATCAAGAAAAAGATAAAACAGGGAGATAAATGGTCACCAGTGGTGTTCCCACTATTGTAAAAGAGATCCAGTGCAAAAAAAGTCAAAGAGGGACTCTTTCTATACTGAGGTCCTTTAGATGCTCCAATTTTTGAATGGCAGTGTGCTCATTGCATCAAGTCTCAGAATGCTGTTGAGCCTCTTGAGATCCACAACCACTCAAGAGTTTGGCCTAATCATCCACATAGGAAAAACCAAGAGAAAGAAGAATATTGTTCAGACCATAATATGCAACTGAATGGACAATCTATAGATATAACCTATTTTAGACAGATACTGCAAATGAGCAATAAGTTTGGCCAAAACTGAACAAGAAGAGGAGAGTAAATGAGATTCTAACCTTTGAGGGATTGCAAGTTCTTTTAATGACCCCATATTTTTTCCAAAAACAAAGATCCATTTTTGCCATTATTTTTCTGGTGATGTTGCATGCTGTTAGTTATGAAATATTACAGTCTCTGAATAATTGAAGCTGCATATAAGGGGTTTGGAGAGGAGTAGGATGGGCACAAGCAAGTCTATTAACAAACAAGGAATTAAAAAGAAGCAGTGTCATGGCTGTTACCAAAGAAATGTATAATCTGAAATGGTGGCCTAGTAAATGGTAGAAATGAGGCATAACAGATTGATTTGATATATGTTCTCCACTGAAATCCTTATGAAGACAAGAGAATTCACAGAGGACTCCTGGCACGTTGGATAGAATCCCATCACAAATTTATGTGAGGATATTAGCAAGAGTTGCTATTCTTATAAGGAGTTTATAGAAATGAAAATCAGTTGTGTGTGTTAGTGGCTGCCATAAGTCTGCAATAGCCCATGGAACTGGTATGACAGCACACCTTGGCCATGTGCACCCCTTTGGTGGCTTCTGTCATCTCAGTCATATTGTAGTTTTTAATAGCAGTGATATTTCCCATTTGTCATCTCCCCTGAGTATTTTTAAAGAGTATCATTTTAGCATGGATTCACTTTATTTGTTTTTGATCATTATAAAATAATGGGCTGAGCACATTAAAATAATTTTTATTAGAATAGAAATCTTTTTTTATCATGGTTACTATTTTAAATTAACTACTAAATGACATCATTTCTATAAAATGTCTAGCTAGTATATATGAAACTGCCCCAAATGCTAAGATTATAAATAACCTTATATACATAACTTTGGATTTGCCTTAGTTTTCAAATTTATTTGTGTCTTTTCTAGAATGATTTTTCTCTGTGTGTGTGTATCTGTGTGAAACTATTTCTACCAAACAGAACATCTTTATGAGCAAAGTCTACTACTGGCTCTGAAGCAGAGGACCAAGGTTCATATCTCACCTCTGACACTTGCCTTGGGCATGTCCCTTCCCTGGGCCTCAGTTTGCTCATCTCTAACTAAATTGAGGACTTTGGACAAGAAGTTCCTCTGAAATCCTTTCCAGCTTCAGACCTCTGATCCTTAAATAGCAAAATATCTTAAGCTATTTGGAAAGATTTGTTTTCTAGATAATTATCTCAGATGTTTTTAGTGTTTAATCTTTTTTTTTTTTTAAAACCCTTACCTTCCGACTTGGAGTCAATACCTTGTATTGGCTCCAAGGCAGAAGAGTGGTAAGGGTAGGCAATGGGGGTCAAGTGACTTGCCCAGGGTCACACAGCTGGGAAGTGTTTGAGACCAGATTTGAACCTAGGACCTCCCGTCTCTAGGCCTGGCTCTCAATCCACTGAGCTACCCAGCTGCCCCCTAGTGTTTAATCTTAATGTACTTTGTGAATACTTTTTTTTTTATATACAGCTTATTTTTGAGGGCCAACTTCTATGGTGTTGTTATTTATAACATTATTTGTATTGGGCTCACATATATATTTTTATAATAGACGATTCTGGTCTTACAGCATTATAAGCTCTATTGGCCTAATATACAATAGCAATGTATTATTGGAAGAAGCCTCCTAAAAGTGAATTGTGCAGAAGCAGATTTTTCATTGGTCTTAAAATATGGAAATTCTCCAGTTCAGTGAGGCATCTAACAGAGTTTGATATTTGGAATATTCTGTTCTCCAGTTTTCCATGTTTGCTTTAACTCCAGTCAAAGTCACCCATTTATTTACTATTTCTGTATAAGATTTTGTAATGTTTCTTCTAAGCATAATAATTTATAGTTTATATTATTTACACCTTATCATGCTTATTACTATTAAAATTATTGTTATTGGTATGATTTAGGTCACATTTAGGTGAAAGAATAAAGTGGAAAAGAGGGTGGCCTCCCCCTGAACAAAAAAGAAGATTATCTCTCTTACTATCATAGTATCTTGGTCAAGGCAGATTAAATAAATGAATTAATGAATGCATAAATATATCAATAAACAAATGAAGTGCTTCAAATCTCACTCTCTCCAATATTGCAGAATAATGTACATTAATAATGCTATTTAGGACTTACTTGGTTGTGTTTCTCCCTTTCAGACAGTGTTCACTGGCAAATAAAGATTTGCATTGTACTCTTCCCTCATCTATCTATCTGCCAGGTAGAGGGAAGCACAAGCCAGGCCACTGCCTACATGTTGGATTTCCCATTGAATAATCTGGTAGGCTGCAGACTGCCTGCTTGGAATGTTCCAAGGGTTTGTGTTCTAGATCATTACTACCAGAATGAACCTATATGCACCCAGTAGAACCTGCTAAAGAGAAATACATGTATACTAGTGGAAATGAAGGCATGTGATAGCAGACTACATGTTTACTGAATCACAGTTTCCTCTTGAAAAGCAGAAACTGAGAACATTAGCTGAACTACTTGAAAAGATGACAGGGAGAGGTTAGCATTTGCATAAAGTACATGAAAAATAATCTCCATTCTCAAATTTCAAGTAAACCAGCAATTGTGTCTTCCTCTCTCTTCTTTCCTACATCCTTTTATGTGGGGTTTAATTGAGAATTTATCTTCCCTTAAGTAGTGATGGAAGGAATTTGCCTTAATCCACCACAATTCTTAGATTCTGAAGATAAATTTTTGGTTGTTTCTCTTACAGAGCAGCCACTATAGCGGCTAAATTAGGCAAAGCTTGCTATTTATTTTAGCATCTAAGTAGAATGGAAGCCCATTTCTGTTTTTTGTATCCTCAGTGCCTACCATAGTCATTTGCACATATTATGTTCTTAATAAATGTGTTGAATTGAGTCCCTATTAAGTAAGAGATTCTCTAAAGGAAGACTTAAGGACATATTCTATTTCTTCAGTCATCATGTTCCAAAGTGAAAATATGTGCCACAATATAGTACAGTTATTTGAAGAGTACTGCATAAAATCAATAATAAACAAGAAGGAATTAGTATAAAGTACTTAGTGACAGAATTCTCCTATAATATTTCAGAATTCTACTATAACAGTCAGACATAAGATGAGTTGTAATGCCACAATTAGGAGATTCTCACAGCAAATAAGGCAAAGGCATTATTTAAATCTAATCATCAGTTCAATCTATATTATGTGCAGAACACTTAAACTGGGCTCTGAGAGGATTATAAAGCAAGTGAAAAAGATAGACCTGCCTTCATTTAACTGGTAATCTACTGGGAGGGACCAATTTATGCGTAGCAGCTCACATGAAGGAAATGTAATCATATATACAGCCAACTTCAGCATTATGGGCGATATACATTTAAATGCTAGGTAATCAGGCTGCTGAGAAAGATGAAGATGAAGAGATTACTTGAATGACTGGAGTGACTAGAATAAGTAGAAATATGTTGAAAGGCATATTATTTTTAAAAGTAAATGTTGAAAGATGAAGGGCTTTCTGACAAATGTAATAGCAAGGAGAAAGCATTCCAGCTTAGCTAAATGATTTTATTAATCATTTAGAGGCATGAGAGGATAAAATGTGGGGAATCGAAAGAAGTTTTACTTGGCAGTCACCATCTTGGAATAAAAATGGAGAATGGCTTATAATAACAGGTAGAGAATATTAAGCTATTAGATGGTATGTGTATGGTAAGAGTATAGAGAAATAATAGCTGGTAGAAGTTCTTTTAAAAAATTAGAATCCCCATGGGATAAGGTAAAAGAGTATAAGTAAGAAGAACGCAGTTTCCATCTTTACCGCTATATGCCTATAGGTAAGTCATCCAGTCTTCTTAACCCTTCCATTCCCATTACATTTTGTAAAATGTGAAACCTGAAAAAAGGGACCTTTCTCTAAGGTACCAACTTATAATCAAATAATCAAAAATAAACAGAAATGCATGAAATAAAATATAGGCGATTACAAAGGAAACCAAGTATGTTGAAATACAGTGTAGTTGTCAAAATATTCAGTTTCACCCCAATCTAATACAATACCTCCATTTTACAGAAGGAAATTGAGACCCCAGAGAGGGGAAGTGACTTACTCCTGGTCATACAGGAAGGATCATTCAACTGTTAATGAAACTGAGGCTGAGCCAAAGTGTAGTCAGTTAGAACCCAAATCCCAGACTCACCAACTGTTAGTACTAGAACTTCTTAGAATTAAGTGTCCAAGAGGGTACTAAAATGCCCGTGTCATGATTCCTAGTCCAGGGATCTTTCTGCCAAATTATTAAAATTTAGACTCTTTATGCCCACTTCGTGGACACTAGCTCTCCTGGAGCAGTAGCCTCTGATTTCATAACTCGGGACAAGCAGACAAGTGACTGGTCACCTCAGTCCAAATTCCAAGTACATTGTGGGACTGAACTCGTTCAGTTCCAGTTAGCAGGAAAGTCAGAGAAGTGAAGAGGGCATGACACAGGGGAAAAAATAAAGTTCCCTTTGGCCAACAGATTGGCCTCCTGAATTGGCCCCTACCTAGGTTGTAAGATTCAAGAATATTTGGGAAGTATTTAGCACAGTGCCCCACATATAACAGCCACTTAATAAAATGCTTCTTTTCTTCTTCCCCTACCCTACCTGAGAGGAAGCTGGACATTGCTAGGCCTAAGGAAAGTTTTCTCTGCCCTCACTGAGATGGCCTTGTGTCACCTACAGGGCCTGTGGCTACTGAAAAATCTCTTCTGAA
Organism: Gracilinanus agilis; assembly: GCF_016433145.1. NCBI lineage: Eukaryota > Metazoa > Chordata > Mammalia > Didelphimorphia > Didelphidae > Gracilinanus > Gracilinanus agilis. The sequence continues at coordinate 139,678,345 of NC_058131.1, read as the reverse complement.
CTCCCAGGATAACCCAGAATGCCTGGCACATAGTAGACAATTAAGTGTTGATTGATTTACCCAATACACTTTCACCATAGTTATACTATCCCAGTACCTCAAGCTAGGCCTGGGTTTCTTTCTAGTCCAGACTAGAACTTGGATCATGGTAGCTGTGTCCTTTAATATCCCACCCTTGGCCTCATTTGGGGAACCCTGGGAATTGGAAGTAGAATCAGATTTCTTTCCCAGATGGAGTGGGAATCCTGCTTTAAATTCCACTAGGACATCCTAGAATGTTTGGTATAGACCCCAACATCTGGAAAGAATTGACTCCATTTTTTCTGTGTCTCTCAAAACTGAAAAGCTTGGAGACAGTGAGGTGGCTCTACAGATAAGAAAGCCAATCCTGGAGGTGGGAGAGTTTGGGGTTCAAATTTAGGCTCAGCTACTTCCTAGCTGTGTGACTTTGGGCAAGTCACTTAACCTCAATTGCCTAGCCCTTATTGCTCTTCTGCCTTGGAACCCATACTTAGCATCAGTAGACAGAAGTTAAGACTTAAGAAAGGATTTGTAAAAAAAAAGAAAAGTTTGTCACTTCCCTATAAATGTTACCTGACTATTATAAACTTCCCCCATGCCACAGAAATGGCAGAATTGATACTCTTGAGCATCCTTTAGAAGGACCTTCCTACCAGTGTTTTGTATTTTTGATATCCTGATCCTACCCTGATAGATGAAAAAGAATAGTTTAATATTACTTACTGTATGATTAAAATTTCATTCTTTCTCTTCCTTCCATGCACCAGAGCAGGAACATCCACCATGGCTCAGTATTTCAGAATGTATAGGAAGAGGTAAGATGTATAGGAAGAATAAACAGGAGGACCAGAAAGGGGACCGGTGTAGATCTGCCCCAAGCATATACTAGTTATATCCAGCCTACAAAGAGCTATAAGCCCAGAGACCCGGAATCAAGAATTTAATGGAAGAATCATAGAATTTAGAGACTGAAGGTATTGACTACTACCCACTGATGTTACAGATGAAGAAACTGAGGATAAGAGGGATTAAGTGACTTTCCCAAGGTCACATCAATAGTTTTTGAGTTGGAATTCAGAATCTAGGTCTTGCTGACTCCCAAGTCCAATGCTCTAGGAAGAGATTAGGGAGACTAAAGGAGAGGTTTGCCATTGGGACCAATATGGAGATCCCATGATTAGCCCAGGAAAAGGATTATGGCAGACTAGATCTCATGGTGCCAAGCCCACATGACTGCCATAGAGGCAGGCATAGATGTCACTCTATAGCAATAGTGTAGAGAGGTCAACTTCAACAAAAGCCAGACCAGCCATCATAAGAGACTGCTGAATTTGCTTGTCAGATCAACCAAGACACTAAGATAGATTCAGAAATACCCAAATTCAAATTTGGCCTCAGACTGTATAACCTGGGCAAGTCACTTAACTTCTGCCTTAATTCAGTGGAGAAGGAAATGGCAAACCTCTCCAGTATCTTTATCGAGAAAACCCCATGGGCATGATTGGTACGCTATGGTCCATGGGGTCATGAAGAATCAGAAAAGACTGAAGAATAGGACAGTTTCTACACAGAGCTTTTCGAGGCTGGAACATTGATATCTCCAAAGGAACATTAATGTCCCTCTGATATGAAAAGGGAGTAGGGAAAGTAGAGCTCTAACCACCCATTGCCGTAGAGCACGAAGGCCATTAAAGGATACCTGCCACAGCTTTTGGATCATGAGAAGGGAGAGGCATGTGATATGGGTACACTGGAAGGAAGAAGACATTTTGCCTATGTGCCTGCTGTTGCAGATGCAGAAGTCACTGTTAGGTTTTAACCATTTAGCCAGGCTCACGCAATCACAGTAGGGAAGAGGTTAAGGGCTTTCTCTAGGGGGCCAAAAAAAAGGTGGCTATGGATCAATTAGTCAATAAGCATTTATTAAGTACTTTCTAAGTGCTGGTGTTTTATATTTCTAGCAGCCTAAAAGCCCGAGGGAGCCCCTGGAGTAAGAACAGAGATCTCCAGAGCTTTGGCCAGAGGGGTCTCTAGTATTAAAGAAGCAATGGTTGCTTACATATGGCAATCCCAAGAGAAGGCTTTTCTAGGAGGTGGGAGAGAGAATAGGAAGCTTTCGTGGCATGTGGCTTCCATATTCTGAACTAAGGGGAAAGAAAACCAATTATAGAGGGAGCAGATTCCAGGAGGCCTAAAATGCTTGCTTTTTGCCAACCTGAAGCCATTGACTAAAAATCAAGAAAGATCTCTCCTCAGAACAGTATGTTATCAGCCCAAGATAAGATCATTAAGGAAGGGATATCAGGGAGCCAAAGAGAATGCAAGAAAGAAAATCTCTATGCAATTACATAAAGGAGGGGTCTCCGAACATTGTGCACCCCATCAGTATAAAGGAAAAATAAGGCCATACCCATGGATGTGTTTATAAATTATATGCATGTTTTATTTAGCTAATTACATGATAAAAAAAACAGACATTCAAAGAAGACATTAAAATGAGTAATACTTGATCCTAGACTCAGTAGTGAACCATTGCAGTTTATTTATTAGGGGAGTGACATGGTGACCCTTTTGGCAGCAGTGGGAAGGATGGATTGGGGTGGGAGAGAGACATGAGGAAGGCAGACCTATTCAGAGGCTACTGTAGTGGTTCAGTCAAATAGTGATGAAGCCTGAATTAGGGTGGTGGTTGTGTGAGTGGAGAGAAGGGGAAATATATGAGGAGTGTTAGAGACAAATGACAAGATTTGGCAACTGTTTGGCTATGTGGGATCAATAAGTCTGAGAAATCGAGAAGGGTGCCAAGATTTCAATGACTTGAAGGATGGTAATACCTGTGAAGGAAATAGAGATGTTAGGAAAGAGGTGGGTTGGGGGAAGGAGAATATATATATATATATATGTATATATATATATATATCTGCTCTACAGATCACAAACCATCTAAAACTACTCTATCCTACTGAAAATGAAAAGGGAGTGTGATAGAAAGCACAGCCCTTGCCATCTACTGCCCTAGTAGACCCCAGTGCTCATTGAAGGATGCCTGCCACAGGTGATGGGAGAGGGGGAGGCCCATGGTGTGGGCATACTGGAGTAGAGAAGAAATTCTGCCTGTATATCTGCTGTTGCAGTTGCAAGTCATTGCTAGGTTTTAACTGTTTAGCAGCACTAAACCCAGGTTACTCCATAAGCACTTATTAAGCACCTAATGCATAATTGCACTAAATGCTGGAGATACAAGGAATGGCCAAGTACAATCCTTAGAGAAGGTCAAGAAGATTATGGGTGAAGGAGGTTATGAGATTTTATTGGAGACAAGATCCACCATGATTGGCCAATAGGAAGAAGATACATGGAGCCACTCTTCCCAGCTTCCATCTGGTGGTTCATGCCATGTGAGGGTCATGACATAGCCCTCTGAGGGGTGCTGGGCCCCCATGTATTGGCCACCATCATAGACTAGAATTAGTTATGATCTACAGGAACCTTGTCACTTCTCCCTTTCCTTGTTTTTAACCCCAGTTTCCCTTTAGTGTGTCTAATAGTAACACCTTTTTAAAGTACCTAAAATAAGACAGGGGACTTTTCAGAGACAAGTCTTCCATCCTTTCCTCTAAATCAAGCTATCTCATGTGGTAGCAAAAGCACTGACTTTGGAGTCTGAGTACCTGGGTTCTAATCCTAGGCATGCTTTGTGACCTCCAGCAAGTCACTTAACCTCCATAGTCCTCAGGTATCATCTGATCCAACCACCTCACTTTGCAGATAAAAAAAAATGATAACCCTTCCAGCTTTAAATCTTGTTTCTATGAAGTGGTAGGGGACCCAGTTTCAGAGAAGAGAGGAAATGGGAACTAGAAACCAAAAGAGGGTACCAGCAAGCCTAGTGCCAAGAGTGGGGTCCCAGGTGGAGGGGGGCAGCCTGATAAGAAAAGGAAGATGAAAAACAACTACCACCTGAGGAAATATTAAAGGAAGCACTATCCTATGAGGCCTTCTGTTCAATGGTTTTCTTCGAAGGGTAGGTGTTCTTTTCTTTTATGGTGGTTTTCTTTTCCTATTGCTTTTTGTCTCTGCTTCATAGGTATATATATATATGTGTGTGTGTGTGTATGTACATATACATATGTGTAATATGTATATATGTATTTCTTTGGGCTTGGGTTACTCAGTTTAGCTGGTGTAGAGCAGCCTTTCAAACAATTTCAAAAGCCTGAAAGACTCCTTTGGACCAAAATTTTAAATAAGAGATCACACCTCATCCGTATTTCCCAAAATTATCCTCCATGCTTCCTACTACATTCCCTGAAATGACAGGTAAGGCCTGTGGAAATTATATTCACTATTTTCCAGAAAGTCTCAGGAAGGCAACTGCCCTCTGGCAGCTAAATTAGACCCATGGATCACAATGATGTGGTAGGAGTTCCTTAGTACAGTTACAAGGAGAAAATTAAGCCAAAAGAAAAAAAGAGAAAAAACAAGTACTTTTCTAAATGGATGAACACTACTTTAAAACATATGTACTTTAAACATTGCAATTCACAACACTTACACAGGAAATCGGTGACAAGCCCATTGCATACATTTATTGCAGATTCATTGCCTCATTCCCACTAAACCTTCTGACTGATTTTCATAGGCCTGTCCTGATCTCTGTATAGGCCCTAAATATACTGATCAAGTTTTATTCTCATGACAAATCAATCCTAGAAGATAAACTCTCACTTAAGACACTTAAGTGGTTTTGCCTGTGTCAAACTAGCAAACTGTATTGTCAGTAAACATTTATTAAGTACCCACTATGTGCCAGACACTGTACTAAGCACTGGAAATATAAAGAAATGCTGAAGACAGTCCTTAATCTCAAGAAGTTCAATGTCTAATGGGAGAGACAACATGAACACAACCGTATACAAACATGTTCTATACACTGATAACTTGGAAATAAGCAGAAGAGAACGGCACTAGAGTTAAGGGAGATTGGGAAATGCTTCCTCAAGGCTGGATGTTGACTGGGACTTGAAGAAAACCAGGGAAGCCAGGAGGTAAAAATAAGTCGGAATATTCCAGGCATGAGAGAACCAATAAAAATGCCTCAACTTGGGAAACGGAACATCATGTTCAAGGAACAGCAAAGGAGGCCAGTGCCTCTGGATCACAGAGTATGTGTATATGGGGTGAGGGGAATGGAGGGTGCAAGAAAACTGGAAGGTACAGAAGGGCAAAAGGACTTTGAACTCCAGAAAAAAAATGTAGATTTTCTCCTAGAGGAGGTCGAGAACCACCAGAGTTTATTGATTAGGAGAAGTTCCATGGTCAAACTTGCACTTTAGGAAGATGCCTTTGACAGGAGAGTGGAGGATAGATTGGAGAGACGAGGTAGAGAGATCAACCACCAAGCTATTGCAATAGTCCAGATATGAAATGAGGAGGGCCTACACCAGTGGGGTAGCAGTGGTCAGAGGAGAGAAAGAAGCCTAGGTGAGTGATGCTATGAATAATAAGTAATATAATCTGGCAGGTGCCATAGATAGCCTCTATGAACTCTATCAAAGTTATTCTGTATATGTAATACCATCATTATAATGCAGCATTAGCTAAAAACAAGTACCTTATACATGCTGCAGGAAGATGATCCTCCAGTGGATTAGAGGGCAGAATTTACCTTCCTACAAGTCACATTCCAGAGTTCAGGCAGCATCCACTGGCTCTCCCTCCTCTTCCTCTTTCCTCCTTCAAAGTTCTATGAAGAAGGAATTTGGGGAATTTGCCTGATTAGATCCAGCTAACAAGGAATAGAATAGAAAATTGAGAAATGGAAAAGGAAGTCCCTTCACCTCACCACCAAAGACCCCTCGGGAAGTGTTGACAGCCAGAGGAAAGCAAAAGTGGCACCAGCTCACTCTAACCCAATAAGAGGTAGGAAACAGTCTGGGGTTAAGTAGAGAGGCTTTATTCTACTTAGGTAAGAGGAGATTCCCACTCTCACCTGAAGAAATCCTCTGTCCACATTGCAGAGCTGTGTGGGACCCAAGTGTAAGGAACAGGAAGCCGTAAATCACCCCTAGAGGCATCCTGGCTCTTGAAAAATCAAAAAGACCCAGTTGAGATCCTAGTGTTGACAATTTGAGTTGATTTCATTTCCTGAGGAAGAAAATTAACAAATACCTAAGCAAAACTGAACAGTGGGGAGAAAGTGAGGACACTGACAAAAATAAGACAGACCCATAAATTCCTGACAGCAATGTAGCAAAAAAACAGAGCTGGAAAGGAGGAGATACTAGCTTGGGCTAAAGGCAATGAAAGAGAATCAAATAATCAAGGAACCCCCAAGCCCTTTCCTCATGCTAGGAATGAACCTCACCCAGTCTAATAGAAGCTATAGAAGTCACTGAGGAGAAATGGTGATTCCTTTTGACTCTCTTGCTCTTGCCTTTCTATGGTCATAGATGTCCTTTCCCCTTTGCTAGGGGCCCCTCTTGGTGTAGTACCGTGTCACAAGGTCAGTGAGGTTATTGAGCAGGGAGGAAGAGGGAAAGAGAAGGATTTCTTGATGTATCATGGACGTAGAAATTAGTTCTTTCTATGACCTTCACTCTGTATGTTTTGAAGCCTTGTGAGCATAAGTGCTTTTACAGGGATTTTAGAGAGGGGTCAATCTACTGAAGTTCTCAGATTTGCCATAGAAGTAAGAAGCACTGTGTTTTATTTATAAATAAATAAATTCTATATGAATAAACTATAAATATAAATATATAAATAAATGATTTTGGTATAAATGAATGATGCCCTGTCAGAAGGATGCCTTTGACACAAGGGTCATATGTATGTATTCACATTTGTATTTTAAAATAAGTTATTATTTACAAAACTCTTTTTCTCTACAACTTAAACTCGTTCATCTTCACAGCATCTCTATAAACAAAGGAGAAAGAAACTGATGTGATCTTCCACAATTAGTGAGTATGTCACTGGTGGAATTTGAGGTAGAATCCATATTGGTTCCTAGCATTATACAGTACCTACCCATTAGTGCCCATCCTCTCCTCAGAATATGTGTTCCTGATGATATCAAAGCCATTGTTAGGAATAAAAAAGACTTTTCCCCCTTCTCCAAATAGGCTCAGAAACACAGCTCTTCATGAAGCATGTCTTCTGGGGCCAGAGGGAAAGGAATGCATAGCAGCCTTATTGAGGTAAGTTCATTAGTTCTCAGGTGAGTCACAGATGGAAAAGAGGGAAGGGAAATGTGGGCATAGGAACAGATCTGCTGAAAAGAGGACCTAAAAGGAGTTCTCAGGATATTGAAAAGCCACTACTATAGAGAGAGCCCTACCTTGCATTTTAGGCCAGTGAAACCCAGGATTGGTAAGTAAAGAACTTTCAAAGGCACAATAAAAGCATCGCCCTTTTAAACAGACCTGGATATGTTGTTTTGATGTAACAGGAAAAATTGCCCAAGAATTAGAATTATATATTTTTTAGAAATATATCCTCTCAAAACAAAGTACAGGGCTCAGTGGATTGAGAGCCAGACCTAGAGATGGGAGATTCTAGGTTCAAATCTGGCCTCAGATACTTCCTAGCTGTGTGACCCTGGACAAGTCACTTGACCCCCATTGCCTAGCCCTTACCACTCTTCTGCCTTGGAGCCAATACACAGTATTGACTCCAAGACAAAAGGAAAGGGTTTAAAAAAAAAAAAACAAAACCTGAGGTACAAAATGTACAGATCCTGTGCTTTTCTTTAATTGCCAAATGCACATATGTTTCTTAATTGTAAATACAATCATGGCCTCTATATTTGAAAGCCAGGTAGCACAAAGGTCACTTAGACTGAGCTTTATGATACATAATGGACATAGCCAACTAGGCACCCTTTCCCTGGCCGTTTCCACTTTCATACATTTCATTTGCAGATACAATGCAAGTATTCAAAGGAAAAATGAAGAGGGACAATCAGCATATGATTTGGCTTTGAAGACTGGGGATGATCAGATTATCTCACTGTTTGCTGCAAAACTCAGCCAAGGAATCCTGGACCAACATACGCAACATAAGGACATCAATCTAGGTGACATTTGACCCCAAGTTTCCTTATTCCTAAATGCCTCTTTGTCTTTATTTTTTAAAAATCTAATACCATGGTCTTTATTTTTAAATTTAAGGATTGAGGAGGTTCATTTTAGCTAGTTCAGAGAGTATGTGCTTATGAAAATTATTAAATGAGAATGGAATTAGCATACAAGACCTTTTTTTGTTTACTCCATATTTGTTAGATACATCTACTACTTGGGCAGCTAAGTGGCTCAATGGATAGATAGATGGATCTTCAGTCAGGAGAAGACCCCTATTTATTCCTGAGATCAAATCTAGCCTGTGACATTTTCTTGCTTCGTGACCCCAGGAAAGTCATTTAACCTTGATTGCCTCAATTTACTCATCTGTAAAATGAGTAGGAAAAGGAAATGGCAAACCATTCCAATGTCTTTGCCAAGAAAATTTCAGAGGGGGTCACAGAGAGTCAGACATGATTAACAACAAAATAGCACTTGTTTATAAACTTCTGAAATTTTTTTGTTATGATCATTTCTGTATCCAATATTTTTATTTAATCTTTGGCCCTATAAATAATTTTAAAATAAATTATTATGCAGTAACATATGATTTCGTTTCTTTTTTGGATATTTCCATTTGCATGTGATCAAATAGTTCAGGGGTCCCTCACCTAACTTTTCCTAATGGCATCTTTTTGATTTCCAACAGTTCAATGACTGGGTTGGGGTGAAATGTAGGAACATGAAGAATGCTCAATCCCCTCCCTCTGGTACCTCAGGAAGAGAAGTGGTTAAATAGTCATTGTCTTGGACTTCAATCTGGAGATCAAAATAGCTTGATGGAAATCCTTAGATTTTAATAGAATTTGTATAAATAGAATTTAATAGAAAATAAGGCCAAAAGAAAAAGGAGCACATTCCTATTTGGATGCACTTGCCTTTAAAATACATGGGTATGATTTTGTTTTCGTCATTCTAGGTACCTAAACACATGATTCCACCTTATACACCTTATAGCTCTCCCTCTCCTGGACCTCAGTCCAAGATCCGGTTCTGAAATTCTCTCTGGTCAGCTTTCTGCCCCTTCTATTCTCCCAATCTCTTACTCCAACTATATTTCCCTTCCCCTTAATTCTTCATTCTCTCCAGTAGATTACCTTCATTTTGATTTCATTTGCCACCCCACCCAGCCTGAAATCCATGGCAGTTCACTTCAACACACACCAACCATTCTAGAATCCTTCAACCCCTCCTTCCATTTGCCATTACCAATCTGCAGATTCTTAAGCCTTGTTAACCCCTGTGTGTTAGGACCAGGGTTCTTGTTTCCCTACCACAGGAATTCGTTTTCCCTAAAAGGCAACAAAGGTGTCCCTAGAACTTGATTGGCCCTGGTCACCCTTGACAGAGCTTCCTGATGACCTCAGGCCACCCAGATGGACCCAAGGCCCTCTGCCTTGTTGGTTTTTTGAAGATTATTCAAGTCACCAGATGTGTCTTTCCACATGAAGAGGAGGGAGACCATCCAGAGAAACTGGCCCTGAATCTTTGTCACTTACCCCTTCTGTAAGAGGGCAAAGTAAACTTCCTTTTGGGCAGCTAGATGGTACAGTGAATAGAGCACCAACCCTGTAGTCGGAGAGATCTGAGTCCAAATCTGGCCCCAGACACTTACTAGATATTGTGTAAATGGAATTAGCTCACCCTCATTCATTCTTTAAACTTTAGCCACCAGAAATAATGTCACCCCACCCAACTTAGAATTTGGGAAGGGGGATGTCTGTGACCCACATGTGCTAGTAAGTGACAAATCAAAAACAAGGGACTGCCCCTGGGCAGTCCAAAACGGGTTTGAGGCTGCCATTTGTCCACTTGAAATTGGAGGTGGATGCAAGAAGTGACTAAAGCTGCTATCTTTTAAATATGATGGTAACTTCCTGTGTGGGGCTTTTGGCGCTTTGAACTTGGTGTTGAAGGATCTCTGGTGGGATCTCTGACTGCTTCCCTCTGAATTGTCACAGGTAAGTTAGGCTGACTCTCTCTCTCTTCCCTTGGCGTTTCTGGAGGCTCTACCCTCAGGGAGACCTCTCTTGCCTCTCTAACTGTAAAAGGCCTCCTGGCTAGAAGCCTTGTTTAATTAACCTCTGTGCCTCCTCTGCAGGGGCCTCTGAAGCCTCCTTGGTTCGGGCCCCTGGTCCAGGCCAGAGTTTCTCTCATTTTCTCTACCTTCAACCTTCCTAATTGTAAATAAACCATTCATAAAAGTCATCCTGACTTGGCTCTCTTTTATTTTGAAATCGAGTCAATTGATTTCTGGTGACCAAACTTTAAATATCCAGTCCAACCAAAATAATTCCCATTTTCCCCTCTTGCAATATATGACCCTGGACAAGTCACTTTACCCTATTTGCCTTAGTTTCCTCATCTGAAAAATGAGCTAGAGAAGGAAATGGCAAACAATTCCAGTATCTTTGCCAAGAAAAACCCAAATGAGATCAATGAAGAACCTCCTTTTGTTGATTGTCCAGCAACTTATGAGTGACCCATTTAATCTTAACCTGAATAGGGTACTGGTATTAAGCCAAATAAGATACTAGTTGTCACATGTTTACCAGTGGCTGGTACATAGTAGGTGCTATGTAAATGCTTATTCCCTTCCCTCCATTTCCTCTTTCTTCTTTGCCCCCTCTTTCCCCATTAAGACCATCTCTATCATCTGCTTTCTCTGTCCTCAAGCTTAAGGATTGGTTTCACTCCCTATTCATGTTATTTAAACCCAACCTTCAATTCTGCCCAGTAATCTTTTTTTTCCATTCTCTGTAGCAGCTCTTCCAAATATTTTCCACTATACTGAAACCCTCAACCCAGCCTTCGCCATTCGCCACTGCCCACCATCAACTTCAACGTCCTCCTTCTTAGTAAACTTTTTTTTTTTTTAAACCCTTACCTTCATCTTGGAGTCAATACAGTGTATTGGCTCCAAGGCAGAAGAGTGGTAAGGATAGGCAATGGGGGTCAAGTGACTTGCCCAGGGTCACACAGCTGGGAAGTGGCTGAGGCCAGATTTGAACCTAGGACCTCCCGTCTCTAGGCCTAGCTCTCAATCCACTGAGCTACCCAGCTGCCCCCTTAGTAAACTTTTATAAACCTTAAAGCACCATATAAATACTAGTTGTTATGTATGACCTCACCTCCTAGATGTAGGTCATTTAACATGAGCTCCTTTAATTTCCTTTCTTCCAACCTTAAAATCCCTCTAATGTAAATCAACAAACATTTATTAGGTCCCTCTTATGCATCAGTACTTGGCTAGGAACTAGACATACAAGGCAGAAATCAGTCTCTGGAACTTATATTCTTTCAAGGAGGACAAGTCCACATGTTAATATGAAAATAAGTAACAAGATAATTTGCCAGGGCTAGAAGAGGAGGTACCTGTGGCTGGGGCAAGAGTTAGGGTTCAGGGGGTGGGAGGAGAGAGAATCCGAATAGGAAGTGACCTGTCAGCTAAGCTTTGAAGGAATCTAAAGATTCTAAGAGTTGGAGGTGAAGAAAGAACTACAATACAGCCATGGAGGACAACCAGGGCAGAGGTCTAGAGAGAGATGGGACATAGAGTTTGTTGAGTGTAAAGAACAGCAAGGAGGCCATTTTGCTGAAACTGTAAAAAGAGGAGAAAGAATTAGAAAGATAGTTGGATCTCGGTTGCTAAAGGCTTTGAATGATAAACAGGGGAGTTTGTATTTGACCCTGTGGGTAATAGGAAACCACTGGAGTTTGAGTTAGTGGAGTAATATCGTCAAACCTGTGCTTTAGGAATACTTTATTCCCTCCCCTCCCTATCAGAACAAGAGGTAGCCTTCCTCTGAGGAAGGCCAGCATGAATCCCTCTACCTATCTCCACCTCCTCTGGGACCTTGCACTATCCCCTCACTCAGGTGCTAAATCTTTTTTACTTCTGACTTTTTCCTCTGTCTATAAACATATTCATGTTTTCCCATCCAAAAAATAATTGTCCTCAAAATATTCCCCTTGAATGCTGGTTCCATCTCCATCTTCCCTTTTACTGGAATATGTTTCTAAAATCAATCAGTATGGGGAGGAGGGGTTGGGGGAGGTGAAGGGGAAAGTAAGAACATGAATCATGGAACCATGGAAATTTTTTCTAAAAATTAAAATTTAAAATGCAAAAAAATAAAATAAAATCAATCAGTATGTTTATAAAATACTCACTCAGTGCCAGGAACAGGGCTAAGCACTGTGGATTCAAAGAAAAGCAAAAACATAATACATGGCCTCGAGAAGTTCATATTCTAATGGAAGAAACAGCACACAAACAACTATCTACATATGTATCTATATACCCAACTATCTACATATACATGCATACATGCATACCCATATACATTTGTATGTATGAAATAGAGATGATAGATGGGTTGATTGAGATACATGGCTAAATAGAGATGGAGGGACAGAAATAGAGGCAGAGCTTGAACGCATGGGTTGATGCTGACATGATTGGGGATGTAGACCCGAAACTACCACACCAATGCAACTATCAACAATTTGGAAATAAGTTTTGATCGATGACACATGTTAAAACCAGTGGAAATGCACGTTGGCTATGTGGGGGTGGAGGTAAAGGGGAAAGTAAAAATATGAATCATGGAACCATGGGAAATTTTTCTAAAAAATAAAATATCAATCAATAAATAAATAACAAATAGTAGGATTCTAAAAAAAAGAAATAGAGGCAGAGACAGAAATCGAGATAGGTAGATAGTTGGATAGAGACAGTGAGAGATAGATGATAGAAATATAGATAGATGATAGAGATATAGATAAGTAGATGAATGGATGGATAGATGGACAGAGAGAGAAATAAGTAGATGGTTGAATGGATGGATGGATAGAGAGATAGGTAGATGGATGGATAGATGGATGGATGGATAGAGATAGAAAAAGAAGATAGGTAGATGGATGAATGGATGGATGGATAGAGATAAAGAGAGGTAGGTAGATGGATGGTTAGATGGATAGAGAGATGGATAGATGATAGATGGATAGAGATGGATGGATAGATAGAGATAGAGAAAGAGAGATAGGTAGGTGGATGGATGGATAGATAGAGATAAAGAGAGACAGGTAGATGGATGGATGGATGGATGGATGGATAGATGGATAGATAGAGATGGATGGATGGATAGAGGAAGAGAAAGAGAAATAGGTAGATGGATGGATGTATGGGTAGATAGAGAGATAGAAAACAATCTTAAAAAGAAGGACAGAGACAGGATGAAAGAAGGCAAGGAAAAGCCTCTTGCAAAAGGAAGGATGAGAGCTGCCTTGAAGAAAGCAAGTTGGTTACCTCTTGCTATTTCTAAGGCCTCACCACCCACTCATTTCTCAGCCCTTTACAGTGTTTTCCTTTTCTACTTCTCTACTGAAACTGCACTCTCAGAGCTTACCATTAACCTCCTAGTTGCCAAGTTCATTGACTTTCTTTTCAGTCTTCGTTCTCCTTGACCTAGTTCAGATCCTTATCCCATCTCACCTGGACTATTGTAATAGAATCCTGGCTGGTTCCTCTGCCCCTTGTTTCCCTCTACAATCCATCTTTCATATGGTGCCAAAATAATCTTCCTAAGGCTCAGCTCTAGGGGCTAATCAGTGTTTACTGAACCCAAATGTTTATTGAGATCAGGAAAATCTAAAGATAATTCCTGGATTACTGCATACACTCTAAATGACTTCATCAGAAAATTCCTGAATTTCAGCAAACTTTCCCCACATTGAAAATACTCTTATAATTTATCGTTTTGAAACATGAACTTTTTAGGTCATAATTTGAATAAGATTTGCATATATTGCATGAATCAAAAACAATGAGACATGTTTCTCTAGAGAACTAGAAAATGAAATTTTCAGGTTTATGCTTCATAAATTTATACATTCAGAAGACAGCTAGGGTAGCATCATGGATAGAGTCCCAGGCCTACAGTTGGGAGGACCTGGGTCCAATCTGGCCTTAGACTCTTCCTAGCTATGTGAAAATGGGCAAGTCACTTAACCCAGTTGCCTAACCCTTGCCACTCTTCTGACTTAGAACTGACACTAAAACAGAAGGTAAGGGTTTTAGAAAATAAAGAGGTAAATTCATTCATTTGAGTTGCATGTTCTAAACACCTGAAGTGTGCACAGCAGCGTACTAGGAACTCTGGGTATTCTATAAGGCTCAAAAGGTATAGTCCCTGGATTGAGCACACTGAACTTAATTTATCCAGCAGGAGCAAAAGATTGAGTAATTCACTGGTGTAGTTAAGGATGTACATTCTAGTGACTTTTCTAGTGTTCTCTTTAAAAAAAAAACAACAAACAAACAAACAAACAGGGGGCAGCTGGGTGGCTCAGTGGATTGAGAACCAGGCCCAGAGACAGGAAGCCCTGGGTTCAAAACTGGTCTCAGATACCCATATTTGTCTAAATTGCAAGACAATACCTTTATTTAGAAATATCGATGACCATTATCTCAAGGCTCATCTGATCGAGTTGGGAAAGATGGTTATTTCCCAATAAGGAAGGGTATGCATACTTCCACTCTACTGGGACATGATGCAGCATATCGGGACATGAAACTCAGATGGTCAGCATCTCACGATAGAAGGGAAGTGCCAGCTTAGGGAGAGCTTGAAAGTCCCCTTAGAAGCAGTTTTAAGCTTTAGTTAGAGATCCTTACAAAAATCATGAATTCGACTCATTGTAATTAAAATTATAATGGAATTCTACTAGTCACTTTAGAATCACAATATTGATTGTCTTAAACCCATCACTGTCACTAAAATGCAATCAAGCATAAGGGGGTAGGGGTCTGTCTTCCTAACTTTTCTGGGCCTCCCATTTTCTCATCTGCAAAATGATGGGATTGTGAATTGTTGTTGGAAAAGAAGACTAGAAGACCATCACATTTCTGCAAGCTTTAACCCCTTCTCTTTTGGAGATTTTTTTTTTCTGTTTCTATAATAAGACCCACAAAATGAAACAAAGCTCAGAATTACGCTATTAGGCAATTGGTCTGTTCCGTGGTTTTCGGAAATTTGTATATTCCATTTCCCAGGGCACGATGTTACAGCCAGTTCTGGCACCAGTATGGCTGGTAGGGTCTCTCAAAACCACTTAGTGTTGCTCAAATGTAACAACTAACTGCCTGCTAAGACCAGCACCAGATTTACATAATAAATTGGATCTTATTGCATTCTCCTGGGCTCCTTCCTGGGTCATCTCCAAAATAAACTTTGTAGAAAGTACTAGTTGAAATAACAGGCCTGCTAGAACTGTAGCCCTTAGGCTAATCCTTAATAACCCACTTCAAAAAGAGGAATATTTTGTGATCTTGCTCAGGTTTCAGGCCTCTTTCTGGGTTTGGCTTTAATTCTCAGAAAGTTTATTTTCTCCTTCAACAACTTGTCGGCTAAGTTCACAAGACTGTCTTCCCCCAATTCAACCCATGGTGCACTGCTGGTAGTTCTCTTAACAGGCCTTGAACAATCACATTTTGAAATCTTCCTCCCACAGAATTAAAAATAATAATATGTGTCACTTAAAAGCTTAGTTCAGAGGTAGGTGACTTTTGATTATTCCAGTTAAAGATAAGGAAATGCTTAGGATTCAAGGAAATTTCCAAAGATAATGGATTAAACTCAAGAATTTAAAATATATGCACAATATTTGGTATATGGTAAGTACTTAATAAATAAATGCTAGTTGGCTGATTAATTACAACCCTAGGAGGGAGTGTGATATAGGGAGAAATCAGCTGGACTTGGGAGAAAAGAAGATGGATACAAATACTACCTCAAAAACTTACTAATCATTTGGACAAGTCATCTAACCTCAGTGCCTCTGTTTCTTTATCTGTACAATGGAGGTAATGCTCCTAATATTAACTATAATTATATTAAAATATTAACCATAATTATAATTAATAAAGTTGATGGAAAAATCAAATGGCAGCCTATGTTATGAGGATTTTCTTTTTTTTTTCCTTTTTTCAATGTGTGTGTGTATGTGTGTGATTATCAATAAAACAGCCAGCCAAAAGAAAAGAGGGTCATGGGAACCTTTTTTTAATGCATAAAAGAGAAGAGAAGCAAGGCTAGAAAGAAACATAGGCAAACAGGATAGCCTTGAAAGTTATATGTTGAATATTATTCTTACTCTAGTATATGCATACTCTATAAAAAGAAAGGTTGCGTAAAAGAAAAGCAATCTAAATGAAACAAATTCTGGTTTCACATACAGTCACCTTTTGCTATCCTACTTTGCATGTGGAAATGTACATCTGATTGGTCTGTGTTTAGTTCAGATTTTTAAAAATTATAAAAGTGACTATAGCAATTTATAAAATAGATAATAAATATAAAACTATAATAAAAGTTTTGTATGGATATATTTGTGTTGTCAGTCATTTTTTTAGTCATGTTCGATGTTTGTGACCCCATTTGGGGTTTTCTTGGCAAAGAATCTGTCAATGTGGATTTTTGGATGCCTCAGTGTACCCTTACCTTGAGAAATCCCAGTGCCAAGTACTCCTATTTTGGTTTGAATGTTAAGCACCTTTTTGTTTTGGAGGAAAGTTTTCCTCTCATGAAGCCCATTTTCTTAGTTCAACCTTTGCCTTTGATTTGTTACAGCTGATGCTTCTTAATTCTCTAGTTGCTTGCTGCAAAGAGGTTTACAAACCTGTTTGTGATTATTTATTATTAATTATCCAGAGGATATAAGGACTCTCAATTTCCTTTCCTTTTTGGAGAAAGCATCTAGTATGTCTTCTCTGTTATGAGGAAGATTATTTAGTTATTAGTTAGGAGACCTAGTAGGAAGGGCTGGAGAATTCCACATGGAATGGGGAAGCAGGAAGTGGCTTGCTCTCTCTCTGAGATGACTTTGTGGTGGTTGGGACAAGTTGCAACTGACCCTGGGAGACCTCAGATTTCCAGAGATCCTGAAGGAAGACTGACATCTACTTGCGGGAGATTTTGGTAGAGACTATTAATCCCAACCTGAGTTGCAGGTTAACTTGGGCTGGGTTATCTCCCAGAATCTACCCACCTGAAAGAGTACAGCTAGTGGTCCTGGAGGAGCTGCAACATCACTGGAGTGAGTCTGGACTCTGCTGTGAGGATGCCCACTTCAGTCCTGCTATTCTCTGGACCCTGCCTGGCTTAGGTCTCAGTTGAGTGTAGGAAAGTCCCTCCCCTTTGCCCTTAGTCTGAAAGTGTAGAAAACCCCTATTCCCATCCTTTACCATAGTTTCCTTAATTAAAATTGTTATAAACTCTCTTGCCTTTTGCCTGCTGGCTCCATAGGCCCCTTGTCTAGATGGTGCAGGGTGACAATTGGGGCCTAACTGCCACTTCTGTTAACAGACATCTCCTTAGCAGTTAAACCCAGTCTCCCTAACTTGTTTAGTCCTGCTTTCTGTCATTCCTGTCTCCCTCACACCCCACTGAGCCCACAAGTAATATTTAAGACAACTCCTCTGGCTTTCCCCATAATATCTCCCAAGGGAATTGGCATCTGGTATGATGTCTTCTCCCAGGGATAGAGTTCCCAGAGCTTTTTGTGTGGTATTTAATGTTTGATTCTGTGTAATGACCAGAGGTGCTAGTTCTCTCTGAACTTCTGAATCTGGTGTGTGAGGGCGTGTAGAGTCCTTTTCTGGGCTCCTTTTCCACCTTTTGTGTTCACTTGTCACCCAGCTCTTAACTGTGGCTCCAAGAAGTAGAAGTATGCTCAGAAGCATTTATAGTGGTATGAAGCTCTGGTAAAACCATCTCAGCAGACAGGTTAAGGTAAGTTGAGGATAACAGAGAGACCTTAAACCAGTTGGTGATTTAGGGGGATGTCTACCCCAAGAATATGAAGACTTCCCCTGGAGAAATGGGCATAATTAAACAATTTGTTCCAACAGCCACAAAAGTGACTGAAACAGGTGTTGTGGTCAGATATTAAAGATGCCGAGGTGATCCACTGCATCCCTGACCAGTGCCAGTCATCCTGCCAGTGGTCTTCGATGCTCTGAGGTGATTTTTTTCCCCCTAGTTTTCTATTTTTTGTGTTTAGAGGGTTTGGGCGAGTAGAATGATCCAACTTAGCTTCCGGCATGCTGACTGCCTCTAGAAGAGAGTGAGGCTGAAGACATTGTGCAATACTGCTTCACTTAAATCCAGTTCACAGGCAAGTTAAGATAGCACCCCATGATATAATTGGTCCTCTTTGAAAATGAAGGATGAATAGTTGAGGATAAAATGAGAAAAGATTTGGAAAGTGCCTTGTATAGTGCCTGACATATAGTAGATGCTTATTCTCTTCCTTTCCTTACAATCCTATATCATTATTTTGGGGGTTGTTGTTCACTCTATTCAGGCACGTCTGACTTCCTGACCTCATTTGGGGTTTTCTTGACAAAGGAGAGGCTTTAATGATTTGTCTCTGGGCAAATCAACTTCACCTCCATCTGCGTTGGTTTCCTCAACTACAAAATGGATAGAATAATAGTACCCAGCTCACAGGGTTTGTTGTTAAGGATCAAATGAGAGAACATCTGTAAAATGCACAGTGTCTGGCACATAGTAGGTACTTACTAAATGCTTATTTCCTTCCCTTCTTCTAACTAATGTCTTCCTCAAAGCTCCAACTTGGGACCCTCCTCTTTTCTCCATTCTTTCTCTCTTGAAAACCTCACTGGCTTCCATAGGTTGACTATCAAGTTTGTGCAGGTAAGTCACAGATCTATATAGTCCTAGTCTTACCCTTTTACTTCAGTTCCATGTCACTAACTAGCCACTGGACATTTTAAACTAGATGTTCCAGAGACATCTCAAACTCAACACGTACAAAACAAAACATTTTTTTTTTTGTAAATGATATGCAGTGACTTTTTATTTTAAAATTAGTTGGCAAGTGATTAAGACCAACGTCTGAACATTAAGTTTTATAGAATAGAAAGATAAAGACACTATGATCTGAAATGTGGTAAGTTAAAATAGAGGAGGCAAAAGATGAGGTAACACCTCTGAGCTATCCATTAAGATGAGTTTCAACACGGCTCTTTAAAAAACCACTTCATTGTCCCTTTGAAATCTTATTAAGTTTAAAAAAGCAACCAGCTTTGCCCTCTTGCAGTGATTTAATGTGTTAAACTTCTCATTCAAGTAGCTGTGTACTTGTTTTCTAGAAAAAAAAAACACTTCTGTAGAAACAAAGAAGTTTTAATTTAGTCAGGAGCTGGCCACAGGACGTTGCTGAACACAAACTTGTAGGACGATTCTTTTCTATCAATTCCTTGCCTTGTGGCCAAATGTCCTTTAGTCATGTGATGGGTAGGCCCTGTATTGGCAGAAAATTGGTATGCTAGATGTCTAGTGATGCCAGTCTCCTGGAGACTACTCATTGGAGCAGACTGTTAAATTAATATCACTCCATTCAGTCTAAAATCCATCTCAAATTCAGCATGTGCAAAAAAGGACTAATCTTCCACCACCCCACTCCCCTGAAATCTTCTCTCTTCTAAATTTGTCCTTTTTCTGACACAAGTACTCCTATCTTTCCAGTCTTCCAGATGTCTAAACTTGGTATAAATCCCCAAGTGCTCATTCTCCCTTACACCACATAGTCCAATCCATTGCCAATACCTCTGAAACATCTGTTACATTAAATAATTCTTCCCTAATCTTCCTTAGAAAAAGCTTTACAAAGTTTTGCATTCCCTTCTAGCTTCATTCTCTTAACTTGCCCTCATTAGATCTGATGGATTTAACCATTCTCTCTGCAGATGACTCTAGATTTATCTCCCTACTCATCTATATAT
Source organism: Gracilinanus agilis (assembly GCF_016433145.1). Taxonomy (NCBI): domain Eukaryota; kingdom Metazoa; phylum Chordata; class Mammalia; order Didelphimorphia; family Didelphidae; genus Gracilinanus; species Gracilinanus agilis. Next base: position 139,658,392 of record NC_058131.1, on the reverse strand, counting down.
ATGTATGTGTTTATGTGGATTTTATAAATATATATACATATATAATGACAATGTAAAGATAAAGAAAAGGGGAAAGGACCTACTTCTACAAAATTATTTATAGCTGCCCTTTTTGTGGTAACAAAGACTTGAAAATTGAGGGGATCACCATCAACTGGGGAATGGCTGAACAAATTTTGGTATACGCTGGTGATAAAAATTGGAATTTTGTATTGTAAAAAATGATGAAAAGGATGATTTCAGAAAGAGTTGGAAAGATTTACATGAACTAATGCAGGGTGAAATAAGCAGGACTAGGAAAACATTGTACTGACAACTTGAAGTCTGGGGAGGGGGGCCCAAAAGTTTGTGTCAGTTTGAAATCTAGCAACCAAAGTTTGCCTCTAGGAAGGTCACAGATTCTGCCAGTCTCAGACTGAATAATAGACCTTAAGATATTTAATGGCCCTAGTTAGGTGGAGTTAACTAAATAAGTCTCTTCTATTGTATCAGAGTCCTTTCCCAAGTGGTCCAGTCCTTTTCTGTATTTTTCCCTTCAGTATCCATTGTAAGGTAGGCGCCCTAGCCTGGCTATGGTTCCTTTCCCAAGGTTGAACATTCCCATTTCCTTGTAGCCACAGTAATGTCAATCAATCATATTACCCTGTCCCTAGGTTCCCCAAAAGTTATATAAGTTCCCCAAATTCTATGGTGCTTTGGAGCTATCATCTCCCAGTGATTTCTCCCAGGGATACTGTTTGCCAGAGTAGCCAGAGCCTTCAGCTCTGTGTGGTTTTGGGTGCATAACTGTGTGGAGACCTAAAACATTATCCCTCTCCTGATTAAAGACTTGGTTTTCCTGACTATTTAATAGTTCTGTGTTTTTTTCCAGTTTAACTGTACATAGTAACAACAATATTGTGGAATGATAAACAGCGCTAGACAGCTACTATGAGCATTACAATGAGTCAGGACACTTCTGAGGGCCTTATGACAAAGAAAGAGAAAGAACTGTTGGAGTCAGAATGCAGAGGAAAGCATGATTTTTCACTTGTTTATTTGTGTTTTGGTTTTAGAATTTTGGTTTTACATGGTTATTCACTTACAAAAATGAACAATATGGAAATGTTTTGCATGATAATATATCCAGATCAAATTGTTTTTCAGCTCTAGGGGGAGGGGGGGAAGAAAGAAGATAATTTGGATCATATATCTAAGGGAAACTTATTATGTATAATTGGTAAAAAAGTAATAAATGTGCCTGTTATTATTTTATATATGTATATATAAATAAATGATTAATCTGCCACAGAACTTAACAACGCCTGGCACATAGTAGGTGTTTAATAAAAGTTTATTGACTAATTGACTGACACAGTAAATTTTTAGGCTGGAATTGATTTAATCAAACAAATATTTACTAACTGCTTAATAATTGTTAGATCCCATTCTGGAGAGTGGAGATACAAAGACAAAAACAAAACTGTCCCTGTTCTAAAGAAGCTTACATTCTAATGGTTGTTCTCCCAGCTCCATCCTAGCCTTAAATCTCTGATCCTATTACTCTAGATATGGTTTTCATATTTAGAAAGTACTCTAAATAGGCAACTAATTAGTGCAGTGGGCTCGAAGTTAGGAAGACTATAAGTTCAAATATACAGTGTCAGACATTTACTAGCTATGTGATCCTAGGCAAGTCACTTAACTTCTGTCGATCTGTTTTCTTACTTTCAATTTTGTTAATCTCGCCTTTGATTTTTATGATTTCCAATTTGGTGTTTAATTGGGGAATTTTAATTTGTTCTTTTTCTAGTTTTTTAATTGAATGCCTAATTCATTAATCTGTTTTTTCTTTATGTCTATTGATATAAGTGATTAGAGACATAAATTTCCCCCCAAGTACTGCTTTAGCTGTATCCTATAAATTTTGGTATGTTAAGAAGACCTGTGTTTCAAGTCATTCCTCTGCTACTACCTGTCTGACTGAGAGAAGTCATTTTGCCTCTGAAGGAAGGTCTCAGCTTCCTCACTGGTGAATGAATTGGTTGTATAAATAAAAAGATTGAAAAGAGATTATACAATACTATTTGTGGTCAGCACCCTGACCTTTTCTAGTGGAGAAAAGGTTGTCTGACTAGTCCCAGAATACAAAGCTTTGGATGTCATCAACAAAATTAGAATTACCCTAACTACATCCAACTTACCTGTGCACATAAAAGAATTTCCAAGCAAGCAAGATTATTTGAGGAAGGAAAGAAAACTGGGGGATAGGCAGGGAGGCAGATGAAGGATAGTTTTGCCTGGGAGATGGATCAAATCAAGAGGCACTTATTAAGCATTTGCTCTGGACCAGACACTGTAATAAGCAATGATAGTTCTATCCCAAGTTACTGACACTCTAAAGAGACATACTTTAGTAAAATAAGCACTCCAAGGGACAGCTAGGTGACAGTGGATAGAAAGTCAGGCCTGGAGATGGGAGGTCCAGGGTTCAAATCTAGCCTCAGACACTTCCTGTTTGATCCTGACCCTCTCTGCCTAGCCCTTATTGCTCTTCTGCCTCCAAAGGGATACTTAGGATGGATTCCAAGACAAAATGTAAGGGTCATAAAAATAAAATAAAATAGGCACCCTACTTCCTGGCCCATCCCTTTGTTATCAACAGGCTGGATTCTTTTATACTTATTCTCCTCTCCCCAAGGCTTGCCTTTCCAAGGTATTTAATTCTTCCCAAACTGGCCTCCTCCTGGAAGCTTTAAAAAAAAAACAACAAAAACCTTACCTTCTGTCTTAGATTCACTGTTGTATATTGGTTCCAAGGCAGAAGATCAGTAAGGGGTAGGCAATGGGGGTTAAGTGACTTGCCCAGGGTCACACAGCTAGGAAGTGTCTGAGATCACTTTTGAACCCAGGACTTCCCTAGTCAGACTTCTCTAGGCCTGACTCTCAATCCATTGAGCCACCCGGTGCCCCTCTCCTGGAAGCTTTGGGACTGAATCACTGCAGAATAAGTGGATTGTGCCAGTCCTTCCCTTCTCCATTCAGCTGAACATATCCTGCTATTCCTCACGTCACAGGGAGGCACCTGCGGAGAGCTTCGAAGATAATTAAGGATTCTGGTGGGACGGGGGAGAAGGTGAAAAGGGGGTACAAAGAGGTCCTCCTAGGTCCGCAGTACTTGTGCAGTTTAGGCTCTCCAGGATGGAAAACATTCTCTGACCAAGAATTAAGTCTAGATTTGGTGGCGGGGGAAACCCAGCCAGTCGCCCTCGGAAGAGTGCAATTCGCCACGGCAGTCAGTTACCGCGTAGCGGTCCCAGCGCCTAGGAGAGTCTGGGAGACCCGGTTAGGGTAGGAATATTTATAAGCCGGCCTCGGAGGAAAGGCCTGACGGGGTGAATCATCCCGGCAATCAGAGTGTGCCGAGGGCAATAATTAACCGAATACACTTTCGCCGAGGGCTCACCCGTTTCTGGCTCCGATCTCGGGCTGGTTTTAGGTGCGGCTTTGCCCGCCGGCAGGGCGTACCCTTTGGCCTTACAGCCCCGGGATTGTGGGGGTTGATAACACCTTGGGAATGGGGCGGGACTGACCCCCGGCTAGGGCCCGGCCCCAGGGAGGAAGGTGAGAGCGCTTGGGAAAGTGGCTCCCATCCAGGAGCCTCCGGGAGGAGGGGAAGGAAGGCGGGGGTGGCGGGGTGGAAACTGCAAGCCCATGCCTGCAGCTTGGCCTATTGAAGTGGTAACTAGGCTGAGGGTTCGCCCCTGGGCTGGGCATTCGGTGTCTGGCTCGGATTCCTGCTCATGGAGGGAGGGAGGGGGAAGGGTGGGAATGAATGTCTCCGGGGCTGCTCGTTAAGGAAGGAGGTGGGCAGGAGGAACTAGAATAGTTGGTTTGGAGCTTCTGGGGGCCAGGTTCTCCGGAGAAAACCTGCGGGAAGAGAGGAAGAGAAATCCCTGGCCCCTCCTCATTCCGGACCCGCTTCCCGGGACTCTCAGGGGAGGGAAACGGGACCGTCTTCCAGTAGAGCCAGAGAACCTAACAGCTGGTTGTTGGGCTCTGGAAAACTGCCTCGTGGCTTGCCATCTTGGGAATCTGGGGCTGTTTATTAGCCAGCTCGAAAAGGACCCAGAACCCGGCCTCTCCCATCCTGCCTAGCCATGACTGCCTCTGAGACCCAACTTAGAGCCCTGGTTTTCCCAGCCTACAGGGATTTGCTGTTTTTCAAAGCACTTTTTTCCCCCATGTGCCTAAAAACTATAACTGGACCCAGGAGGCGTGAAAGTCTGCGCTCCCCAACATTGTAGCAGTTAAGAACTGTAATAATTAAAAATGGCTTTGACAAATATAAGAATTTTTTAAAATTGTGATTGCCGTTTATAAAATTAACTCTTAAATCACAGGATGTTAGTAGCTTTAGTTGCTTTATTACAGCAAAGTAGAGATAGTAAAGAGGGAAATATAGGAAGGGGGTAGAAAATATTGCCTAGCTAAATACCCTATAATTGCCAATCCTAAGAAATCCAGTTCAACTCCAACAAAGGCTCCCTCAGGTTTCCATCTCCAATCAGGAGTCACGGTGGTCTCTTCAGCAAGAGTTTTACAAAGAATCAATCTCCAACCCAGAAGTACAAGGCAGAAGTCCTCCCTCAGCAAGAATCAGCAAGAGCCACCAAGACAGCAGAAGTCCTCAGAAATGCTCTTGGCTGGCTTTTATAAGCAGTTTACTAGCTGTCACTTCCTGTGTCTCTGGTTTCTCCTTCTTTTCACTGTAGGCTGGTCTATAACATCTCAGGAACCAATCAAAGTCTCTCAATTTGCCTAGCATTGCCTAAGAAGGGGAATTCAGTGCTTGTGGTCTTTTAGGACAAAGTGTTAATGACTAAGTAAGTATGAACTCTCTTGGTAAGTGACTTAATAAGTGTTAAATAGGGGTACTTCAAGTTCCTGATTGATTAACTTAAAATAGACAAAGGGAATAAAAAATTCCCTTTCACAGATCCCTGGGTTTTAATTTTGGTTTGAAAGGATTCTCAGAGCTAGTTCAGCTTTCATTGCTATTAATCCAACATCTTGGCTCTACCCAACTGGGTTTTAATTTGGGCCCTAGATAGGAGTCAAAAGGATAATGGAGAAACCTTCATTGGCAGTTTTCTCATATACAAACTGTCAAGTGTTTTTATAGAACCCCCAAGTTTGCCTCTGTCCCTTAGGAACTTGGGAAATCCCAGACTGACCTTGTCTTAGACTGAACCATGGACCACCAAGCATCCATTAAGTATCCTGAAGAGTAGGGATAGAAATACTCAAATCTCAATCACACTTTTTGTCAGAAATTTCTCCCATTGTATCTTAGGCCACTCCCTGATACCCTAGCCTCAGGCCAAAGCCTCTTTCCCAAGCCTACTTCTAACCAGTCAGTATGTTTTCTGTTCTTAATTCCCCAAAAGGTATATTAGACCCCAAGTTCTTCCACTCATTGGAAAATCTCCTTTGGTGATGTGTTTTCCCAGAGACAACAAATGTTCTCAGAATCCTAGAGCTCTGACTCTGTGTAGTGGCCGGTTCTTGAGCATTGCCTCTCTTGTCCTGATTAAAGATTTGTTCTTTCCGGCTACTTTATCGGATCTATGTTTTTCCAGGTTGACAAAACATACCTTCTCATTGGGTTCAAGGCCACATAGAGAAGGGTGCCAGAAATGAAATCATGTAGTCATAAGATTGTGGTGGTTATTTAGTCATGTCTGACTCTTCATGATCCCTGTTAATTGTGGATATTTAAAATATAATATAGCATCACTGCCATGTTTAAAATTGCAATAATGAAGTGTATGATTGTCAGGAATCCCTGCTAAAGTCCAGAAGTGAGGCCCCTAGTTTTTATTCCAGAACTCCTCAACAGCACTGATGAAATTGGTGGACTAGACAGTGCTCACTGAGATTTTCTAATGAGGAATCCTAAAGCCTTCAAAATTCTCCCAGGAAGAGCTAAAGGCAAACCAAGAAAGTTTGGTACTGAAATGCAAATGAATCCTAATCCCTTCTTCTTGGACTTCCTGCCCTCTCATTCCTGTTCACAGCAGATCCCAATGGGATGGTAATCTGTGGAGTCCTTCAAAGAGGTTTGTCCAATTCAGATACCTCCTCTTTGCTGGTGCTCTTGGAAGAACTCAACAACTGCTGAAGAGAATAGAGCTTTGACTTTGTAAGTCTCAATGGTCCAAAGGGCCCCATCATTCCAGAATTGGGATTGTGGCATAAATATCCACAAGGCATAATGCCTAGAAAACCTCAAATGGGGTGCTATGTTTGAAAATAATTTTTAACAGAAATCTGTCTTAATATCAGAGAGATTTATTAAGAGAGAAAAGGATAGCGTGTGTTCAGGGCTAAGTCCCTCAGGAGACTTATTGAGAAGGCTCTGAGCAGGACTTTTAAAAGGTTAAAACTAGGGGCAGCTGAGTAGCTCAGTGGTATGAGAGTCAGGCCTAGAGATGGAGGTCCTAGGTTCAAATCCAGCCTCAGACACTTCCCAGCTGTGTGACCCTGGGCAAGTCACTTGATCTCCATTGCCCACCCTTACCACTCTTCTACCAAGGAGCCAATACACAGAAGTTAAGGGTTTAAAAAAAATTAAAAAAGGTCAAAACCATTAGCAGGAATTAGATGAGGGAAATTTTCTCTTCATCATCTGGTTACCTGACCAGAACCAATTACATAATGTCTGTACATGGTCCAGTCTCTCCAAGGCCCTTTGATTACATGTCTTCATATACTCTTGGAAGTAGCTGCTGAGTATCCTCCATATGAAAAGGCATCATCTCAAGTGGCTTGGAGTGGGTCTTGATGGGATCATCAACAAAAAAAAGCTTCGTGTTATAGAAACTGCCCTATTGATATATTATAAGGTGTTTTTTAAATTTATTTTATTCCTGAGCTCAAATCCATGTATCATTTATATCTTTATATTTCAGGGGAATAAATATTTTTAAGTTCCATAAAATTATACTCGAATCCCTCATTGTGCTGTGGAAGTGACTTTGGCTTTTCAATCGTTTAGCACACAATTTTGAATATGATCAGCCTTCCAAGCTAATAAGAAGGCCTACTTGGTGAATGGATGAATGAATGAATGAATGAATGAAAAGTTTATTTTATTTATTAATCATTTACTGTGGTCATTTATTATGTGCCAAGCACCCTGCTAAGCTCTTGGAATACAAATACAAAGTAAAGAGTCTTTGCCTTCAGAAAAGGACTTACTTGTACAAATATTTATAGCATCTTTTTTTGTGGCAGCAAAGAACCAGAAACTGAAGGGATGTCCATCAACTGGGACTGAACATGTTGTGGTATATGATTGTGATGGCATGCTGTTGTGCTATAAAAGATACAAACAAAATGATGCACAAAAAACCTGTAAAGACTTACATGAAGTGATGAAAAGTGAAGTGAGCAGAACCAGGAGGACATTGACATTGAAAAAACAATAAAGTAGAAAGATCAAATGTGAATAACTTAACTGTTATCAGCAATAAAAGGATCCAGGACAAATCCAAGGAACTCATGAGGAAAAAGCCTCTCTACCACCATAGAAGGAACTGATGGAGTCTGAATGCAGATTGAAATCGACCGTCCTTCACTTTATTGCCTCCATTAATTTTTCTCTAGTGTAAAGGATGTGTGTCTTTTACAACATGATGAACATGGAAATATGCATTGTATGATAATGTATGTACAACCTACATCATCATATTACCTGCTGTCTTGGGAAGGGGAGAAGGGTAGGAAGGATGGCATAATATCAAAAAACAATTATTAAAAATCGTATCACATATAAGTTGTTTTATGGCACTCCTGAATCACTCTAGTAGGATGACTTGTCTCCCTCCCCTCATCCCTCCCCACTCCTGGAGTTGACAAGCAATTCCATAGGTCACACAAACACACATACACACACACACACACACACACACACACACACACACACTCACTGAAACCATTTCCATATTATTCATTTTTTAAAACATTTATTAATATTCATTTTTAACATGGTTACATGATTCATGCTCCTACTTTCCCCTTCATCCCCCGCACTCCCGCCACTCATGGCTGACGCACATTTCCACTAGTTTTGTCATGTGTCCTTGATCAAGACCTATTTCCAAATTGTTGGTAGTTGCATTGGTGTGGTAGTTTCGAGTCCACACCCTCAATCATGTCCACCCCAACCCATGCGTTCAAGCAGTTATTTTTCTATATGTTTCCTCTCCTGTAGTCCTTCCTCTGAATGTGGGCAGTGTTCTTTACCATAAATCCCTCAGAATTGTCCTGGGTCATTGCATTGCTGCTGGTACAGAGGTCCATTACATTCAATTTTACCATAGTATATCAGTCTCTGTGTACAATGTTCTTCTGGCTCTGCTCCTTTTGCTCTGCATCAGTTCCTGGAGGTCTCTCCAGTTCACCTGGAACTCCTCCAGTTTATTATTCCTTTTAGCACAATAGTATTCCATCACCAGCATATACCACAGTTTGTTCAGCCATTCCCCAATTGAAGGACATACCCTCCTTTTCCAGTTTGTTGCCACCACAAAAAGCGCAGCTATAAATATTTTCGTACAAGTCTGTTTATCTATGATCTCTTTGGGGTACACACCCAGCAATGGTATGGCTGGATCAAAGGGAAGGCATTCTTTTATAGCCCTTTGAGCATGATTCCAAATTGCCAGCCAGAATGGCTGGATCAGTTCACAGCTCCACCAGCAATGCATTAATGTC